>NC_067236.1:12090000-12396333 GCF_019924925.1 Ctenopharyngodon idella | reverse complement strand
ACTTTGACACCACATTCTTACTGGCAATTTATTTTAGTATCAGAGTATTTCTTTGCCACCCATCTGAGCGATTGTCACAAACACAATACATGCAATTCCATGCAAAAACAAGTGTATTTGTTTTCTTTGCTTTAAAGGTGTAACATAAAAACATTTTTTTTTCTCTTCCTATTTGGCATCTACAAGAAGATGTGAACTCTAGGATTCCTGACCTAAAAATGCCTTTTCAACGTTGCACACTGCAGAAAACTGCACTGGCTCATGCTGGAATGCATGAAAATATGTGTCTGGGTGCCCTACTTCTGGACAAATTCCAAATGAGGAATTCTAGCAAATACTCTTTATTCCCTTTAAAATAAAGTTCCGTTACCAATTACAAGGTAAACTAAGCTTTATCGATTATCGCAGTCCAATACCGGTGTGCAGTCCAATACCTGACATACCTGCAGCATTCTAAAGGGCAAAGATGAGTTGGATATGTGCATGCATCTACAGCAGAACTCATGTGTACTGAGTACATTAACTGTATGAATCAATTCTCAGTTTTCTTAAAGGTATTGTTCACACACAAAAAAAAAAAAAAATGGAAATGGAGGCATACTGTCATAGACTGACAGTCTTTTGGGCATGCAATGTAAGTGAATGGTGACTGAGGCACTTATTCTGCCCCACAGAAGAAACGGGGTTATACAGGGTTTGAAACAACATGAAAGGGAGTAAATGCTTACAGAATTGTTATTTATGGGTGAACTATCCCTTTAAGCATGCAACTTAAAGTGTGCACATCGGCTGCTTCACCCCATACTAACGGGTGGCGCAGCCCGTCTGGAGCTGCTCTGCAGCGAGGTCGTTCGGAGCATTGACGCCATCGGTGCGCATGCAGCAGAATGTTAATGTGAACTGCGGATTCATTGACAAAAATTCCAGCGATGAGAAACAATGAACTGGCGGCGTGCAACGTCACTCAGACCGTGCTCATGCAGTGAACGCTCCTCGCGCGCAGACAGACTGTTCCTAAACACAGCGTGCATTTATTATTTTCTTCTTTTTAAATGTCTTTATAGATAAACTTGCAGTACCTGCATTTTGTCGGATGTAAACACCTCAGTGTCTACATCGCAGGCGATGAGCGTCAACATCTCCAGTTTCATGTTTATCGATGGCATTCCCTCTTTTGCTGCTTGTAAACAGATAAATAAAGAAATGAGGTCTTTTACTCCCTTTTCTCTCTCGCTCGCTTTTTCTTTTGTATCTGTGCGGCTCTCTGAGGCTTAAAGTCTTTTGTGTGTTGGTGAGGTACTGACTCAAAACTCTCCGGCTGAATGAGATGATGCTCTGTGAGCGCATGAAGGCTCCTCAGGTTCATCTGTGTTGACCAATCAGAGCGCTCGGCTGCCACATTGACGTCATCGCCTTCGTTTGATTCTCTATTCTGATGTGCACGCGCTCCTCGAGGAAACGAATGCAGAACGCCGCATACGGTTCGGTTTTGCCAACAAACGATTCCGTCAGTTATTGTAGTCCTGCTCCTTTAATTTACTAACAGTGCGGGAAATAGTTCTAGCTGACAACTAAAGTTGTAGTAAAAAGGGTAAGAAAACCTCATAAATTCCTTCTATATAAATCACCTCAGATACTGCCATAGGACCACAAATACAATAAATAAATAACAGGATGTAGGTAGTCGACACATCCATTTGAAATCCCTTAAAGAAAGATCAAAACAAAAGGCTGAGGGGTTTTGAAAAGTTTAAATCAGCTTTAAATCTTTTTATATGACATATCTAGTATTAATATAGTAGGCTACTCAGCATAAATCAGTACCACCCCTCTGAACATAAATATATGTTTCTGTTTCTTAATGATGATCAATATTACAATCAATAAAAAGATGGAAAAATTGAAATTTATGCATATACTTAATAAAAACAGAGAAAAATATGTCATCAATATCTGTAAAATAAGTCAATTGGACAATTTTGCCTAAATGAAGGGTTGCAAAAATGACCACCCTTGATTATATTCAACAAACATATTCTGGTAAAGTAGGCTATGTCCTCCATAATTTTTATGTATACTGCTCTGACCCTTCCTTGCACTGATTGAGTGTACAAGTTCATGACAAATTTTCACATCTATTCTGTTTAAATTGTGGATGGTGACCTCCTTGAGGGCCTGATGTTTGATGGGGAGAGTTGCTCAAATTGTCTCTACAAAATCCCCCACAGCTGTGCAGTGGTGTAAAGGTCGAGTGAAATACTTGTCCACTGAGGAATTTTCACCTTGAAAAAAGATTTTCACCAGAAAATTTATGAGACACCTTTTTGTATTAAAAATTTCAAAATAATTCTTCTGAAATCTGAATACAGGTTTATACTTTGCATAAAAATACTTTGTAAGGCATGTGCATACAACTTAATTCATCATGTTTACTGTGGTATTGTAGGTTAAATATGTTGAGTTATATAATATTGTTTTTATTCGCACTAACTGTAAATGATTCAACAGTGTTTTCATTAACAGCATGTATTTCAAAGCAGTACAAATTAAACATTGGTTAAATGAACAAATGGCTCAACAAATAACACTTAATTCATATGCAAACTATCATGCTAGTAAAAAGTTGATGGCAATTTATAAGCCTGTTTATAAAAGTCTAAAATGTTATAAATGAATCTATTAAAAATGTTTATTAATCTAAATGAATTCAAAATGTAAAAAATTGTTTGAAATGAATGAATGAAGACTTGTTTCGTCCAGAGTTTTTGAACGAATCTTTTGAATGAATGTTTCATTGATAGATCAAATACATTTTAACCAAGTGTGCCGCCCAAGTCCTGAAAAGTGAAGCCAAAAATTTTTTTTTTCTAAAGATGATTTCTGCCATTTTAGGTAGTTCTCATCATGCAGATGTATGTTTAAGTGTTCGTTTTCCCAGTAAGTTTGGTTTTAGTTAGTTAATGCTATAAAACGGGCTGCAATGTCATGATTGACAGCTGTGCTTGTGATTAGGAGTGTTCGGCTTAAAGGATTAGTTCACTTTAAAATGAAAATTACCCTAAGATTTACTCACCCTCAAGCCTTCCTAGGTCTATATGACTTTCTTCTTTCTGATGAACACAATCGGGTTATATTAAAAAATATCCTTACACATCCAGGCTTTATTATGGCAGTGAACAGGGGCAATGAGTTTGAAGCTCAAGAAAGTGCATCCATCCATCATTAACGTACTCCACACGGCTCCGGAGGGTTGATAAAGACCTTCTGAAGCGAAGAGATGCATTTGTGCAAGAAAAATATCCATATTTAACAAGTTATAAAGTAAAATAGCTTCCGCCAGACCGCCTTCCATATTCACCTTATGAAAAGTGTAATTGATGTCACGTCAGTTACTCTACGGAAGGCGTAGGACGTAGCTTAAGCGTTTTGAACTGCGAGAGGCATTACACTTTCTTCGTAAGTTGAATATGGAACGTGGTCTGGTGGAAGTTAGATATTTTACTTTATAACTTGTTAAATATGGATATTTTTCTTACACAAATGTATCGCTTGGCTTCAGAAGGCCTTTATTAACCCCCTGGAGCCGTGTGGAGTATGTTTATGATGGATGGATGCACTTTCTTGGGCTTCAAACTCGTTAGTCCCGTTCACTGCCATTATAAAGCCTGGATGCGTCAGGATATTTATGAATGCTGCGAATTGTCACGTGAACAAGCAAATCCACAAAGAAAGAATAATAAAAATAATATGTAGTGTGAATTCAGGTTGATTGGGACACTTTTTCCAAGTCATCTCAATGGCAAAAAGTGTCCCAATCACCCTAAATTGACCCTACGCTAATTAGATAGTTTTAATTTGGTAAATGATTTAGATGTCTAAGTCAAAGTGTCATCTAAAATTTAAGACCTCTCATAAGTAAAAATAAGACTTTTTAAAACTTTTTATGGCCTTAAATTTAAAAAATCTAATTTAATACTTTTTAAGACTTTAAGGATCCAAGGCTGAGTTCTTGCCCAGAGCATAACCATACCACCTATCCATACTGTATGCTAATTGTCAATTATCTCTGACAGAAATACCAATTTGGCAGTGTCCAGGATTTAAAAGTGTCCAGAAAGTTTTTGTTAAAGTATAATCGGTGCTAATAAAACAACCTAACAAAATGTCGATCAAGACATAAAAAAACAGGCATGGCAATACCTTAGTGGTAAATTATCAGCATTTGTAACCTAACAATTGGAGGTTCAATTACGGGACATAATTATACGTAATATTAACTGAAATATTCAGAGATGACAGACTGGTTTTATTATCATAGTGACCTTAAGCAAGACACTTAACCCCAGCTGCAATGGACTGTCTACTCTAAAGGTGATGATACACAGGGCAACTTTTTGAGCAATGTTGCCGAGCGATGTTGCCTGGGTACTTTCTCATTGAGAATGGGCAACAAATTTCTATCTGGATACTTTAGATCGAAATTTGTTGCCCATTCTCAATGGGAAAGAGCCCAAGCAACATCGCTCAGCAAAACTGCCTGGCAACATTGCTCAAAAAGTTGCCCGTGTATCATCACCTTAAACAAAATCCTTAAAAATAGTGCCCAATGTTCTGTTAATATGAAGGAATTTTCACATTACCCATATTTTGAATTACATTGCGTTTTGTTGTGTTTTAGGGTTAAAAGAAATTTAAAAAAAACAGGATAGTCCACACAAAAAAGAAAATTCTGTCATAATTTGCTCATCCACATGCCGTACAAACCTGTATGAAGGAAGATTCTAGATGACAATCTGTGAAAGAGACAGTGCTTAGCAGAATGTTTAACACACACACAGACACACATGCACACAGCACTGGAGAGACACTGCACCATCATGACTTACAAATGTGTATGTGTAAAGACTGCCAGTCTACCTCGCTCATGTGTTGCTGTACCAGCCCCTGGCACCACTGCAGCTATCACAAACTAGGGCAAGCTATTTATATCACAGAGAGGAGAATGAGAGAGAGAGATTTAGAGGGAGAGGAGAGAGAGAGTTCAGGTGCAGGAGAGTGCAGGCACTAGGAGGAGTAGAAGGTGATGCAGCAGATATGGGATGCAGGAGAGACAGCAAGTCAGATAGTTAATATGACAGACAGGCTGAGATAGAGTGAAAAAAAGATAACTGAAATGAAAATAATTTTATTTCAGCAACAACAAGATCAGTTTGTACAGTATTTTCAGTGCACTGTAGAAGAACAGAAGAATAGTATTGTGTTTCTATCAATCAAGTTAGATCTATTGCGGTTTCAGTGTTTTTCCTCTCTCGAACTTGTTTACACACAACACCAAAATTGTCTCCTATGGAAATGAGCCATATTCTGACCTGAATAACAACAACACAATATTCTCAAATCTTTTTTTATCAACGGGTCAGCAGCAGGACCATGGACTGCTCACTAAAATGTGCAATGCAGTATATCTATGATCCTTATTAAATAATAAATAATGTGTGGATGTGTCATTTAAGGAAGTGGTTTTGCTTCAGGACCCAGATTTTACACTGGACATCAATTGGTGACCCAACACAGTAGCAAAACTGTTCACTGTACTAAATTAACAAAAATGCTGTTAAAATCCAATGTGAAGCGCAAAGGCCGAACAATATGTAAAACTATTTACATGATATAAGAAGAACAAGAAAAACAGGAAACATGCATAACAAAAGCACAGACGTGTGATTTCAAACACAAAATACACAATGGGCAAAGCTAAATAGACAAGATTTTGGTTAATTGCACTTGTTATTTGTTAAGTGATGTTTTTTCTCTGGAAAATTTATCAACAAAAGACTTTTCATATTATATCATTAAATCATACAGTAGTGGCCAAAAGTAATGTCCGGATGGGAATATTTGTTTTTAATGATACTAAACTTGGTTAATGTATTTATCTGATAAAATTATTTGGCAAAAAAAGGAAAACTACAACTACAGGTCAATATTCTTACAAATGCTGCGTCTGAAAACATAGGCAGCTTTTGTGCACAAAAGTACCTCGTGAAACACGTAACAGTTTAATGATCTATAGCAAAACAAAGCAAGCTTTGGTGAGAACTAAACAAATATTTAAATACTACAGTAGTAATTTCTCGCTAGAAATGACATCAGAAGTGGAAAACGTTGATCAACGTTAACCTTGATGCCTTCCTACCTTGGAATATATCTTTTGAAGGCAGCATTTTTAAGCTTTCGGGCACAGCCAAAGTCTTTAACAAATTTTTAATACTATTTAAATAAAGGGTTGAGATGTCAGTTTTCCTAGGTGGACATCAATTTTGGCCACTATCATATCATATTTTATTATATCATATCTGATATTTAGGTCATATCATCATGACTGGTGATACCTGACCTAACTCCAGATAGACATCATGGATATGATGTCAGGGAAAATGTGGAAGTTCAGAACAAATTTTGTATTCAGCTTACTTTCAATAAATGCTTTTGTTTGACTGAAGAGGAAGCTTTGAGTTTGGAAAATATTTTTGTATAATGACTTTAATTTTCATATCAGATTTTCAATCCAGTACAAACAAATGAAATGTGTATACTCTATCATTCAAAGGTTTGAGGTCAGTATCATTTTTTTTATAAAGAAATTAATACTTTTATTCAGCAAGGATGCATTAAATTGATCAAAAGTGACAGTTAAGAATTTTACTTGTTTGTTACAAAAAAGAAAAAAAATCTAGAAAAAGATTCCTAAAAAAGTATCACAGTTTCCAGCAGTACACTGTTTTCAACATTAATAATAATAATAAGAGTTGTTTCTTGAGAAGCAAATCAGCATATTATAGATATATATAAAATTATTTCTGAAGGATCATGTGACACTGAAGATGGAGTAATGATGCTGAAAATTCAGCTTTGCCATCGCAGGAATAAATTACATTTTAAAATATATTAAAATATATAAGTTCTTCTTTTAAATGATAACAATATTTCACAATATTATTGATTTTCCTGTATTTTTGCTCAAATAAATGCAGCCTTAGTGAGCATAAGAAACTTCTTTCAGCACTATTAAAAATCTTGTAGACCCCAATCTTGTGAATAGCAGTATATATAATTTATATGATTTTTCTATTATTTATATATATTTAGCATTGGTAAGTAGGAGGATAATGAAATATATAATCATAAACCCCAGCCAGGGTGATGTTGTATGACTGCTGAATGTAAATTATCCTTTACATATCATGCATTTTCTATCAAATCCATCATTCCCAACAGCCTGATCTCTTGGGTGAATTTATAAAGGGACTATTTATAGACTAGAATTTAAGCATACATGGCTCAGATCCACTGTTTTGACTCCCATCTGAAGAGTCTCAGTGCTGGGGCAGGCAGAGAGGACTTTGACCCTGATACAGCCCAGTGAACAGAGAGGGGAGGGGGGGTCGCGAGTCGAGTCGAGGCACGTGCCACCAAAGCAGGTCAACAGTCTTAATGAAACAACAAGGCCAGGCTGCCAGACACAACCAAATGAAAGACTTATGAAGTGTGTATTCATGTGTGTGTGTGTGTGTGTGTCTGTGTGAGGGAAAAACAAGGAGTGGGTGTCTGTGAGAGCTCTAGTTTCTAAAACAGAAATAAAGGCCAGCTGTTTGCCCACAAAGATGCTCCCGGCTCTGCCAAAGGACACAAATCACACTCAGTGTAACTCAAGAGCAAAAAATAAAGAGCATTTATGTGTTTTTCAGACAGAGTGAGAAAGCACACAGAGTCCTCGGGGTGAGTACAATAAATTCACTTCAACTGTGTGGTGTTTTGACAGGAGAAAAGTGTGATTTAGTATAGATGTCTCAAGATTAATGTTACAAAATGATTGTCAAAATACCATTTCACTGTCACTCAAAGGCACAGCAGTACATTCATGGCTGCTCTGAATAACCACGCTCATTAGTACAAGATCACGCGCAATCTACAGGGCAGTACACAGGGTCACAGAGTGAAATGCGTTATGGGTAACCTCTAGCCCTCACTGTTTTATCCATCTTTTTTACCCCCAGGATAATGACCCAAATATACTATTCAAACACACAAATACACAAAACACACCAATGTTCACAGTCATAAAGAACATACACACAATAACAGAGATGTTAGCCATGCTCTTACTTATTGATAGCAAACACCCGGCAATGCTGTCTCCAAGCCTCAGCTGTGGGCTACTCATTAAAAGGTCATGAATGCATAGTATACTGTAGCAACATTACTAGCCTGTTGAACTTGCAAAGCGATCATGTCATAAGAAATTGAATTTGAAATCAAAACACATATGGCGGTAGTTCTCGACTTAAACCAGTGAAGACCATTTATTGAATGTTAGTGTATGATTCCTATTTGATTATTTTTTGACAACCAAATCCTAAAAAGCAGGGGGGTCTTGTTGGAGTGACTTGGCAACACAGAAATAAACCTACCTATTATGTAATCGCCATGGACCAATGGTAGTTTGATGGATGTCATGGGTTGAGCTTAACCTAGTCCAGCTCCACCTCTCTGGACGTCATGGGTTGAGCTTAGCCTAGTCCAGCTCCACCTCTGTGGATCTAAAGGGTGGAGGGATAGAGTTATGGGTAGGGTTAGGGTGTGGCTGGACCTTCCAGCTCCACCCATCTAGAGAGACGGAGCTGGACGTCCAGAGAAGGGAAGCTGGACTTCGTGCTCCACCCATGGCTCTGCAGTGAGCAGCCTCTCAGCTTTCTGTTTGCTCAGGGGTGCGTTTCTCAAAAGCATCGTTGGCCAACTATGGTCACAAGTTCCGTAGTTACCAACTTAGTTCAACGATTTGGCGATTCCCGAAACCAAAGTTTGCAAACAGCATTGCAAACTTACATGGTTGGAACTACAGCTCTCGAGCTGTGGTTAGAAGCATAGTTTCTTGTTAAAAAGGTTAGAAGCATAGTTTCTTGTTTCTTGTCTTAAATGACATGTGGAATTAAATAGATTGTGCTCTTGGGCACAAAAAGCAACCTAACATTCAGTGCATTCTATTTATATACTGTGACGGAACGGCTGCCTCTCCCTTATTATCAGCGCCACCCTTCGCCAGGTTCCCTCACAAACCCCAGCACAGCTAGGACACCAGAGCCCCTGTTTATTTGGACACTTTATCTCCCTGAACACTGTGTCTGTCGTTTGCTCCTCCCGCCACAATACATTTTAATCTATATATTTCAGCATGTCAACAATTAGCGCCATATTTGGAGAGTGTGCACGTGCGTATGACATATGAGGGAACCAATATGCAAATAAAGCAAAATGACAGAAAACAAAAACATTAAAGTAGTCATTGGGTGCCATGTTTGTTACAGCAGCATCACAGAGATCTCAGATTAATTAGCAGAAGTTATTACTCCTCCACCTGCGCGTGACATCTTTAACGACAGTCCTACGGTGCGTTCACTTCACGCCATGTCGTAAGTACCATAATAATTGAAAACTGTAAAAAGCTGTAAAAAGCCTTCACGTGCTTGTAGAACTTGTAATTACAACGTGTACACTCGCAATTTTCTGAGAGCTACGACTTGTACCATGTGGCTGCTGTACCACCTGACCACTGCAGTCTAAAGGGTTAAAGGGTACATCAAAGTACAGCAAGAGCAATTCGGAAGCACACAGAGCTTTATTTGCGGTAATTACGACATGGTTTGAAGGCAGCACTAGATTGTTGAACCAACATGGTTCAAATGACAGAGGTTATAATGTTACAAAAGATTTCTATTTCAAATAAATGATGTTCTATTAAGCTTTCTGTTCATCAAAGAATCCTGAAAAAATGTATTAAGGTTTCCACAAACAAAATATTAAGCAGTTTAAATAATAAAAATATTTCCAGAATGTTCTGGGAGCCAAACATTGTTAGATAATTCCTGGATTTCTGATGTCAGAAACCTGAAATAATTAACTATCACTGCACAAAATGCAGGCTGGGCAAGTAAACTACTGGTCTTGAATAGAGCAGGAGGAAGGGAGAAAAATATTATTATTTTTGAACCCTAGAAGAACTAATGATAAGAGTAAAATGTGGAAAGGTCAACCAAATCTTTTTCTATGTCAGAAAACAAGTCCCCCGAACATTTCAGTCTGACCTTCACATCTTGCACAGCACAAACTGTCCCTGAACATGTCACAATGTAATGCAGAAGATTTGCAAAGAGGCAGTTATTGAAGGAAGGGGCTAATCGGCTATACCGGAAAAAAACCCTCGACTAACATTATAAATGGAACTCAGGGGGGAAAAAAATAGCTTAATAGTTTTAGTTCTACTGCTTATTGTATTCACAAAAACAAGATGTCCATTTGTGCTCCCAACACTTGAAAAACGGATTTGGGTTTAATGTTTTCAGAGAAGCACAAGAGGTTTTCAGTAGAGTAAGGTACGCTTTCAGCCAGTGACCTGAGTGACTCTGTTTCTCTTTCTCCCTCTCTTCTGAGAAATCACATCTCCACTTATCTCCTCTACCACAGAAGAAGTAAAAGCTCTTCTCAGTCCCTGCCATTCCTCAGGTAAGAGGTTACAGCTTCAACGAGCAGCAAAAATATTCCATGAATTCAGAGGCAACGCAGTGTGAACATGAGATGTTGTCCTCGGGGCCTAAAGTGCTGGCTTCTGAATGTAGGTTAAAATGTACTGCTCACAAGACCTCCATTAGCTTTGAACATGCCCGATTTGGAAAACTAGAGTTTTCTGAAAAAGATAAAAAGATCTTGCAAGCACTCAAAGCCTGAGGAAGGACTGTGTTGTGTGGAACAGAAAGCCTTTTATTCCAACAATGCCTCATCCCAAGCTCACATAGACCATTAAAGGAATAGTTCGCACACAAAAAATAAGTGTTGTTCCAAACCTGTATAAATTACTTTCTTCTGTGTAGAAGAATGTTTCAACTGTTTTTGTCCAATCTTTCAGATGACTAAATGATGACAAAATTCATTTCAAAGTTCATTTTGGGGTGAACTATCCCAAAATAAACTTTTAGATAGTTGAAAAATTCAGCTCATAAACTATTAAAATGGGAAGAGAAAGATTTTTTGTTTAATTTGTTCTCACCCTCTGCCTGTCCTCCTCAAACACGGCCTCATGCACACTGCAGGCAAACAGAGCTGTGGGTAGATCACTCAAGTCCATCATCTCTTCAGAGTCTTCTTCAGTTTCTCCAAACGCCATCTCTTCTTCTTCATCCTCTTCGGGATCACTGCTGTGACCCTCGGAGCTGTTGCTCCACAATTTCCCACCCTCACGCATCATTCCCCTGCCCCACCAGGAGAGGGCGTTAGCACAAATGGCACAATTCAGTTGACATGTTGAGGCATTCAAGGATATACAAACTAGTTTGCTTTTTAAAACAGTTCGAAAAAAATAGAAAAAGCAGTCTTCGTGCGCTATATTTCATGACTTGAAATGGTAATCTGTGAGTTAGCCAGTTTCTTCATCAATACACTTGCAATGTTTTCTGTAGGCTATGTCTTGAAAACTGAACAAGCTTGAACTTTCATCCTCCTGAGACCCAGCAATGGAGTTTTTTCCTCTGTAGAAGACATTATATTTCAGCAAATTTTTTTGAGACCATATAATTTACAGTTTTTAAAGTTTCAGGGCTTTTCAGAGATACCAAATGTTTGGAGGTTTAGCCATGACAACTCCCTCTCCTTGGTCTTTAAATATGATTAACATTGACTGAATGACTAAATTCAGCACTATATATGTGATAACATTATGTAATTATCATTTCAATCTGACTACTTTTCGAATTGTTTGTCATAAATGAACATCTCAAGGTAACTTTAGTGGGGTTTTAAAGCAGAATATGACTTTCTGTTATGAGACATGCATAATTTTCGTACATGACCACTGTAGAAGACACCAGGGCTTATCAGGCATTTTAGGGAGACTTTATAAGTGAATAGAAAAGAAATTAAATATCAAAATTTTTATGAAAAATTAGATTTTATGAAAAATTAGATATTATGAAAATGTTGCCATCTTTTACTCTCATTATTATAGCTACTTCTTTTTCATTAAGAACAATGAATAGATACATTGTATATAATGGGAAACCCCATCTTTGGCCATGTTTACACACATTGTGTTAAGCAAAACAGCATAACAAATCATTCAATCTTTCATACCCTAATTGAGACTCTTTGTACAAATCTTTGTGCATAGTTTGGTTTACGTGGAAGTTTCCTGGAGCTGTCGAAATCTTTACAACCCTGTTTTAGTTTTTGAGCCTTGTTTTCCTTTTTCTTATTAACTGAGACCTCTTGTCCTCTAGATAGGATATATCATAAAATCTTTTTTTTTTCTCGCTATTTGTTTCTTATGCTCCAAATGATGTAAAAAAAAAAAAAAACCCCGCAATGTACAATTTTTTTTTTCTATGGGTCTCAGGAGGTTATACACCCATGTTATAGCGCCATCTTGTGCCCCTTTCACGACTTCATTGTATATAATAAGGGTGTAATCTTATTATACGCGTGTCTCTATAATATTATAAAGTAGGTGTTCGCTAACCTGGAGATAATGCAAACATGCGTGTTGCTGGTTGTATATTCATGGCGATAAAAAGAAGTATACACATAATTCACAGATTTTTCGGAGAAAAACATCGCTGCAGCACTACATTTCATAACAAACCGATTAGCATTAAACTATCAAGATAGCACTGACAACACAAATGTCATAAAGAGTTCAACGTCGGTGTTATACTATTAATTCTGCCACTTTCATTTGATGTAAATTTCAAAACAAAATCGCAGAGTACCTACATCAGAGACAAATCTAATGGCATGATGATACTGTAAGTTTTATAGATCACTTACCGGTTATCTTTGCAGCTGATTCAGTATCGATGTCTGATCGAAAGGCCATCCACTTTAAGATCTGAAGCACATAAACATGAATGCAATAATATTGCTAAATCTCAATTAGAAATACGTCTTTTCAACATAAACAGTAAATTCATCGTATGCTATCAAAACGACGAGTGACAGTGAAGAATGACCAATGACATTCAGGTTTATCTCATGATCAGCCAATGGGATTCGAGTATACGAAGATTGAGAGACGGAATTCATGACGTGTGACAGAGGACTCAACCCTTAAATGGGCGCCGTTTGGTGTATGACATCAGAATTCATTACGAATTTGACACATTTTAATTTTTTACCTCATGAATTAACTTATATTAAACGCATGTAATTAAAAACAACTGTCCTGTGTAGTGCATTGACCTGCATATAGCAGCAGTATATCAATAACGGATAAATACTGTCAAAATGGCCATTACAATATGTGTACAATATGAGGAAGTGTTTTCAGCAACTGTCGAGACTAATTAACCTGACAGCCTGTTGTAAATCTTGACCTGCACTGAGCAGCATCAGGCATACTTAAAGTGTCAGTTATATATCATACTCATATGGTTCCTCGAAACGGGTATGGTCTCGATACATGGACAACAATTATCAGTGAAATAAACTTACACAAAGGTAGTTTTACAAATTCAAATTTGTCAGTCCTTAAGATACTAACCCTAACCTTCCAGTTGATTTCCCTATTATACAGCAGTCCACAACAATATAATTGAGATTCAATGTTTTAATACATTAGTTATGTAAAACCGCAATAAACCACATATATACTCCAGTGTTAAATACAGATAAATGAACAAGCAGTCTTAAAAAGCTGCAGATTATTGGTTCAACAGGATTTGTATGCTGACTGAAGATTGGTCTTTTTTCTTTATTGTGGTTAAAGACATTATGATTGTCATTGTGGAATGGTTGTAAGAGTATAAACATTAGGTTAAAAAAAAAAAAAAAATGAACATTAAATTTACATGATCTCAACACAGTAGTAATTGCACTTAAACATAACTCAGTGTATTGATGTGGCTTATGTGACAGTCAGATTTCCCATTATTGTTCAATAAAAAGTCAGCCAATGGTTTAATCAATACAGCATTAATGATTACTTGTGTTAAATGTTAAAAAAGAGCCACACAACCAAAACAACAATAACATATTTTACCACATAAAAGCACTAAGCAATGGTATTTATGACAAAATATCCACCAGTGTTTCTTAAAGTTTTACAGAATGCATCTGTACAGTACATTGCAAACACCAACAGTGTTCTGATATTCAATGTATTACCTATAAACATGCAGATTTGTACAGAAAGTCTATTTTGTATGCTTCGGACAGGCACAGGGAATAAATAATAGGCACCGCACAGCTTTAGGCCCGAAAATGGAAAATGAGACACGTATGAGCTGGTGCATACAGGATATTAAGCCAGTAGCAAACATATATTTGTATATAGCTGGGAATTGTGCAATCTACATTAGTCTTTGGCTAATAAAGCTGGACCAGCTGCAGTACCGCTGGTACAAAGCAGTAGTAGAATCCAAAACATCTTATGAGGTATATTTAGGTTAGTAATATGAGCTTTGATAAGAGACCGGGAGTGATCAGAATGTCAGTCAGCACATTTAAAGCATGATTACAGATATGAGTATCATACAAAGATAACATGCCAATATTTCTCAAGATAAAATCAACACCACTAATGAAAGTCCTTATTTGAATTCTAGCATGTGGTCTAGCTTGCTTTCCTGGCTTAGGATGAGATGAGAGAAAACAGAAGTTCTAGAATGGTCCAATATTCTAGAACTGTATTCTGAAATCAGTCTTAATAGCACTTCAGGCACATTTCCGTTCAGTCTTTCTTCAGCTCTGATGATTGGTACGGGCTAACAGGACTGGGAGAGGCTGACAGCTCTTGGTTCACTGGGAGTGTTACAGGACCCACACTGTCATTGTTCTGCAGTGCTCCGTAGGAAAACGAGCCGTTATAGTCAGGCTGCACAGCCCAGCCTTTGTTGTGAATGGTTGGAATACCTGTGTTGACACATGCAGTGTTTAATCTAATACGATGATTGGTTGTTTGGCTTGATGATAAAAATTATAAATCAGCAATCTCTAAATAAGAAATGACATCAGCTGGTCTTTTTTATCTTGAGCCAGATTCCAAGCAAATCTTCCCACCAGCTTCCTTTCCAAATCTTAATAAAAAAGGTCATAAAAAAAAAAGTATACATACCTTTTGCCATGTCCATAGTAACATATGGCTCAAAGGCTTTGACCTTCCTCTTGCTTTTAGTGATCAGGAACACTCCAAGAAAGCACATAGAGCATCTTCAGAAAATTACAAAGAACAAAGACACATTTGAACAAACCCCAGATAGTCTGTTAGTCACTGCTACTGCTGAGAAAACAAACGTGTGGAATTTCATGGCCAGACAGTTTTCTTCCTGACACAGATGTGTTATAGTGTATCACATAGTACTATACTGAGTATTTTCCACCTTGATGAATGAGATACTGAATGTAAAATTTAGGGCTGTCAATTAATATAAATATTTAATGTAAATATTTCATTTTTTGTAGTTACTGTATTAACACATTCAATTCCTCTTAAAAAAAAGTTTTTTTCTGGAATTATTAAATTCAGCAATTCTGTGAATGGCATACACACTAGTTCAAATGTTTGGGGTAAGAATTTATTTATTTATTTTTTTAAGAAATTAAGCGAGGACGCATTAAATTGATCGAAAGTGACAGTAAAGATATTTATAATTGTTACCAAAAAAATCAATTTCAAATAAATGCTGTTCTTTTGAAATATCTATTCATAAAGCGTATCCTTAAAAAAATAATTTTCACAGTCTCCACAAAAATATTAAGCAGTACAACTGTTTTCAACACTGATAATAAGAAATTACATTTTAACGTATATTAAAATAAAAAACATTTTAAATTGTAAAAATATTTCACAACATTTGGGGCCAGGAAATCAGTTTTATTATTTCCCAAATTCAGTTTTTTTTCCCTTCATTTAATTTTTTTGGACTCAGACACACGCAGAACATGCAGGATTCATATTTAAATAGTCTTTTTGTGGTTTAATATTCACAGACAAGTCTATATTGTGATTTGATTTAAGTGTACTGACCTACTTTTTATTTATTCATTAAAAATTTGATGAAACAAATTTTTTAAACAAAAAAATTGATAAAAAAGTTCCATGACATTCCACATTATACAGTAAATTACGTTTTTATGACTGGATTCCTTGATTCTGTCCGTGTTTTCCACATCACAGAAATCATTGTGCCCTAAATATTTTTAAAAAAAATACTGTTTTACTGTATTTTTTATCAAATAAATGCAGCCTTGATAAGCAGTAGAGACTTCTTTCAAAAAAAAAAAAAAAAAAATATCTTACTGACCCCAAATGTTTGAACGGTAGTGTGTGTACTTAGAATGCATAATAAAACCTACCCCAACAGAAACATGCATATGTGCAGAACATCTTCATGGTTAAACTCCTGATAAAATATGGCTCCTGTTTCAGAACAAACAGAGAAACAGAGTGGGAATGAGAATGAGACCACTAACACTGTGCTGAAATGAAGATAAACTTGTCATCTAAACCGACTGAGAAAGAAATGTGTGAGACCTACCTGACACAATTGCAAATGTTGTGGAGAAAATGTAATTCACACAGGCAATTAGACAGGAATCATACAGATGAGATGCCTGTGCTAAAAATCTGATAAAGAAAGTCAAGTCATATAAAAACATTTGCCACTCCAAGATCACTGACTCACAACAGAACATCCACACAACAAACACCACAACTTACGATGCTTGAAAGACGACAGAGGCCACCATGCAGACAAGCATGACGTAGAATATGGGATACGACAGCTGTAGAGGACCCAAGATGCTAAGCACAATCATCCCCGAAACCGCCTTCACTGTGATTACAGTCACCGAACCTAAGGGGCAAAGCTCCATTATTTTGGTCATTGGTATATTTATGTTTCATGGACACAATGGACTCTCCAAACAACAGATGTTATGTTATTGTCCTACCAAGTAGTGCCACCAGTAGCAAAATCAAGACAATGTAGTTTGCATTCCGACGTTTGTAGAAATACAGCACTAGACAGAATGTGATGATCCCCAGAAGCTGGAAAAACACAAACCGCATTCAGTGCAAATCATCAACACTTGAAAAAGCCCTTGCAGGTGTTTTCACTCATCAACAAAACCTCTCTTTCCACTTAAACCTGTTTATTAATAGAAATGTGCACTGTAAATCAAGACTATTATAAATATACAACACTGTAAATGTGAACTACAAAAAAAAAAGGTTAATATTTCACTGTAGAAAAAGCACTTAAATAGGAAAAAACACTCAAATATTATTCTAATTAAATAATCACATAACTTTCTAAAAGATAAGGGTGTGTATTACCAAGTATAAGAGGACGGGCCAGCCAATAACATGTTTTACTATGTTCTCCGCATTCAGCTTTTCATGGGAGTTCGGCCCAAACGTCACAAAGAGGTACGTGCCGCCCGCCGTCAAGACACAGCCCAGGAAAGTCAAGATGTAGCGCTCTACAAACACAAGAGAATGTGAGAAATCATTTCTGAAATGTCTGAACAATTACACTGCATAGGGACTACATTTCATTTTTTGCATTAATAATACAATTTAATAAGTAGTTACTTGTTGCTTAGCAACGCATGGCCTCGAAACATAGCTGGAAGAAATACATAGCTGAAAACATAGCTGGAAGAAATTCAGCTGGCACATCAAAGCCAGCATTATGCAACTAAATGCAATCAACACAATTTATCAGTATTTAGTTTATTTATATATATTTAGTGAGAAAGATGAGCAGAACTCACTCAAGAATTCCTGTGCCTTCCACTTTTCCCGCAAAAACAGGAAACCTAAGATGGAGCTCGCTGTGAAGAGCAAAAAACAGAAACCACTTGTAATCTTCAGAGCAGGGTTATTATAGTTAACTAAAACTAAAACCATAAAAAACAGTTGTTACTTGAATTAAAATAAACGTTTAATTATTTTAAACAAAATGAAAACAAAATTACAAAAATAAATGAAATGAAAATATTCAAAATATTAATAAAATGATACTTATAATATAACTAATATAAAATATTATCTTAATGATACTAAAATAACACTCCTCCAGAGCTATATTACACTAAATTAAATATTTATGGAAAATAACATCAGACAAGAAGTACTGTAACAAACATTTTAATTACATCAAATATAGGAAAACAGCATAAAATATGGAAGTGAATGCAACATAACAGTAATAATACCTACTTATGACAGACACAGCATTAAGTGGAGCTATGAGAGAGAGCGGAGCAAATGCGTAAGACACAAACAGGGCGCCCTCCCCCAGAACCATCAGCACCAGGCCAGACCACCAGGTCTTAGTGTAGTAGTATTGCCTCGGGTCTTTATTTCCCGCCAATGTCACATGACTTTGTTTCTGCAAGAGAAAACACCAGTCATTATGTGTGTTTGTCTATTACACCTTTTTAAACCCACTCTTTTAGATACTGTACCAAACAACAGCTGGGTTATAAAACAAGATGTTGAAAAAAAAAGCAAATAATAGCAGATGACTTTCACAGGGCGTAACCTGAACACACCCTGACCCTGAATCACAATGTAATTATAAATGTAGGCTGCAAATACACACTTACCTGAATGCTAACTGCGATGCTGACTAACAGGTTCCCAAAGATAGCTAACAATGTACCAATGAGGTTTTCCTGTGTATAAATCACAAAGTTAAGTCCTGTTAAATCGTACTATATATTTATATATATTGTATGGTAAAATATTGTATGATACAAAATTATCTGGTCTTAAAATTAGGTAAATAATACCTCAGGTGAACAACATTTTATTTAACAAAAACTAGCCAAAATGAAGAAGCCATGTGCGACAAACTAAGTACACACTTACTGCTTCCATAGGAATTAAGAGACTAAGTAGCAGTCAGGCACTGCTAAACAAATACCATTGATTAATTGATCATCGGCAAGCGTGGCCAATTCTATAAAAGCAGAAGTTTTGGCAGTTTGCTGGTCTGGAGCCTTCAGGTGTGTGTTAACAAAGGTGGACAGACATCAGCAATGGTCTTAGAAAAGCAATTTGCTGCCCATCAATCTAGGAAGGGTTACAAGGCCATTTCTAAACAATTTGAAGTCCATCATTCTACAATAAGAAAGATTATTCACAAGTGGAAAGCATTCAAGACAGTTGCCAATCTTCCCAGGCGTGGACGTCTCTGCAAATTCAGACCGTGCACAGAGGAACTGCAAAAAATACACAAGCAAATCTACAGCAGAATGGCTGAAAAAGAAAAGAAAAGAAACAAGGTGTTGCAATGGCCCTGTCAAAGTCCAGACCTCAACCTGATTGAAAACCTGATTGGGATTTTAAGTGAGCTGTGCATAAACAGATGCCCACAAACCTCCCAGCAAGCAATTTTGCATTTAAAAGACGTCTAATAGCCGTTCAAACACAGCCCTGACATCTAGGCTAAAACAAAAATTTAAAAGACCAAATGAAACCAGACACTTTGTAATCACTGTTGAATTTGCATACATGATGGAATATCATACATCTTGCAAGTTATTTTGGCAAAAACAACATGTAACCAAATTCAAAGTTATTTTGGCTAGATGTGTTACTCATAGCTGGACTATATCTGCAGGTTCAATTCTCAACACAGGCAGGAAAATGAAGGTAGGGGAGTGAATGAACTGCGCTCTCTTCCACCCTCAATACCCCCAGTCTCTCCCTGGGGCCACAGCACTGCTCTGGGTGTGTGTGTTCACTACTCACTGCACCTAATGTGTGTGCACTAACTTGGATGGGTTAAATGCAAAGGACAAATTTAGAATATGGGTTACAATACTTGGCCTTCACGTCACCGATAGCTGCCAAAAATTCCTCCACATGGTGTGAGAGAGTGATAAAGTCATAGAAAATGATTACTTCCAAGTTATTGCTGCTAAAGGTGGTCCTACAAGCAATTAAATCATAGGGCGTACTTAGTTTGTCACACATGGGTTCTCCATTTTGGCTTTATTTTTGTTAAATAAAAAAATGACACGGAGTAATATGTCAAGTTTTGTTGTTGTTCATCTTACCTTATTTTGAGACCTACAAAAACCAGATAATTTTTCCCTTATACGTAATCTAGTCGTATATATATGGCATTAGGCTATATCAGTATTAGCCTAACAGTCAGTTTAGTACAACATAATCGAGATTTCAAGATCAGCTTTTGTAAACATGTAGTTTCGTTTTGTATTTCTAGTTTTATTGTTATTGCAAACATTGAAGCATAGACTCACGGTGTAAGAGTCTTCCGTCACACTGTCCTCTCGTGCCATCCTCACGCTGCTCATCCTTACTTCAGATGACATTCTTCCGTTATATACGCATCACCGAGCCCGTCTCGCAGCTCGGTCCAGTCGTGACTTAGACGAAAGTCAGTTCTACTTTCCTCTGTTTGGGTTGCTGTTTACGTGGAACGCCATTTTCGAAATGCCGTTTCTTCCGGGTACACCTGTCAAGTGACTTGACGTTGTACGCAAGTTCTGTGTGACGTAAAATTTGAGGGATGTGATGAAGCACGCATTCTAAGCCAAAAAAAAAAATCTCTGAGGGGGATTGTGTCGTTTTAATGGGCGGTGTGAATGATGGAGAACAAGTGAGTCCACAATAACATTTTTCTCGATTAACTGCTTTGACCACGTTTAGTTTGATGTTGACAGTATGGAGGCTGTAAAGCTGCTTTGGACTGGAGCAGTTAAAAACACTTTTAAAACTAAATGTGAAAATTGGAATTAAATCTTTTTCTAATACTCTAATTTTTGACAGAAAACTAGTACTTTGTTTAAAAAAAAATTGACGCTGTTTACTTAGGGTAAATAATAAGGTAAATAATTTAATATTTAATATACGTTACAATGTCAAAATAAAAGTCAATTATTTAATTTGGAAAACAACATGCTGTCTTTATAAAAAATCATGTTTACTATTTTCCTCAGACAGTAGTCTTTAAAGTGGTCTGTATACATGAAAATACATGGATACTGTAGGCTACCTTTATAATTTAGGAAGGGGACATCATCATGTCCCATCATGTCCTTGGCTTTCAAGAGTTGGATATCCCTGGTCAATATCAAAAGTAGCAGTATGTGGTGTGGCCACAAGCTGCTTTTGTAATACAGACAGTGCATCTCAACCTCATGGATTGAGCCAGATTTGCCAGTTCTTGCTGTTAATATGTTACTCCACTCTTTCACCAAGGCATTTGCAAGTTCTCGAACGTCTGTGGGGACATATGGTTACACGTGGTTTGACCGCATGAACGATCAGCTGTCCTTGTAAGGCCTGTAGCTCTTACATTATGGACATTGCAGTTTATTGCTCTGTCCACATGCCTCCTTCAGCAGGATGGCATGTTCATTCAGGTGACCAGAGACCCTGGGTCTCTTTCTCCATGGTGTTTTTCAGAGTCAGTAGAAAAGTCTCTTTAGTGTCCTAAGTTATTGTAACAGTGACCTTAATTGTCTACCACCTGTAAACTGTTAGTGTCTTAAGGACAGTTCCACATGTGCATGCACAATAATTGTGGTTCACTGAACAAGCATGAACAACATTGTTTTTAAACCCTTTCCAATAAGGTTCTGTAGCCTAAAGCTTATTTGGATTTTACAAAAGTATCTTTAAATGACAGTATCCTGAAAAAGGGACATTTCTTTCTTTCTTTCTTTCTTTCTTTCTTGATGACGAGTTCATATAACTTGGTATAAAACATTTAGAATTTGACACTTGGAATCTGTTTTGGACAGTAGATGGCACCAGTGTACCTTCTTAAAGTAGGTACTCATAAATGTCAATATCAGCCCTGTCATGGTTTGTCTCTGTTGTTGTACCACACAATGACATATTTGACATGATTTTTGGGTACACTGCTATATTTCCAGAAAGCAGCTTGGAGTTAAGATCTTTCTGAAGACCTACATTCAGACCAAACTAATACCACATCTGGTATTAGTAACCACCATAGACAATAGTGTATTTTCAATATCGTTCAATAAAATTTATTTAATAAAATTATTCCACAGACCAGGCTTTATATTCTAATGAACTGAAATGCTGACTTTATAGTATAGTAGCCAAGTAGTTCAAAGCCATTGAGGTCCTGTTAATTCCCTGCAGTGCTGAGGATATTGTGTCAATCTGTGGTTGAGGAAATTATTATATGTAGTTCATGTTTACGTGAGACCAAGACCACAAGATTCTGTCTGAAAGCAGCACCTTGAGTCACCATGAGATGTTCCAACACTGATATTTAGCAATTTTTCCATTATCATATCCCAGAGCTATGAGGCTCTAACAGGCTGATAATCATCAATTACATCTTGGCACAACTGAAATGACGCACATATTAATGTTGTTTTAGGGTTCTCTCACTCCTTTAGGCAAAATAGGTGTATTCTAATTTTTTTCCACCTGCTAGTGACAGACAAAACACTGTAGACAATGAGTAAAGATGATTCTATGACCTTTCACCTGTTTGTGATGGATAAAAGTATCTATAGCCATTCCGTTTTTGTAGAGAGGAGGTACACCCATGTCATAGTTACTGATGTGAGAAATGTGTCATCACTGCACGCATATTCAGATGTCAATGGGTGTGGAGGGCCTGTGGAAGGCAAACATTTAGATCATCAAGTGTATGTACCAGGACTATTATTATTTCCTGATCAGTAGTACACCTATGCAAAATGTCCAACATTATTTTAATTACAAAAACATTTAATTGATTATGGCTTGGAAATAAAATGGATGACATTTTTCCTCACAATAATTTGAATACATTTAAAAAAAATAAATAAATAAATAAAAATAAATGTGTAGTTTAAAAAAAAAAAAAAATATATATATATATATATATATATTTTTTTTTTTTTTTTTAAATGGAAACATTACTATTTTTAATGTTTTTGAACGAAGTCTCTTATGCTCATTAAGGCTCCATTTATTTCATAATAAATACAGAAAAAACAATAATATTGTGAAATAGTATTACAATTTAAAATTGAGGTTTTCTATTTTAATATACTTTAAAGTATAATTTATTTCTGTGACGCAAAGCTGAATTTTCAGCATTATTACTCCAGTCTTCAGTGTCACATGATCCTTCAGCAATCATTCTAATATGCTGATTTGATACTCAGTTATTATCAATGTTGAAAACTGTTGTGTTGCTTAATATTTTTTTGTAACCTGTGATACTTTTTCCAGGATTCATTGATGAATAAAAGGTTAAAAAGAACAGCATTTATTCAAAATATAAATCTTTTCTAACAATATAAATCTTTACTATCACTTTTTATCAATTTAGCACATACGTGCTGAATAAAAGTATTAATTTCTTTCAATTACTGACCCCAAACTTTTAAACGGTAGTGTATATTGTTTCAAAAGATTTCTATTTTAAATAAATGCTGATATTTTTTAACTTTTTATTCATCAAAGAATCCTGAAAAAGTATCACAGGTTATAAAATAATATTAAGCAGCAAAACTGTTTCCAACATTGATAATAAATCAGCATATTACAATGATTTCTGAAGGATCATGTGACACTGAAGACTGGAGTAATGATGCTGACAATTCAGCTTTGCATCACAGAAATAAATTATATTTTAAAGTATATTAAAATAGAAAACCATAATTTTAAATTGTAATAATATTTCACAATATTATTGTTTTTTCTGTATTTATTATGAAATAAATGCAGCCTTAATGAGCATAAGAGACTTCATTCAAAAACATTAAAAATAGTAATGTTTTTGACCGGTAGTGTATATATATATATATATTTAGCTACAAAAATGACCTGTAAAAAATAGGAACAGAAATATCTCTGGCGAGCAGCAAGGTATCATATTTCTTCTTATATTTCCATGGAATGCATATATCTGGAATGATGATTTGACTTGAGGCAAGATCTGAAATCACATTTTTATTTGGCAAGTTTTATAATAAGCACAAAAATATATATATAGAAAACACTGGAGAAATGCCACAGTATGCATCAGATGGTTCAGAGCATCAGGCTTCCCTTCTGTGATGTTTTCAACACTAATTATAAATGATTAATAATGCTTCTATCTCTGTGGTTGTGGTGAAATACGCCCTTGCACTGACACCCTTGGAAGAAAAGGAACATTCTTTCCCTTAAGGTCTGTCCTCAGGAGGAAACAGCACGCCTGATGGAATGTACTGTAAAGTTTCAGATTAAGATCTTTAGTAAAGCTTCTTAAATTATTTTTTTTAGAGAAAAATGTCACAAAAGCGTTTGCTTGTGGTCTCGAGACTTTAACAGTTGTTTTGACTTTGGTGACAGGTGTTTTTGTTAAAATTGTGAAGACATTGCAGTTCAGTTGTGTATGATTTGTCATGTGTTTTTTTTTTTCTCATTCTTATAAGCTTATGTAGTAATATACCAGAAAATTGATTATTGATCAAAAAATCTATGCTGCAGGAAATGGCCTTTCAAAAAAGACTAAGATGCAGAAGTTCAGGGAAGGTGCATGAGATCAAGCTAAAAAGGAAAATGATTCCCAGGACAATTGTTTGAGGTAATCCCTTTTTTTCTTTTTGACGTATTTGGGAAATACCAGAAAATGATTTGTTTTTTACTTCCTGAAACTCTGTTATTCTACATGTTACTACTGTAATTTATGGCTTAAGCCTTTATAATTATTGTTGACTCATTAATTATTTTATTAAATACTGTGAGATGCACTGCCTTAGTGTAATAATTCTTCCGTTATCTTCATTTTAATTTATGTAATCATTTGTTTATTAATAATTAAATTGATGAATACTTCTGTTTATTGCATTTACAATGTCATTTAGCAGATGCTTTTATCCAAAGTTATTTGAGGAGCATCACAACAATATTTTTAGTACACAATGGCAAAAAAAAAAAAAAAAAAGTAAAAACTAAATTAAAAAATGTCTAGCCACTTAAAATGAATATTTTAACTAAACCAGTCAAATGCTGTAGCAAAGGCTCATATTTTTTCTGTTATGTTTGTTTTAGTTTTTATGAAGCACATTCAGATCATACACTACCAGTCAAAAGTTTTTGGACGGTAAGATTTTTTAATGTTTTTAAAAGAAGTCTCTTCTGCTCACCAAGGGTTCATTTATTTGATCCAAAATACAGCAAAGTACAGTAATATTATGAAATATTTTTACAATTTAAAATAACTGTTTTCTATTTGAATATATTTTAAAATGCAATTTATTTCTGTGTTGGCAAAGCAGCATCATTAATCCAGTCTTCAGTGTCACATGATCCTTCAGAAATCATTCTAATATGAGGATTTGCTGCTCAAGAAACATTTATTATTATTATCAATGTTGAAAACAGTTGTGTACAATTTTTATTTAGGATTATTTGATGATTAGAAAGTTCAAAAGAACAGCATTTATCTGAATAGAAAGCTTTTGCAACATTATAAATGTCTTTACTGTCATTTTTGATCAATTTAATGCATCCTTGCTAAATAAAAGTGTTAATTTCTTTAATTTACAGTATTTCCCAAAAAAATACTGTAGTTACCAACTTTTGAACGGTAGTGGTAATGTTACAAAACCTTTCAAAAGCTTTCTATTTTTAATAATAAAATAATGAAGTTCACGGTTCTCTGATATCGGTTAATGGTCACATGACATGCAGGTAAACAAAATATTTCATCTTTTTTAGTAAGTTTTATTTTTATTGTTTTTATTTTAAAATGATTAATTTTCATTTTACATTTTTATGATTTAATTAATAGCTTTTCATTAAACTTACAAACTCTTGCAGTTCCTTCACGCACCCCAGTCAGGGAAACCCTGGTGTAATATGATATTTAATGCACAACATGTTGTTGATTAAAAAAAAAATGAAATATATTTTCTTACTCTTCAATCACATGCAAAAAATGGGAAATTGTATAAGACTGTAAGGAGAGTAAATGTTGAAATTAAGTGTAATTAGGGCCAAGGTGCAAGGACCCTCTTGGAATTGCACTGTTTATTATTATTATTATTTAGTTTGTTTTAGCACAAAATTAATATAGAAGAAGAATTTAAGGGGTTTCTACTACGTTAACATTTTGTGGCTATAAATATTTTATACTTTATACAGTTGTGGCCTAATGGTTAGAGAGTTGGACTTGCAACTCGAAGGTCGCGGGTTTGAGTCTCAGTACCGGCAGGAAATGTAGGTGGGGGAGTGAATGAACAGTGCTCTCTTCCACTCTCAATACCACAACTGCCGTTTGAGCAAGGCACCAATCGCTTATGGTGAGATGGGTGAAATGCAGTGCATAAATTCTGAGTATGGGACACCATACTTGGCGACATGTCACATCACTTTTGAAAGCAAGAACTATGTGTGTATTCAGTGATAGTCTGTAGTTATGTTAGTGTATGTGCACTATTGCTCTATTTTTAATTGGCTTACTCAGATATTTGAGTTACTTTAACTTGTTTTGTCTGCTCTGTTTTATATGTAGTTCAAATACTTATGTTTTTTTATTTATATTTACTTAATTCATAAGGTATATTTAATTAATTTCACAACTTTAAAAGTTTTTAAATATTTATGTAAAAATGTTTCACCAAAAGTGAGTACATAGTTTAGTGATCACTGAAATTATGCAATATCTATATCTCTTTTGCATCATAATTTTAAAATAGCAGGTTTATTTGACACAGCAGAGCAAGAACATAAACTATGGTTGACTTTCTTTGTTGGAACTAAGAAGATGATATAATCTATGAGTGTGCAGGTCATTCCTTTCCATTACAGACTGCAGCATTAAAGCTTCAAAAAAGATGCAACAGCACTAAGTATCATTAAACTGGTCTAAATGTCTTCTGTGGTTTATTAACCAAGTCTTCTGAAGCCATATGATGGTAATGGCTTTCAGTGAGTAATGACTTAAATGTCTTTAAAAAAAACAAAACAATTGGTACAATTCTTCATAATTTTCCTTTTGTATTCCACAGAAGAAAGAAAGTCATATGGGTTTGGAACAAGATAAGGGTGAGAATGTAATACTTAGTGCGGTTTGTTTGTGTCAGTGCATCTGATAAGGAAGAAAAAATCAGATCTTTCATTATGAACTCTTTTCTCACCCAACATTTCCCAACATTTGATTATACTTTGTTTTTATTTTCCCCTAAAAAAAATAAATCTTCAAAACATCTGTTTTATCAGTCACTTCTTGGTATTGAAACTTGCTAGACTACTTGCAATTGCTAATCTTAATGAGAAGTGTTTTTTTTTTTACCCCCTTTAACAATAGAAAAGATTATATTTCATTATTTTTTCTGATTGTTGCTATTGAATTTCTCACAGACTCTTTATCAAAAGAGAATTTCCACAGCAAAGAGACAATATTAAGCAGCAAAGAAACTGATGCAAAACATTGCTTGAATTACTAAACTGGACAATTATTTGATTCTGTTTATGACTTCATGACCTTTTGATCCTTCTTATGCTTTCGTGATACTCGTGTGTGTGTGTGTGTGTGTGTGTGTGTGTGTGTGTGTGTGTGTGTGTGCTCAGGGGGTTATTCAGAATAGCTGACAGACCAGTTGTCTGCATTTCCTCCCTCTAAGTCAGGCGTTTCTACAGCTCTACCTGCATTCATGCTACCTGCAGGCTCATACTTTAATAGCACTTTAGTCTTCCTTTATAGCCTCTCTCCTTTGAAATGTAATATTTTCTTCATGTTGCGCTGGCTGATTTGACTCCAATTTCACTCCCTCAAGTTTACAAATGAAAAGCTAAAAGAACCTTAAATAGAAGAAAAATCATGCAATAATTAAGAATTCTTTTGGAATAATTTTAACCTTTTTTCCTCGAGTAGGAGCTGCATTGTGAGCCGTGTGGACTTCTCTGTTAAAATAATTACATTTAAAAATTTGAATTTAAAAATAATTGATTAATTGAAAAATAATTTTCCTATAATAAATACATTTTACTCTTTACTTTATATGATTCTGGAAACTTCAGTTTGTAGTCTATATGACACACCTTGATTTAGACACCCGCACTAAACATTATTTATTCAAAATAGATAATTCTTCGTCATAGACATTATGGGGCCATGAAAAATGAGTTGATCACAGTTGAGTGGCTCTACACACACCTTCAGACTCTCACCTCCAGACTTAAAATTCATCTTCTCTTTTAATGTCACTTCTTTGTCTTGTCATATGGGGGTGGCTGTATTTAAAATCACCTCCAGCACAAAAACGTTAGTTACAGACCAAAGGTAATGAAAACCTGACGAATGGGTTTTGAAATAGCGAATAAACTCGGTCCTGTTTCATTAGTGAAGAATGCATGAACGTTAGAGATTGCAGCAGCAATGAAGTAGGTAGCCACTTTATTTTTGGCCTTTCCATTTTTCTCCGGAAGTGGGTTTCTTTCTTTCTTTTTTTTTTTGTAATGGAATGAAGGTTCGTTAGAGGGTTGTGGTAAGGCAGGCTTTTCCTAAAACTTCCACAGGTTTAGACTTGTCTTGGTACGCATGAGGTATTTGAACATTGATCCAAAAGACAACAATGACAAT
Source organism: Ctenopharyngodon idella (assembly GCF_019924925.1). NCBI lineage: Eukaryota > Metazoa > Chordata > Actinopteri > Cypriniformes > Xenocyprididae > Ctenopharyngodon > Ctenopharyngodon idella. The sequence continues at coordinate 12,367,702 of NC_067236.1, read as the reverse complement.
GACACCTCAGTCCAAATGTGAGCGCAGCCATGAGGGAGAAATGAAGCATAACGCGGCTGTGACTCGTTTAATCAGAATGACAGCCATTAGAGGATAACAGGGTGTAACCATACCTTCATCATGTGTCATAACATTTGACTTAGAAAGACTAATTAAAATGTTCTCATAGCAAGATTGTAAAAGCCAAAATAATTAGGTAATGGATACACAAATGCAATGTTGAAATTGAGAGCAGCAGTATGACTGTTTGTATAAGACGCTGTGATCCATTCGTTCATGGGCAGCACAATGCAGCATTTTACAATCATTTCATATATATTTTTCTTTGCGTAGATGTATGCTGCATGCCAAAGCAGATATCAAATATAATAGCGTCTGCTGAAACATAATGTGCATAGTGATTGATTCCCCTATTGTGTCCTATGGGCCTATGGAGCCTATGGGCCTATTATGGCCATCATTGCATCTAATATATGTTAGTCTGCTAAAGGTATAATGGTATGATAAAGGTATAATGGGATTTCTTGTATTTCGAATTGTTTTGGATGTTTTTCATTGTCGGAATACTCATGAATGATTTTAAGATATTTATGACCTGCAGTGTTTTGGGCCACACTTTATAATGAAATCATTCATAGAATTTACCAGTGGCTAAATTTGTAACGGTTAAATTTAAAATAAAGAGAGATAGGATCTGCTGTATCATTAATTTGTGCATATATATATATAATATATATATATATATACAGATAGATTAATATTGTGTATTTTTATTTATTATATATTTATTGGCTGATTGTATTTTTATTGTTTTTATTTATTTTATATACACTCTAAAAAATTCTGGGTTAAAAATAACCCAAATCGGGTTAAAAATGGACAAAACCAGCAGTTGGGTTAAATGTATGACCAATCTGCTGGGCAGTTTTATTTAACTCATCTATTGTTTAAAAAATACTACAGGGCTGGCTTAAAAATGACCCCAAAATGGTTGACAATTAAAAATCAGACACATAATTGCTACGCTCTAAAAAATGCTGGGTTAAAAACAACCCAAGTTGGGTTGAAAATGGACAAACCCAGCGATTGGGTTGTTTTAACTCAGCGGTAGCATTTTTTAGAGTGTAGAGGCAGCAGTAATAATCAAACGGTAACAAATAATAAACATTTATTAAATTGCGTATTAATAAATGTTCATTATTTAATTGTTATTTATTAAATGTATTAATTTAATTTCCATCATTTTTGTTCATTTTAATCAAGCAATCTAGTAATTTTTATACAATAGTTGGGTTAAATAAAACTACCCATCAGGTTGGATCAAACATTTGAATCAAACCCAACTTGGGTTATTTTTAACCCAGCATTTTTTAGAGTGTGAGAAAAATGATACGTCCTATAGATACATATACAGATAAATTTGGCACAATTACTTTTTTTCTGTAATTGACTTTATTCTGCATTTTATTATTTCATCATCCCATAAAGGATTAAATATACCATTTTGAACTTCATGCATAGATTTAATCTTTACATCTACTTGATTACATGTCATATGCACATAAAAGATGCTGGGTTAAAAACAACCCAAGCTGGGCTGAAAATGGACAAACCCAGCGATTGGGTTGTTTGAACCCAGCGGTTGTTTGCCCAACGTGCTGGGCAGTTTTATTTAACCCAACTATTGTTTAAAAATTACTATATGGCTGGCTTAAAATGAACCCAAAATAGGTTGGAAATTAAGAATCAGACACATAATTAGTAGAGGCAACAATAATAATCAAAAGGTGAACATTTATTAATGAGCAATTTAATAAATGTTTATTGTTTCATTATTATTCATTTCATAAACATATTAAAAAACATAGTTCATTTATTAAACATATTAATAAATGTTAGTTTCCAACATATTTTGGGTTCATTTTAAGCAAGCATTACAGTAATTTGGACAAACCCAGTCGCTGGGTTTGTCCATTTGCAACCCAACTTGGGTTGTTTTAAACCCAGCATTTTTAAGAGTGTGTACATGTAAAAGTGTGTTTGTGTGCACATGATGATTTCTAGGTTTGCATATGCATGAGTTCACAAGTATATGCTTAAAAAACAATAAAATACAGTATTTAAAAATAAAGTATAACATGAAATAAAGTATATAATGTATTATATAAATTAATAAATTAAAAAAAATTCAGGTGTAGGATTTAGTCTATGGGATGTCCTAATTGTGAGTGTGTGACTTTTCTTGTAAAGTTGTCACTTGTCTAGGTCAGTGTTAATGCAATAATGGTTTGTTTGTGCAGACTTGTGCTAACCGTCTTCTCTGTGTGGTGAAGAGAGGTTAATCCAGATGAAGAGATGGACATATAGACAGACACAGAGGCGCAGGGGAATAGGAGCTCTCCACGATGAGCCCTGACTTTTCAAAAGCCATCACGTCGGAACAAAAGGTCCCGTTTCATTTTCTTTCTGTTTGTTTGTCTCTTCCTTCATTTTTTCAGCACCTTGTAATCATAGCCTTTGTTAGCATTCAGTTCAGGTTGAACCTGTTGTGTTACTGTGGGCACTTTTTGCTTCTCTACCTCCTCCGCTGTATACACGTTTGCCCCTTTCTCTCCTTTGCCCCATCCTTTCATTTGCAGGCGTGTTTTACAGTGTACTAAAGCCATAATGACACGTATTATTTGTCTTAGCCGAGTCGCTTCTCTGTTCTTCAGCAGGTGTCTGCTGTTAAAGCTCAGCAGGTGTATTCTGCATTCTTTCACTCCATGACTCATCTTCACTGGTTAATCCATGGATCTTCTCTAGATTATAATCTTCTTCCTGACCCATTATTCCTTGCATGGGATTAAATACAGTATACAGAGGAAGTCATTAATTATGATGCATTAAAAGAAGCCAATGCCTAAAGCTTTAGGCAGTCCTAATCTAATTTATAAATTAGAATGAATATAAAGATTTTGATAAATAAGAAACAAAGAAACATAAAATGATCAATAAATATTTAAGATTTTGCACTATAATAGGCCACTGAACATTAAAAAATTATTGTTGGATTAACTTAAAAAAGTTGGTTGCCTTAAAATGTTGAGTTCATTGAAATAAAAAAATTGAGTTAATACAATGAAGGAGATTGGTTTAATCAACAGAAACACAAAATAGTATGTTATCTGAAACACATAAATGGTCTAAGTTGTTTTAACAACAACAACAAAAAATGCTGTGATAACAAATCAGGAAAATAACTTTTTTGCAGTATGATCAAATAAGTAAATCTGTGACCTTGAAGAAGAAACACCAAATACTAATAAATCCTGGAATTCAGGTAAAACAAAATTCATATCATAGTTTCACTGAAATGGTTATGATGATCATTTGATATAAATGACATATTATAATGATATATTATTTATTTTATATATTTATAAATAAATAAAATTTGACATACAGGCATTTTCACTTTGGACTAAAAAAACATCAGGAAATATGGAGGATAGGGCTTATATATAAGGGATTTATTGAGGGGGAAAAAAACAATATTTGTCTTCTGGGTTATAATTTGAGTTGTGGTCAGCATGTTAAATAATCTGTGTCATCCAAATCAGCAAATTCTCTTGTTTGATTTCTTATTTTAAATGTGAAAACAAAACAAAAACGATCATGTCTGATCAGACAGGGAGGAATACAACTTTCCTCATTGACTTCTGCTGAAATTGCACAAAATGCTTCAAATATAATAGGGGGGAGTTGGAGGAATTGTTAGCTTACTGTTTATTTTTTATTTTATTAACAAAATAAATACATGGATAAAGTGTGAACTCACATTTTGAGTATTGAGTTAGGTTGTAACAACAGCACTCTTTGTACCATTGTTTAGTATCATTGAGATGTTATTTTCTTCTAATATTTTGAATTAGTTTAATTTTTAATTTTGATTTTAAAGTATGTTGTTGTGCGTTTTTGTTATTTGTATAAGTTTTGTGGGGGGTTTTAAATATAGTTTTTATACATTTTTCATTTTTAGTTATTTTAGTACATCAAGTTAAACTAAGTAAAAATGAGAAATGTTACTTGGGCAACTAAGCTGAAATAAATAATACATTTCAGTTAATGTTTATTTTTATTTTATTTACGAAAATATTATTAATAATATTTTATTTATTTTAGTTATGGACATTTTTTAATAGTTTTAGTTAATTATAATAACCCTGCTTTGTACTTGACATTGTACATGAATTTAATTTGTAGTAGATAATTGTGGTAAGATTATATCATCTTTTATTTTACTTGAATTTTAATGTTTCATCTTTACAAGGACATTTAAAGGGTTAGTTCACCCAAAAATGAAAATAATGTCATTTATTACTCACCTGTCATGTCGCTCCACACCTGTAAGACCTTCGTTCATCTTCAGTACACAAATTAAGATATTTGTGATGAAATCCGATGGCTCAGTGAGGCCTCTATTGAGAGCAAAGCCACCGAACCTCTCAAGATCTAGAAAGGTACTAAAAACATATTTAAAACAGTTCATGTGAGTACAGTGGTTCTACCTTAATATTATAAAACGACGAGAATACCTTTTGTGCGCCAAAAAAACAAAATAACGACTTTTCAATAATATCTAGTGATGGACTAAACACTGCTTGATGAAGCTTCTGAGCTTTAAGAATCTTTTGTTTTGAATTAGTGATTCGCATCTCCTATCAAACGGCTAAACTGCTGAAATTACTTTGGCGCTCCGAACCACTGATTCAATTCGTAAAGCTCCGAAGCAGTGTTTTGAAATCGGCCATCACTAGATATTGTTGAAAATTTGTTATTTTGGCACACAAAAAGTTTTCTCATCACTTTATTATATTAATGTAGAACCACTGTATGAACTGATTTAAATATGTCTTTAGTACCTTTATGGACCTTGAGAGGTTCAGTGGCTTTGCTCTCAATAGAGGCCTCACTGAGCCATCGGATTTCAACAAAAATACCTTAATTTGTGTTCCGAAGATGAACAAAGGTCTTACAGGTGTGGAACGACATGAGGGTGAGTAATAAATGACAGAATTTTCATTTTTTGGTGAACTAATCCTTTAATGTATCATCTAATGTAAGTTTTGTAGTAATCTGAGCTATACAACTTAATTCTGTTTTAATGAGCACATTTATGTAAATAGAGTTGAGAGTTGAGTGATGAAAATCCAAAACTCTTCCTCTCAGTCTCTCTCTCTCTCTCCTGTGTGTCTTGCATTCTCGTCAACAAGACAGGACTTGTAGAGTGAAACTGGGTGATTTTATGTTGCACACGTGAGAGGTGTGTGTGCTCTCTAAAGTTAGAACAAAAGTATTTGCAAATTTTTTCTGAGAGGTAAGAGGTGGTGAGGGGATTATTTTTTCTGTGTGGGTAGATTTTAAGGATGTGTGTGTGTGTGTGTGTGTGTGAAGAGGGGCACATGTGCGTGTTACAGAGGTGTCGAAGGGTAGCAGCAGGGCGATGGTTTGGACATGTTTCCAAGGTTATTTACAATAAGCATGTGTGCTTGCATTTGCATGCGGGGTCTTGACATGTTTCGTTTCTATTGCTGTTCCCAATGTGGTAACGAATCCTGGAAAGCACAGAAACCTCACAATCCCACGGGAACATCTTAACTCATCCAGGAAAAAGTAAAAGAGAGAGAGACGCAGATGCCTATCACAGTGAACTTCTCTCTGCCTCCCTCTTTTATTTGGTGTAATGATGGATTGTTTCTCATTCATTCATACCAGTTTTCTTGCCAGTTCCCAGTGAGAATCCCACAGACCATCACAAGAGCTTAGAGACTGTCAGGATTTCTATTACTCCTCACCAAATCTGCTGACAGAAATCAAACACTGACCCTAGCACAAACTTAACATAAGGCAAGAATCTGACAGGAGAACAGCTTGTGTGTGTGTGTGTGTGTGTGTGTGTGTGTGTGTGTGTGTGTGTGTGTGTGTGTGTGTGTGTGTGTGTGTGCGTGTGTGTGTGTGTGTGTGCTGCTGTAAAACACACTCAAATCAAAAGATTTAGTTTCAAGAAATTACTAGTTGATGATAAGTCAGATTTGGACTGATTTCTTCAAACTTAATCTGTTAAAACAATCACATTTACTGGTAAATAGATTTGTTCATGGCCTTGACTAGTCTAAAAGTTAATTTTGTTATTTTGTATGATAGCATTTTTTACCTTTGAGAAAAGAAAATACACCAAACTTGTACAGAAAACAATCGAAATTGTTTTCTGCAGTTTGGTATAATAAAGCTGCTCTCTGATTATGTAAAAAAAATTCTGATGTTCTGATCATTTTTTTGAAAATTGTTTTGTGAATTGTTCTGTAAAATGCTTGGCATGACTGCAGTATTGGGAGCAATGATTATTTCTTATATAAACACTTCAGATTGTACACATTCATGCCAGTTAACTGAAAAATACTTGTAAACTTTAAAAAATTCCCTGATTTTAAACGAATAACTTATAAATAAATTACAGAGGGAGAGTTTGGGTAACCAAAAATATAAAAATTTGAGCAAGTTTATCATTTCAACACTCTTAAAAACTAGAAAAAATACACAATAAAAAGTTCAAGGCTATGATAATATATTCTCTAAATCTAGAATGAATGATTGCTTAAAAAAAGCAAAACCCCTTATTTTTTTCTTTATCTAAAATCATTCTAAAATTTCCCCTAATTGAATAATCACATAATTACAGATTTATTAAAACCATTTTCAAATTAACCAAACTGATCAACTCATTCTTTTACATAAAGGTACAAATCCGCTTTTCTGATGTTATTTCATCTTTGATGGTACAATAAACTGTGTCACATTTCTGTTCTTCTGTTACAACATTTATGTACAGACAAAATCCCTGGAAGGAAATATGAGACAATTGTATCTTACAGGTATGACAGTTTGTGTTTTAATACTCAGTGTCCTTCAGTTACGACAGTCACAGTGTAGCCTGAGGAGAAATGCAAAGAAGACTGACTGTAAGAAACTTCCGATTTAGAGATTGTGTGTGTATGTGTTCAGGTATTCCCTCTGTTACTGGGACAAAATGTCCCCACAAAGATGGCAATATCATTTTGGGGATATTTTTTTGGTCCCCATGAGGAAAGTGGTTTATAAATCATACTAAGTAATGTTTTTAAAAAATGTCAAAATGCAGAAAGTTTTCTGTGATAGGTAGGGTTAGAGTTGGGGGATAGAATATACACTTTAAAAGGTACAGTAGAAAAATTCAAATGTCTATGGAAAGTCCCCATAAAACATGAAAACCCACTGTGTGTGTGTGTGTGTGTGTGTGTGTGTGTGTGTGTGTGTGTGTGTGTGTGTGTGTGTGTGTGTGTGTGAATGAAACTCGGATTAGATCTGTCTGATATATTAAGGCCACACCTCTACCACCTATTTTACCATTACAATATGTGTGTGTGTGTGTCCTGATCTCTCATGAATGATGCAGTGATCTGAGGTTTTGACTCCAAGACATACATTTTCAGCACATCTTGAGTAACATCTGGCAGTTTCATTAGGTCATACAGCATTTGATTTTGGACTAAGAGGAAATACGCAATCACAATCTTAATCTGAATCTTTCAGGTTACTGAATCATTTCTCCTCAAACACATCATTCGTTATAGTTATGTTCTACATTTTAGATTAAATAGAAGACCTTTTTCACCAAACAAGAGAGCATTTTTCAACAAAATCAGAGCAAAGCCAAATGAGATTTCACATTTACAAATGAGAATAGTGCTACTGTACCATTTCGATAGAGTAAATGCATTTATAGATAAACATGAGCTATTTTTTTTTTAGATTGTGCTTCTGCTGTTTGGATTACATTTATATTTTAATGTTTCTCATTTGATAGGTAAAACAAGCAGTATTAGTTTATATTTTGCTAGTGCAGTTCGGCGTGTGATGAGAGAGACGCAATGCATAAACAGGTGCGCACAATTCTGTTCTCACAGCTTTAAACTGATTTCTTCAGCTCTTCACACCCTGTGAATACACTGTAATACCATTTGCAAACCATAAACACTAACACTCTGATTTTGATTATGCATTTAACTTAGGTGATGATACATTTACATTTAATAATTGAGCAGACACTTTTATTCAAAGCTTTGCATCATTTTTTTTTGTTTGTTTTTTTTGAGTTATGACAACTTTGAGTGAATTTACATTCAACCAACAAGCTACATTGAGTTAGAGGAACTTAATAATTTGTAGCATAAACACAAATTTTTAAGTTGATTACTCAAAAAAAAAAAAGTTGCTCCAACTGCCAGAGTTGTAGCCCTGGAACCAATTCATCTTCTCTATTTCAGTTCAAATCAACAGCAATCATAGCACATGCTAACATAACTTATTTAACATGTATATTGAATGAACAAGTAAGATATTACTTGTCACTGGCATTAGCGCAGTCATTGCTTATAGAGTCAGAAGTGTTTATCTTCATGTATCTACTCTTCAGCACAATGGTAACCACAAAAACTTCAACATTACAGAAATGTCAAACATAACAGCATTAAACACTAACAGGTCTTTCCCTTCACTAAAAACATGCATGCTGGGAATTATAAAATCCACTGCCTAATTTCCAAAGTTGTCAAGACAATTTCATTAAGTTACTACAACCTAATTTTTTTTAAAAAGACAATTAACGCAGAAATTTGAGTTTAAATTACAGACAATATTAAGTTGATGTAATGATCAACATTATGTCAAGAGAACTCTATAAAATAATGTTTGCAGCTTAAAAGGTTTAATTAAAACAATAAATTAGAATTTTTAACTTGCAACCATGCACTTATTTAAGTTGTGGTAACAGGTCTCCTGAATTACTTTTTAAAGTGTGTGAAAGTGAATTTGTGCCTCTTTGGGATAGCACCACAAGGCGCCGTTCACTTACGGAATGCAAGCTTCTGGAGGGCACATAGGTCTGAAGTAGTGAGTTTAGGTATAGTGGTGCAGAGCCAGTGGTTGTTCTGTAGGCCAATTGAATTTGATGCAAGTTCCAATTGGCAACCAGTGCAATTTTATGAGGAGAGGTGTGACGTGCCCTCTCTTCGGCTCGTCAAAGACCACTCTCGTTGCTGCATTCTGGATCAGTTGCAGAGATTTGACAGTGCATGCTGGAAAGCCTGCCAAGAGAGCATTACAATAGTCTAGTCTGGATAGAACAAGACCTCCCAGCAAGCAATTAGCCTGTCATTTCACAGTCTCGGTTAACTAGACCTGATATAGTCTGGCCATGAGTAACACACTTCTAGCCAAAATAACCTTGAATTTGGTTTCATGTCGTTTTTGCCAAAATAACTTGATATGATATTCCGTCATGTAAGCAAAGTCAACAGTGATTACAAATTATTTTTATTTCTTTTGACATGTTCTAATTGATGACTAGTCTATTGTTGGACTCTGGTTGGACATCTATTCAATTTTCACTGACAGCCCAAATTTTGCCTTCTTTTAGCCTAGACGTCAGAGCTATATTTGGACAGGTATTAGATGTCTTTTAAATGAAAATTTGCTTGCTGGGCTTGGACAAGGAGCAGTTTATATGGAAAATGAAGATGAAGTGTGCTTAAACATCATACAGTCATATGGTGGGGTACAAAAATATAATTTGCACAAGTAAATCTGTGATATTGATCATGTGACTCTTTGTACAGTCAGTCAGATGTTCTTTGGATCATCATAAGCCATGCTGGAGGACACGATCATCATATAATTTGTAATGGAGAATGTGTATATAATTAAAAGATGCAAAATAGAAGCATTTTCACTGGTCTCAGATTTTTATTTTATCAATATAGTAAGCAACTGTATGTGATTTGACACATCAGAATACTCAGAAATCAGAATACTCAGAACTGTTTTATTATGTAAATAGTGAATAGTGATGGTTAGTGGAAAAGTGATTGCTATTTTTTGTCACACCTTGAGAGATTCTGGGATAGAAGAATCACAATAGAAACTCTCATGGGATACTTCTTATATTCTTTTCTCTTCTTTTTCTTTCTTTATTGCTTGCTTTCTCTTACGTATACCTCAGCGATGGAGCCTTTACTCTGGTTTCTGGGTTTTCTGCATGGTTTCTAGGTGCGAAATGATCCCTTTAGAAAAGCTTCTCAATCTAAGAGCTCTTTCCCTTTACGTTCACACTTCCAGCAGAACAAAACAGATCTCAACGAGGCTGTTCACACCTGCTGCTTTAAGTATATAGGAATCAGGATGGCAAAGTTTTCGCTTGAACTTTTAAAAACTCAATGTGAATAAGATGGAAGTATGGCATAGGATGTATTCTTTGATGAGATGTATTTTAGTTTGACAGCAGAGAATTGAAATAAATACTGTATTTTCCTGATTTCTTGCTAGTGAGAAACCATCGATCTCTTGTTTTAACAGACATGAAATATGCAATATTTTAATAAAATATGGTATATATGTGATATGCACTGTATCCATAGTTGGTTTTCATGGAAAGTAACTACACCATATATTCACAGCTCTTTAAAGTATATGAAAATTGCATTTGTGTACAGGAACTCAAGCTCATTTACTGTAAACCACTACAGAGTTATCAGCATTCCTGACTTCCTTCTCTGCTTCTTATAATCTATGTCTTCTGCACATTTTTTTTTGGATCAACTCCAAGACGCCTGAGGGGTCTGGTGTGTGTGTGCGTGTGTGAAACTGTGTGGGTGTGTTTGAAGGCAGAAGGCAGACCGCAGAGCACGCACCCTCTGACACAATGCCAGATACCTTCAGGTCTTAACAAAACTCAGATTAATTGAATCACATAAATGCAAACATATCTTCTGTTTATTTATGCATAAGGATAAAATGCAAAGACTGAAAATATTGTGTATAAAAAATAATCAGTGTAGAAAAATCTTTATCCCCATTAAAAAAATCATTATTCCCATTAAGACAAAGTCAAAAGGCATTTGTATTAACCAAAACGCAACATGGAATACAAATGTTTAAGATTTTAAAAGGTGCATATGCAGTTCTTTATCTGTTTGCATCAGCTCCCGTCTGAGACAGAGATGCATATTTGACATCATTCTGACGTGGCAGAATTTAATCTGCAAATCATACATTTAGACTTTGTAGTAAATGTTTTGAGGGAAAAAATATTTCATTTGCAACTTGCATTAGAATTAATGATCAAGAATTAAGCATGATACACATACCTATTATCATAATTGTTTTGGGAAAGCGTGATATGTAATGAGAAAGTAATTAAATGCAAGTAAATAATTGTGACTTTTTTGTTTTCCTAATTATAAATTATAAAATAAAGCAAAATGAAGCCAAAATGCAGCCAAAACCTCCTTTTTCATTCTATTAGAGGTTGAGAGAATGACACAACCTTTAATTTGCATGTTAAAACCTTGTTCTTTCACCTTTGCCTTTTGGTTTCTGATCCCAAATAAGATGCATTTCACACCTGTGGCTGCAGACTCTCAGTCTTTTATATTAGGTGTTAATGAGTTAGACCCCCCCCCACACACACACACACACACACACACTCAAAACGCACTCACACGCATGCTGAAGTTTCTCTCCAGCACTGAGAGAGTTAAGGAAGGATACACCTGTCCTATCACACACCTGTCTCAGGCTGGCAGCCAATCAGAGCAAAGAAGGCAACCTTCTAGGTGGATAAATAGTGAGACGATGTGGATACAAATCAAACCACTTCATTTATCAGGATATAAACACACAGACACACATCCAACCAGAGATTCAAACACATCTGGGAGAAGATACAAGATAACAAACTAAGGATTTTATAACTACTGTCTGTCAGAGGAGTCATGACCAAGGAGATTGAGTAAGTGCCATTTTATTTTACATTTCTTTCCTTTAGATTTTACAATGGTCTAAGGCTTCTTTTTGCTTGGCTGTGTTGAACACAAATACCATTGTGTTACTAAACATTAATTGCTATAATGTTTATCCTAAAAGAAATGTGTTTTTTTTCTTTTTAGATAAAGGGTTTACCTTTATTATTATTAAAAAATATATATTATATATTTAATCGGCCACTATCTAGACATTCTCAAATGAGCTGGACTAACAAATGCATTTTGTTTCATATGATTCATCTGATTTTTTTGCGAGGTGTGCAATAGTTTGCAGTTTCACCGCTCTGAGCTGTCTCTTCCTCTTGAGTAATGTCTTTCTCCTCGTCTCCCACTCTCCCTCTGTTCACGTGTAAACGGGCCCCCACATGAATGAGTACATGCAGATAATTTCTGCTGAAAATTGACACCGGGACCTAAACATGCACTCTCTGTCTCTTTACGCTCACAGACAGCCTGGTGTAACTGTCCTAAGGGCCTGAGTGCACAAAAACAGAAATACATCGGTCTTGCACTAATGTGTCAGAGGTTGGGGTCTATGTCAACATGCTGGTGCCTAGAATTAGTAAATATGGGTATTTCATTGGGATTTTTCTTCATCTGGAATTTTTTTTTTTTTTAAGAAATGAAGAAAAAATGCTCATTCATTAAGTGTGAGCACAGGTGCCTAAACAGCTCTGTTTGCATTTCAGCTTATACCACAGCAGACCACCTCATTGCTAGTAGTTCAGGAAAGTCCCAAAACAAATCCAACTGTTTGTCTTTAAATCCTTGTCTTTTGTTTGTGGTGCTTGTGTTAAGTTAAAATCAAGTTCCTTCACTTAGGCTTTGCTTCTGACCGTTGATCCGTTACAAGAGTTTCTTCCCTTTAGAGTATAAACAAGAAGAGAAAGTCAGTTTGCCAATGTTTTTCTTCATATTTTTGCTTAAAATGATGTGATTGTAGAGGTTTTCCTGAGCATTATATAGGTTTGAAGTCTGAAGGCTAGATGAAGAGCATCTTGTATCTTTACTTCATTCTATGTTTTTGTCACTGAGCATCAGCCAGAGGCACATTTTTGTGGCCTTTGAGCTGTTAATTAAATCATTTTGTTATACTTCATACTATGCAAAATTACATGTTGCAGTTCTTGGGAATGCTTGATGTTTTATCTATGCTAATATCTCCTTCGTCTTTCCCCTAGGGCTCTCATGGTACAACAGAACGAGAGTTTCAGCTACTTACGCTATCCAGACAATTACATGATGGAATCTTGGTCTTACGAGGACGACAAGACCAAACCCAGACTGTCTTCGGATGAAGACCTCGCTATAGAACTCTTCTATGATCCCTGCAAGGTAATTATTGTTTTATTATAATGTCTTATCACTATTCAATTTGTATTATATACAAAAATAATAGTATACATTTTATTTTTAAGCCCTCAAAAGAGCCGATGATGACATGTACCCGTGGTAGCAGCATGTACAAATCCAGAGAGGAGAGGTAAGTTTGACCATATCATTTTATTAATCAAAATGCTTTCAATACTAAGTATATAGTATATACTGTCAGTATATAGTATCAGACGGAAGGCAAGATGAACAGTAAGTCATCCAGATGGAAATGTCACATTTTCTCCATCCAGTATATTGCTAGGTTGAGTAATTTAGCCAAAGATTATCTGAGGTCAGAGCTGGTTCAGCTGTTAATCCTCTTCTTTAACCCATCCCAAAAACGACTGAGTCACTACACAGCACCCTTTTGTGCAAGTGAAAAATAGCTGCCTATAGAGCTTGTTGGTCTCCCCGATGTCAAACCCTGCCGAGAAACTCAAACAGAGAAAGAAAAAAAATCAGCGTTAGGTAGCAAACAGCTCCCGCCCAGAGTGTTTGGCTTTGCTTTTCATGCCAAGCTCCATAAACAATGCAGAGATTGAGCAAAGCTTTTATTGACTTTAACACTTTTTTTGTCATCATTGTTTAGATAGGTAACAGATGCCCTTATGTGAATAGCATTAAGGATTGAGTTGCATAAAAAAAGTCATAATCTGCAACTAGAAGGTTCACAATATGTAATGGCATTTTATCTCTTAGGACACCAAACAGCTCTTCCCCTGAGCTGGCCACACTGGAGAACGCTCAGATCATGAAAATTATTTCTGACAATATTAACTTCAGCCACGTAAAGCAACCATTACCAGGCTCTGACCCAGTCAACATCAACAGCATCTTGGAGTCCCTCCTTCCCCAACCGCCACAGAAATCATGGCCATCTCACCAAAACTTTCTGGAGGTCACCCCTGAGGTTTGTAAAGCATTTTAAATAAATTATATATATATATATATATAAATTGTTGTTGTTTCTGAGCCATTACAACAAATCTTAAAAAATATGCCATGAATGCCTGAAACATGTGCTTTGTCGTCTGTCATTACCATCAATTTATGACACGTCTGTTTGTTTTCTTCAAAAAACAGCCTCTTGGCAACAGCAATGCGTTTGTGGGACAGACAAGCCCTGTATACTCCTACCCCAACTCTTCTCCAGAGAGATACAGGTGAGACAAGCTTCTTAACCGCCCGAGCCTTTACAAATCAGTCATGCTTTTTTTCTCTCTCGTTCTTTTGCCTCTATAAAAAAATAACTGTCGTTTGGTGACTTTATACAAGCTATAAAAAGCATAGTATGTAAAAGACTGAGCAATGCTGTTGCATCAAAAATGTATTCATTTGACTGTTTTTCACAGGAATGACTTCCAATTCGTTCTTGGCGCCCCACAAGCTTCCCAGCACAAGACAACAGAAATACCCATGGTGTACCTCAACAAGGGGCAGTTTTACCCCATCACGCTGCAGGGAGTGGACAGCACTGCTGGGGTTTCATGCAGCAAAGTAAAAGTAAGTTATACTTTCATAAACACACATTGGGAGTTTCTAAAATATAACATTTGTTGGAAATGAAGGTCAGAATTCATTTTTTTCCCCAAGTAGTCTGCTCCAAAGAGAAAGAGTTAGTAGTTCGTTTTAGCATCTTTTGAAGTACAGTATTTTGACATTTTGTGTCTTAGTAACCATGACACGCAACAGCAAAGAAGATTCAGGGCAAGTTTTATTAACTCTGTAGGCCAAACTCATATGCCTTTGACTCAGGTGACGGAGAAGAGTTGTGATGGATTGGCTCTTTTGTTTAAAGCATACACTGCTATGGTCAGTGACAAAGCAGAGAGAAAGGGGTATTAGTGTGCTGACATCGCTTGGTAAACTGCAAAAAGCCAAGCATTTGTCCTACAGGGAGTCACCACTCTCTAAAAACCACAAAGTAACAGGTTCTAATAATGCTTTATTTTTCTTCCTTTATCTCTTTCAGACGGTGATCATGGCTGTGTTTGAGAATGACAAGAGTCCTGAGATGCAGCTGAAGTACTGGAACCACTGGCACGCTCGACAGCCTACCGTCAAACAGAGAGTCATTGATATCGGTGCGTACTATCACTCTACCTAAAGAACACTGCACAAAAAAAAAAAAAAAAAAAAAAAATATATATATATATATATATATCAGGCAAAATATCTAAAATATCCTGAAAGATACATTTATTTAAAGATTTTCAAAGATATGTTGAATTACAATATTGTTACTTACCACATTGGCTACATTTTATTATATATAAGGAACCTTTTTAAACATTTATATTTATATATATATATATATATATATATATATATATATAATTTTATTCGTTTTATTTGGAAAACAAGACACTACTAATTAAGAAAATGAAAATGTTTTTATCAAAAATTGGTAATTATGGCCACACCCACCATTAGCTTTCAAATCAGATGTCATTTAAGGTGGAAGGTTTTGATTGATGTGTTTAATTTCATACAATTTATATTAATAAATTCTTCTATATTGACT
Organism: Ctenopharyngodon idella; assembly: GCF_019924925.1. Taxonomy (NCBI): domain Eukaryota; kingdom Metazoa; phylum Chordata; class Actinopteri; order Cypriniformes; family Xenocyprididae; genus Ctenopharyngodon; species Ctenopharyngodon idella. The sequence continues at coordinate 12,351,904 of NC_067236.1, read as the reverse complement.
GTCAGCTGACTACAAGGAAGTTTTCAGCGGAGTGAGTAACTTGGAAGAGGTTGCTTTCAACGCACTGTCCTTTATCTGGAACACCAATGAAGAAGCAAAGGTACAGCCACATACACGCACAGATCCACCTGTCACTTGTTTTTGTTGAGTGATGGGTTGAAAGGAGGATCATTTAGAGGAGTGTCAGAGAGTGGTATCTACGGTATGCAGCCTCCTTAGGCACCTGTCATCATAGGGAATAAGAAAGAAAGAAAGAAAGAAAGAGGGAGGGAAGGAAGCAAGCAGGGAAGAAGAGAAAGAGAAATAGGGCACATTTCAGCATGCCCCAAGGGTAGTGATGGGTGGGACAGTGAAACTCACAGCAGGTGGAGCAGAGACAGAAAGTAAGAATACAATCACTGTAATACATTTTTATTGACTTAATAAAATAGAAACTACAGCAATATATTAAAAGTCATATTAAGAGGGGTTTTTTTATCTAATAATTGGAATAAACAATTCTTCTGCCAAATATTATAATTCATTAGTCTGATGTTAGAATGTTTACGGTTGCCCAGCAATGTAACAACAACCTTTTCTTTTATAATCAGAATTTGAGTTCAAATCTTTCAAATGTTAATCTGAAAACTCCATGTACATTTTAAGTGCCAAATTTAAACGAGCTATGAGGAACTAAGAAGATTTTTTTGGATATCGGCACCTGTCCATTAATTTATTCCTTCAGTTTATCCATCATCATATTATTAAGATGATTGTTTTTTATTGTTTTGCCTCCAGTTCTAACATGTCAGATCTCGCCATGTTGTTCTCCATATAGACACTCCTTTTCTTTTGAAATGAATTGGAATTATTGAACAATCATTCTTCCCATATTTGCATATGACGCATCTAATGTGTCTTATCCCTGACCCTTCCTTTTGTCAAAGCATAGGGTTTTTTTTAACAGGCCCGCGCATGAACTAAACTATGCATGATCTTTTACTTTGCTTTTTTTATATTAAATGTACTATTGTGTCATCTTGTTGAGTAACAAATCTAGCTTTCAAAATTTCCAAAGTGCTTTCTTGAGATTTCATGTATCTGATGTGTTTTACAGGTGCACATTGGCATCAATTCTCTGAGCACTGACTTCTCCTCGCAGAAAGGGGTCAAAGGTCTTCCTCTGAATCTTCAGATCGACACCTATGATTTCAGCTCAGGGAACAACCGTCTCATTCACAGAGCTGTTTGTCAGGTCAAGATCTTCTGCGATAAGGTGAGTCAGGCCCAATTAAGTGTAACAATTATTTTTATAAAAATGTATTAAAAAATTTTTAAATATAAAATTATATAAATATACAAATTAAAACATAAATAAAATGTATAACTTTTAAATATATTTATATCTTAATATTATTATATTATATTATCTTTAATATATTTATTTTTATAAATATTTTTATATTTATATTTACTTTAATTATTATATAATATTATTATGTTGTAAGAAGCAAAACCCCAAAAAGAATCTTATAAAAGTGTAAAAAAAAGAGAAAAAAGGCACGATGAAAACTAAAACTTGGATCAGAAAAATTAAGCTTCATTATCAGGGTGTGCATTGGATTTCTGTCGATTGTTTGGCTCATCTTGGACTGCGTCATAAACTCTTAAACAAAACATAGTCCTGACTCATGACCTACTAAGTTGTTTACTCAAAAAAGCAGTATACGTCTGACCTCTGATCATTTACTGGCACATTTTCAATTACGTGATAACTGTTTTCACTGAAGCATAAGAAAAGACACTGAAGTATTTGTGCTTTTTCTTTCAGTCTGTCTATATCTCTCTGGATGTCTCTCACCCTTGCTCTGTCTGGTACCTCTGTCTTCTGATTCCCATTGATCCCTTTTGTTGAGCTGATCAGATAAATGTCAGCAAACTGCCCTATCTCTCTCATCTCCTTAAAGCCCGTTTGTGTGTTCCACGGCAGCCATAGTTATTAGCTGACTGACAGTGTGTGGGGGAAATGCATGATGGGAAAGTCAGATTTGACACACGTTTGACTGGTTTAGCAGCAGTAGGTGAACTAAGTGCATTACTGCATTTCTGTGGTTTTTCTAGCTGGATCAAATGCATATCTACTACACAGCTGGCACCTAAACTAGAAATGAACTCAGAGTTGTTTATAAGAAGGGTTGTAAATAAGGGTTTAAAAATATTTGAATGTTATTTCTTACTGATAATATCGTTTGTAATGTTTTCTTTTATTATTTTCTCTCTTTTTTATTAAAAACCCCAAGCATTTGTGCAGTTACAGTGTTTTAAGAGTTTAAAAACAGTTTTGAATTATTGGTTTTAAGTTTTTGAATGCTCAGATTCTAAATGTTTTATTGCTCTTAAATGCTTGCAGGGAGCTGAGAGGAAGATGAGAGATGAAGAGAGGAAGAGAAGCAAGAGGAGGACCAAGAATGTTTCAGACTCCAGCAACAATGGTGAGTGCCGTCAGTCACATAATTACAGACTAAGACTCTCAGGGAACACCCATTACCACCCTACTAAAATCGTAAAGATAACACAGTAAATATCTTCCATGTTGTGACCAATGATGTGTAAAAGAAGGCTCTTAAACTTAAATTACCTGTGGGCTACTAGCCAAGCGGTGTTTTCCACCAGGGTCTAGTTTTTGTTAATTATAAAACATTTTCAATTATTGCTTTGTGTTATATTAAAACTGTTTTTCTTCTCCTCAGGTTGCAAACAAGCCCTAGTCTCCAGCTCTGTCGGAAGGGATTCTACCTACTTTAAAACTATAGAAGATCACGTCACGCAACCTGTTTTATTCATCCCAGAGATGCACTTCAGCACTATGCAGCGCTGTGGCCTGGTACGTCTGTCTTTCACACATACACACACACACACACACACACATGCTTTTCCCTATATCCTAGGATATGCGGCTTACCGCAACATTGTTGAGTCATGTTCACCAACACCCTGAGGGCTGAGAGTATGGGAGCGAGAAAGGAAAAGTGTGGGAAAAAATGTGGTGGGAAAGAAGTGGGCTTGGAAAAGAAAGAGAGAAAGTGATCTCGAGATCAGACATGCTAACTGGTGCGCTCCAGAGTTTACATGACAGCGAGCGAAACTCACCTGAGATGGGGACGGCCATGCTGACTGACACAGGGATTAACCTGTAGGAGCTCAAACACACTTCTTCTGAGGGTGTTGAAGAGATGCTTTTCAGTTTTGTTTACACAGGCTAAGAGAGGAGGGATGGAGACTGTTCCGACAGGCCTTTTTCCCACAGTCCAGATTTCAACATTATTTCATAACACCGGTCGTTTGGCCTTTTTACATGTAGCCAGAGCCCTTATTAATGCCTTTAGCATATTAGCAAAGGATTAGGAAATCATGAGATCACCCTATGTTCTGTTCTGCATTGTCGCAGCTTCAAGATGTCACTGCGATAACATCGCTATCGTTATCATCAGCATGCGAACGCGCAAGAGACAGGAAACGAAGTGACATTTCTTAACACCTTTGATTTTATCTGTTTCTTATTGTCCAGGTGCCCCCTGTTAGCATGGAGGAAATCGATAAGACATCACGGAAGCGTATCAACAGCTACGCAGACGGCGGCGACCAGAGCAGCTCCCCTCCGAGCAAACAAGCCCGCCGAGACGAGCAACAGAGAGGTACGGAAGACTCATTTTAGTAATGCAGTAACCTGGGAACTTAGCAAAACAATCTCAGTCTCACTTTGTTTTGCGATAAAAATCACAGTCCCACAGTGTTTTGAAAGTAGATTCTTTTTTTTTTTTTCTCAGTTCTACTGTACGTCAGACGAGAGACCGAGGAAGTATTTGACGCCCTCATGTTGAACACGCCAACCCTCAAGGGCCTGAGAGAAGCGGTAAGTTTTTCAACATCTTTCCGTTACACATACTTGCGAAGATCTCACTTCGAACCTTGAGAGGAATTGTACCTAAGACATGACTCATGTCCCCTTTCTGCCTTCTCAGATTTCAGAAAAGTACGGTATGCAAGAAGACACCATTGGGAAAATCTTCAAGAAGTGCAAAAGAGGGTGAGTAAGATTTTTCCAAGCTAAGCTAAACGTTTGGGGACTGTTGAAAGCCGTGGCGAAGTCACAAACACAGATTAGAGGGATGTCGAAATGCTCTTTCATAGAGATGAACGGCTGTTAAACCCATTTCTTATAATCTGAGCTCCATCTCAACAAGCTGCCAGGAAGCAAAGTCGACAGACCGGGTTGACAGGACATCTATAGAGTTTGGAATGTGATGATTGCTGCTCCCCTTCGAAAAAGAAGGTGAATTAAAAGCAAAACAAAAGGTGGAAGACAGGATGATTTCAACATAGAGTCATCTGACTATGCTGTATGTTTTTTGTGGTTTATGAAGCTCAGAGAGAAACAGTAGAGATGAGGGCTCTGATAGGATGGCGGCGCTGGCGTCTGGTTGTGTAAGAGACACTACGTGCAACGTAATGGGCCCCATTTATCTCTTTGGTTGGTGATCACCCATGACACCATGTAGATATTTGCGCTTAGCCGTTCACTCATCCATTTCAGAACATGTGTGGGAATAACTCACCTCAGTGCATCATAAAGTATAAGGCATTAAAGTAAAGCATATAATTATATGGCTGTATTTCACACGCCTGCTGGAGCGTTTAAGGAGCGCTTGACCTAGATAGGTCAAAGAAACATGTCCAGGACTTTTTTTAAAGGCATTTTGTCTTAATCAACCTGTAGCCTAGAGCTGTGTAACTTGGAGCTCAACTTTCCTCAGGCCGTTAGCTGATGATATGGCTGAGGGATAGGGACAGGTCGGGCCGCATTCTCACTCGTTCTCTCGCCCCAATCTTCAATCAGACTCCCTCCACCCTCAGGGCTAGAAGAGCTGGCACTACCTCGCTGTTGGTCTGTCATACACCCGCACGTCGTATACATGTTGGCCGGTGGAGACAACTGTTGTGCCAAATAATTGTTTGCGTAAGTCATGAGATAAGGATTTGTGTTTTTAAGGATCTAAATCAGGGTCTGCCCTTAGAGAAGGAATGACGAGCGCTTTAAAAGATTGAACAGGAATGCTTAAGGTTTCTTTCAGCAGTTGGTAGGGCACAGTTCATCTTTACATCAGTCAGTGTCACTCACCCGCTCAACGCAGTCGTAATGACTAAAATAAATAATGTGGAGTGCAAATGTCAATGACTAGGTGTCAGAAATAAAGCGCTTGGCTTTTGTGCCGATGAGAAGCAACTTTAGATATAAAATATGTAGATTGTATGTGTTTGTTTCAAAAAATGCACAATATATGTTGGTACCATATTAATTATCACCCAGTATTAGAGATTTTTTAATGTATTGGTATATAAAATACTAATTCTGCATGCTTGTTTTTAGATTTAGATCATCTTCTTACACTCACTTATATTTTTTAAAAACAATGATAAATGTAATCTTTAGCAAATCTCAAAGGGAAGTTTTCATACTGTACATTATAATGTTGTGATGCCTAATTTCACTTTTTTGTGTTTTAATTTATTAAAATTGATTAGAATTTTAATATCGCCTATATATTGGTTATCAGCACAGCGTGAAAATAATAGGGCAGATTTTTAACAAGAATTTCTAAAACTTATTTTCTCTCTCTTTCTTAATATCCACAGGATTTTTGTGAACATGGATGACAACATCATCGAGCATTACAGCAACCACTCTGCCTTCCTCATTGAGATCACTGAAGTTATGATCAGCCACTTCCAGATCACACTAATGGAGTTATAAAAGGCATCATTGACTAGTGACGCCACACCTGGTGCTGCTGGCAGCTTCTCTCTGCCCTCTCGAACAAAAAGCACAACTGTGAGCCAGATTCTGCTGTGCCAGAACTGTCGCTATGGAAACAAAAGAGCTCACCTGCCAGTTATATCATTTTCAGTTTCAACAGACATATCAATATTGACCAGTGTAAATACAAGTTACCTCTTTTGTACCTTTTTTATTATTTTATCTACAACTATTTTATAACATGAGCAATTATGATCAACAAGGTACATTGTAAATATTAATTGTAAATAGACATAATTATCATAATGTTGTGTGTTGACATGATTTTTAAAAAGATATATGTTATTATTTCAATGATAAACTTGCCTTTTTAACGCTGCCTCTTTGCTGCTTATGATAGGCCCATCATTTCTAGGAAAGGATGCGAGGCGTTTGTATCGCTTTATGGTTTGCATGTTTATTAATCTTGCCGCGTGTTACTTAAGCATACTTCCAGTCAGGGTGCTGTAACTGTCAGCCTTTTAGTTTCACATCTGATACGCTCCACAAACACACATGAGTGTTTTAGACCTTTAAGTCGCACATTTCCCCCTTTTAAAGAGCTGTGTATCTGTCAGTGTTTCGATCATCTTTTTGAAAACTGGCTCCACACATTTCGAATCTTGTGTGGCTGTAATGGTTGTCAGGACAACCGGCCATTTGTCCTCCAACATTTAAACATGAAAGTTCGGATGAACCACTGCAATATCGAACTTGCCCAAATATCAGATTAAATCATGCTGACTTCATTTTGTGCATTTTGCTTCACAAAACTTGTACATTTCAAATGCTTTGTATTGCTGTCAAACAATATTGATATACTAAAGCTGTGTTTCCTTTTTTTACTGCCTTTGCTTTTGTAAGGAAAATAAAAAAAAATCCATAACATATTGACGTGTTTTGTCTTTGAATTTCCTTAAATCATTTACAGCAAATTTCCTACTTCCCACTTCTGAAACTGATTATTAGATTGTAATATTCAAGTGCTTTGTTGTCCAAAAGAACCAGAATCATGGAGGAAACCAGGTTTATGCATATTTATTGAAAAAATCTTATTAAAGCCAAAATTATATTTAGCGTCCCATTCATTGACAACCATTTTAACATTAACTGTGATGTCCAGATAGTCAGCTTGCTGACAATTCTGGAATTTTAGACAAATACAGCTTATTTTTGTTGTGTATAAAACACAATGTGCTTCAAGTAATTATTCATATATGTAAAAATGCACTACTTTAATGACAAGACAAGGCAGATAGTACAAGGAAATACAAGGAAGATAGTAAAGAATACCAGTCACAGCAGCAATCGTTCTCCCCTCCTCCATGTTTAAAGTTTATGGCCCGCCCAATTCAGGAACTTGAGAATCAAAATTATCCCCGAGTTTCCCAGTGGTAACTACGACTTGAGAGGGCGTTCATGTCCAATTTTAACTAAGAAAACATCTTGTGTCACAAATTTCATTTCCCTTCTCAGGCAACTATGGATACATTTGTAATCTGAGACGTTCCCTTTCAAATGGGATCTCACATTGCATCCTAGAATGCTTTGGGAACAAATACCCACTCTGCCATGCTGAGAGGAATGAATGCCCTATCAGCTGTGACTAAGCACCTGACTCCACGGGCTTAACTACAGGAGTCAAAGTTCCCTGTCCTACAGATATGCACCAAAGGGGCTGTCAGTGACGTTATTCCCTAAGGCCACAACCCAAACTACACACCCTGACAAGGAAGGTCCCATCATAAACCCTTCATCACTTCCCTGCAGGGCCATGCGATAAGGCTCAGCCCACAGGCAGAGCTTAAGGTTTGGTATTACAATTCCAATATATTTAAGGGAATATGGCCAAGGATACTAAATATAGATCCTGGCCTGTCACTTCTAGGGGACCTTAAAAAAAAAAAAACAAGTCTACCCCACATAAACCACCAGGAAGGTTAACTCTGCTACTTCAGTGGGAGGAGCCTACAACCCGTCAACAGATTCCCTTGATTCAGCCCTCCATGAGGAGCCCTCCAATGAGAAGGAATTGCTAACAGGCAATAACCATTCACACCAAATTCTAGGAACAGGAATATTGGGGAGCAGAGACTCTGCATAATGATCCTCTAAGCGAGGAGAAAACTCTAAACTCACGACTTGTTGCTAGAGAGCAGAAGCCTCAATATGACGACGCTCAAGAGTGAGGGGAGGCCTAACAACACTCTATCCTACAAACAGTTCACCAAAGAAGCTCAGAGAGCCAACACACTGGTACCACTGAACAAACTGAGCTCTAAAGAATAGAGGCCTCAGCATAACGACTCTCAAAACCGAGAGGAGGCCTAAGTACACTCAGAGTACAGCCCTAACGAGGAGCCTCCAGAGAGCTCGATATTGCTATCAAGGCAGTGCTCTGGGGAGCAGAGGCTTCAGCAGGATGACTCTGTAGAACGGGAGGCCTAGCCATGCTCTACCCTAAAGACAGTTAGCCAAGGACGCTCACAGAGAGCCATACACACTGGCGCCATCTGTCTAGATGGAGCACTAAAGGGTGGAGGTCTCAGCATAATGACTGTTACCTAACTACACCCTACTCTAAGGATAGTCCTACCAAGGAGGCTTATAGAGAGCCCTACAACTCGGTACTGCTATCCAAGCAGAGAGGACAACTCGCAAGAATGAGAGGAGGCCTAGCAACACTCTACCCTAAAGACAGTTCTGCCAAGGAGGCTCACAAGGAGCCATACAACTCGATATTGCTATCTAGATGGAGCTCTGGGGAGTGGAGGCCTCAGCAGGACGATGCTCTAAAATGAGAGGAAGCCTAGCAACATTCTACCCTAAAGACAGTTCCACCAAGGAGGCTCACAGAGAGCCATACATTTTTAGAGCTACTGTCTATACTGAGTTCTAAAGAGCAGAGGCCTCAGCAGGATGACTCTGTAGAATGAAAGGGGGCCTAATGGCACTCTACACTTAAAGATAGCCCAAGGAGGCTCACAAGGAGCAAATCAATATTGCTTATCTAGGTTGAGCTCTGGGGAGCAGAGGCCTCAACAGGAGAGTTTTGTTTAAAACATGCCCATAACCAGGAAGGTTCTGCTCCATGCTCATCCCAGATGAACAATGGGAGCTTACAGAGGGCTAGCTTCAACCATTGTAAAACCTGTAGTGTGATTCGGTCTCTAGACTCCAGCACTCTCAGAGGTGTCGTACAACAGGAGGTGTGCATGACCTAGGGTGAACAAACCACCTGCTGTTGGGGTCCAGAGACCTTGGTTAGTAGACCACAAGGTAGTATACAGAGGGCTAGACAAAGTACTAGCTGTGCCATTATAAATGTTCAACTGAGACTCCAGCATCAAACCGAGCTCTCTCTCTTAGGGAGACGGGAACCCTTCTATTAAGTATTTCACTCAACTGTGAAGACAATGCCATCAAGGGTTTAGAAACTGGGATGAAAAAAGCCACTTCCTGTCGGGTTCTCAAGATCAAAAGAGCTCATCCCTAAGTGTCAGCTATGTCCACTCAAAAAGGTGCTGTCTCCATAAAGGGACCGCATCACAAAGAGCACATTCAGCTCCCTCGAGGGCTGAACATACTCCACTCAAACGCCAGACTTATCAATTAAATAAAGAATCACGCGAGAACAGTCACAAACACATCGCTGTGAGTGCCTTCAACTCCCTAGAGTCGAACGCGCTTGTGCAAACGCTAACTACTATTCCTCAGGTGAGAACAAAGAAGTAAAAGCTTCTTACCCGTCTCTTTCAGTCAGTCTCACGAATGCATCACAAAGAGCTCCTCACAATGAGCGCTTTCAGCCCCCTAGAGAACTGAACGCGCATGCTTCTTACTCAAACACATAACGCACAAGTTGTGTGTGTCCTCAGGTGTCGTCTATGATAAGTAGGCACGCACTTCCTGAAATGCTTGGCTGTAGTGTATTTCATAGTGACCGCCTTTACACGTATGCAAACAAATGGATCCTGAAGACAAAATAAATTGATGACATGTACTACAGGTGTCCTCTTATCCTCGCAGTCGCACCAGTAATGACGTCACGGGCTGTAGCCGGCCAATAATATTGTCGCGTTTTAGACGCATGCTTCAGACACCGGTCACGCTGAAGGCATTCCCCAAAGCATCCTAGAACGCAGTTTGAAAAGAGAACTCGTATTTACAATAATTCCGTTAGTACGTGAAGGCAGCATGACTCACAAATACACATGACTCACTGACACCGAACTGCAAGTTATATGCAATGCATCTTAAACAGCAAATATAGTCAATGTTCTCCGTTTATATGAAGGGTAAGATGGGATAATATGTCCCATCCCCACCCTACCTTGAGAGAATATTGACTATTGAATTATTATTATTATTTTTTTTAATTGACCAGACTGCACAAAATCCCAATACATTTAATGAATGGCTATTGCTTATTTTGTGTCTTATTTTGAAAATAGATCTGTGACATTGTATTATGCTGAATATCAAATGTTTTTGTGTATATTTTTAATGAGGGATTTGTGGACACAATGTTTTTAGATTTGAGGAGTAAAAAATGTTTTTATTTTGAAGTGAAAAGGTAAAATTAGACCCTTGGAGTAAGATGAACTATTAATAGATATGATATGAGACTGGATTTTAAATTAATCTTTGTTTTCTTTCCATATTTCCATGTCTCTTTTTCTTTCATCAGATCATCTGGTTCAGCAAGCACTCTGCATTTTGCAGTCAGCACACGTCGGACTTGCTGTTTGTTCTGTTTTGTGTGTGTGTGTGTGTGTGTCTGTTTGAAAGAAGGATGGGGGTGTATGGAAAGCCTCATATACAAAACTAGATAGAATCAGAGCGTAAGGGAGAGAGAAAGGACAAAAACAGGAGGATTCATCTCAGAATTAACAAAGAGAGCAGCTGAATGATCATTCATTCTTCTCCAGAGAGGTAAGTGGATGACATCTCTGCTATGTGTGATTCCAATAGAGAAGCAGTTGACCGCAACATCTCCGACAAACGCAAAACCAGGTCAAGAGACATAAGGTCAATGCATCTTTGCTTTCTCGCTGTAGTATCTGCTGTGAGTAGTTTGCGAACGTCATCCTGTTGATCCTTCTTATGATGGAATGAGTTTATCTTTTTTTTTTTAACCAGAAAAACCAAAGCTCCACTAGTGTTTCTGATCACACTGTCATGCTGTTTTTCCAGATATTTAATAACTAGTGTGGTTTGAAGATAGGTGTCAAAGATGGCAGGTGCTTTCACAATGTGAGTAGCCACATTTTGTTGGTGTGGCAGATTCTGTTGTGTTTTTATTAACGTATGGGTGCCAGTGCACCCTTTTAAATGTTTGTTTTTGGGTTGCTATGCAACAAAGGTGACTGAAACAGGAAATTAATGTGATAATAGATACTACTGTACTCTAAGAGCATGAAGTAACTGACTGAAGTGTTGAAACATACACCCACACCCCTCACGCAGATACCTTTAAAGGTGATATTGCTAAGATGTCGGTTAACAACCAATGAGACGATGAAAATACACTGTTGTTGTCAAACAATATTGGGTGTCTGTGGAAGGTTCATGCATTAAAAATAACAAGCCAATTGCAGGTTCCCTTTTGTCCTTGTCTTCTATGAATGTGTGTGTGGAACAGACATCAGCTCGCTCTCGCAGCTCCCAGATGTCTGGCTTCCTGTCTTATATGTCTGTAAGACTGTTTCAGAATGTGTCCAGTTCACAGTATCAACATCTACGACAACACAGAAGACACTGCTCAAAGACTAGCACCTGTGGCTGTGTATAGAACTGTTTCAGATACCACAAAAGATGCAACCGAAAGATCGTCCAGGTTACTGTCTCTTAGCAACAGCAGGCCATTCACCTCCACTGTGCTGGTTGCCAGGAGTGACGATGTTTCTTAGAGCTCAAAGGAGAGTCAGCGGCTAACAAGACATGCTCTTTCGCTTCTAGACTGCAAAACCAGGGGTGCATTTCTGCCAGTGGCTATCAGAGGGGATATAAAAGAAAGAATCTTCTAGAATCTGTCCTTTGGATGCGAGTAGAATGAGTGTAACTGAAATCTTATTCTTTTCACCAGGTCTTTGCCAGTGGTTTCTCGCTTAGCATCGTCCTGAAAAGCTACACATCAACAAAGACGATGCACACTCCAGCGTCCATGCTGATGGGAGTGGTGTTCGCTCCCTTGGGCCTTGTGCTGATGTTTGCTGCTGCAATCACACCGCAATGGAGGGAGGGACAGGCACGGCTGGGTGCGGCAGGGCGGGGCGGAGCAACGGAGCTCCTCCTACTCCGCTCAGATGGCCTATGGGAGAGCTGCCTGCAGGTGGTGCACTCAGAGGTCAAAGAGTGCTGGCCCGTGTCGGGGTCCTACCAGCGGGATGCTCGGGTTCGAATGGTCCAGGGGATGGTGCTGTCATCTCTCTTCCTGTGCGGTGCGGGAATCGTGCTCGCCAGCGTGGGCGTCCGCTGCTGGACCGATATCCCGCTCAGGAGTGTAGCGGCAGCCGGTGGCCTGTTGGTTGCGCTGGCAGGCGTGCTCAGTCTGGCTGCGTTAGGAGTGTATACTCGGCATCTTTCGAAGCTGGGTATCGAGGTGGATTCAACCGTATCTGAGACGCAAGGACTCAACATACACAAGCCACCCCGGCTAACGCTACACCCGGCTGGGTCGCTCTACTTCGGCTGGGTGGGAGCTTGGGTACAGGTGCTGGGAGGGGCCGCACTACTCTTTGGATTCAAAAGCATGAAGTGTTCATTCTGCCACAAGCAGAGACTCAAAGACAGTGCTGAGATGTATGAGGTGAACTGTTAGATGGGCTCGAATGTTTGTGAGAGGTGAAAAGACACTTTTATGGTGTTCAAACACATTGAGCTTGGATGAATAAGAAATGTGAAACAGTACACGTGAGGTTTCTAAAGAGAACCATATTAAAATGTTGTACAAAATATGTATGTATGTAATATACAAAACCGTTACCAGAAGCCTTAAGGCCCATTCACACCAAGAATGCTAACTTTATGGTGTGTACACACCAAAAGCGAATATATTTATTTGCACAATTAGATTACATACAAAGTCAACGCAAAGACGCAAATTTGCACCGGGCGATGCTAATGATGCAAATTGGGTGACGCCTCAATTATGTCTTGAAATTTTTCAACTTGCGCGGGAAATGACGCGAACAGGCATGATGCGTTGTCGCGCAAGCCAATCAGCGAAGAGCTTATTGACACGTCCAGTCCATGTCCAGAGATCGGACAAAAAAAGGAGATAGCTTGGAGAAAAGTAAGTGAGGAAGTTGGACTTCCTGGTAAGTGATGAAAATATGTCTGTTACTTGATTCTAGCTATGAGTTAAATGAACTGGTTAGCACTGGCATTAGCCAAAGTTAGCACAACCTGGCATTCCCAGTGTTGTTGTTGTTGATGATGATGATAATGTGAGTGAAGACACTCCTCATCACGCAGTTTTTATTCGCCCGAGTGATGCGAAAAACAAGTAATGCCGTGAGTAATCTAGAGTGAGTAACACAATGTGAATATTCACTTCACATTCCCTGCTGAAAAAAACAGCATATGCTGGTTAGGTATGTTTTGAAGCATGGAAGCTGGTTTGAGCTGGTTTAAGCTGGTCAAGTGCTGGTCCTAAGCTGGTCCTAATCAACTAGCTCCAGCTCATGACCAGCTAAGGACCAGCTTCCATGCTTCAAAACATACCTAACCAGCATATGCTGTTTTTATCAACAGGGTTTGGTGTGCACACACAACAAATATAACAATAACTATTAAACTAACATTGTTTATTATAAGTGCATAAGTTATCGTTCATCAGTTACAAAAAAGTAGTTCTGAAAGTGATTCCATTGATATCCTTCTTTCGTTAATTAGAACGATTATTAAAACTTTATACTAGGCCTATATAGTTATTTTTGGTGTGAGCAGGCCTTCAGGGCCGGTTCACACAGAATGCGTTTTTGCATTACACTGTATTTAATTGATTTTCTATGTAGCCTATACAAGTGTTAGACAGACCTCTTTGACCACTGCATTGCATTTTGTTGCTTTTTTCATCATTTTGCACATGGGTGCCGTGTTTTTAAGATGCCTTGTCAAGTTTTGTTAACTTCTTGTTAGCATTTTGCGTTCTTTTCCATTCTGCTGCGACATGTCTCGTGTTTGAAACACAAAGATGCATTCCGTGTGAACGGTTCCTAGTTGCTAAGACGTTAATGATTGTATGCAGTGTCTCGCTTTGTCTCGTTTCGAAGGCTGCGCCCTCTGGAGGTCGCATTTGTCAGCCACATATTGAGGCTGCCTCATATTAGAAACGTACATTCGTAAGTAAAAAAGAAAATACAATAATTGACGTCAATTTACATCATTTTACAATGGTTACTTTTCTGAAATGAGACATCCTCAATGACGTATGTGGTCGACAATTGTGATCATCAGAGGGGATAACCTTCAAAATGACAGCTTTTATTTCGTGGCAGATTTTACTGTTCATCATGACAGTACTGTATCATTCTTTCCAAAGATGTCGTGAAATGTAAGCAATGTACCAGTGTCACAAGGCTGTATGCAATTTGGGCTTTTCCCGCTAGTGCGTGAGACGTGTGTGTCGTGTCAATTCGCTCAAGCCTTATGACTGATACGCATCTTTAATATTTGGACCAACAGTATTTATGTAAAATATTGATCTGTGTTACTAATTACTAACTGTACTTGTAAACATTTATGTTGTAAATATGTGTTGTTATTGACTGTAATGCCTATCTGTAAGGCTACTGATTAAATGTTTCAAAGCATTTTTCCTGCTTGTCATGTCATGTGAAAAATCAGAAGACTTAGTCATCACACATGATCAAAACATCTATTGGCTTGTCATGCTAACTAATAATGATTTTACACTAAACAGCTTGTTTTGGTAAATACATAGTGTGACCTGAACATTCCCACGTTACAAGAAGCTGAGGTCAGATCACAACATCCGTTTAAAAACAAAACAAAACAAAACCAGGCCTACTTGAGTTTCTTTTTAGGACCAGTGCTTATGTTTTGGATTGGATATCTGATCAATTGTTACAATAATAAATACACCAAAACATATTTGACCAAGAAGGAAAACATTGTTTAATGGTTTATTAACACAGCAGAATTACTGTAAGGTAAGAATTAATGCTTAAAGCCTGTATGTATAATGCATTATACATGTATTCATAATATACATTATAACTTTTCATAAATAACTAACCAAAGGTAAAATGCATAATATTTTCAGATTCCTTGTTACATATAAAATTGGTTGTTTGTCATATGCTTTAAAGCATTATACTTTCTAAAGGTGTGTTCAATAAATAGATAAGTATTATAATGTATTATAACTGTGGTTACAATTATTCATTAGCCCATGCAATGCATTATAAGGTTCATTACAAGGCATAATTAATGCATTAAAAATACTTTTATAATGCATTACTCTGTATATAAAGGCTTTAAGTAAAGTGTTTCATAATTATTATTATTATTATTATTTTTTTTTTTCAAAAACTATTTAATGAGCATTTAAACCAATTTCAGAGGAGATGATGAAATGAGAAGCATTGGCTCTGCATAAATGTACACTTTATATAAACATAAGGCATAGATTTCTATTTCTTTTTTCATTTTTTAAATCTATGTCTATACATTGTATGAACAAAAAAAATTAAAACAGCAACATGAAATAAATTATTATAATATTTTGGGATTTCAAAATGACTTGAGCACGACACACAAGTCAGTTAACACTTACTCCTCTCTTTGTATAGATGAGTTTAGCTTTATGAGTTTGACTTTATATAACCAGTTTTTGTCTTTGATCTACTTAAAAAAAAAAAAAAAAAAAAAAAGAAAGTTCAAGTTATTTGGCCGGTGAGATTTTAGAATGAAATAAAAGAGAGAATGCAACAACACATATAAACATGCAGCCATTATATGCATGAATACACAGTGTTGGAATAAAAACTGAAAGAATAAAAGGAACAGGTGGCTACACTTTGTGAACAAAACACAGGGCGCCACTGTGTGGCAATTCCGGGAAAATGACCAACGCTGGGCATTTAATACAAACGCAATGTGAGGATGAGGTATTCATTTTTTTTCCTCAGGAAATATAGTTTTGAGCCTGATAAACTTGTTTTCAGGATCTGCAATGTCAGAAAGTTTCTACATAATAAAAAGTATACATTTTTATAAAAGAAATACTTTCTTGTCTATCGTATCGTAAAACATTCATAAAACATACTTAAGCAAACCTTACACACATACTTAAAGTAAAAAGAAATATGCATCATATTAATATAATTAATCTAAAATATATTTTTAAAATTACATTCATCTGTATAATAAACATCCTTTAGCAAGTGCCTAAAGTTAGATTTGTTCTTTTGCCAGCATGTTGCAGTTCGTCATACATTCTGTTTATAATGAATGTACAGCAGAAGTACATAGATGTTGTGAAAAGCTTCAGATGACAGATCTTACTTCTTGTGAAACAGCCATCGCTCTGTGCCAGATGGCTGCAATTCGGCTCCACACATTTGTCCCAGTGTTGCACTTTGTTTCTCTCTTTGTTTTAATACAGTACAGGAGAAAGCAGTTGTGTTTGCACGTTCTGTACAAGTGTCATATGTAAAAGTAGTTCTCTGTAGGTGTTTCGCCCGTGACTGTGGTATGCATTTGCATCAGCACCTGTGCATCTGTAGGAGTGGAACGTCCGGCATCAGGTGTCTCTGGATCTACTAACTGTTCTCCATCACTCAGGGTCAGTCCGCTTGCCTCGTCGTTGGCCCTGGACGCTGTGTCTATGCTTGGTGACTCTGTCTGTTTGTGCTGTCTCTCAATGTCCTGCATCAGCTCTTCGTTGAACTGCTTCCACTGACGGAACTTCTGCGCTGAGAACTCAGAATCCTCTAGGATCTTGTTGATCAGGTGAAGCTCCGCTTCTTTCGCCTAAGAAACACAGGCAGCCAATGACAAAATGTTAAGACCACTGTGTGCCTAAATAATCCTAATAACAGTTAATGTGGGGTTGGTAGTGTGTGTGGGGGGGTAAATGCATGTCTGACCTTGAGTGTGCTCTGGAGGGCACGGAGTGTGTGTATCTTCTCATTGATAACAGGGTTTTTGTTGCGTTTAATGAAGGATTTACGAAGCTGGTCGTGAGTCGTCGGCTGATTCTGACCAATCAGAGACACTCCTCCTTTCTTCAGGCTATGGAACATTTCATCCATCTCATCTACATTTCCTGAGACATAAAGAGAATTTGCTTGTTTATGAAAGGATTTATTTGTTTTCTGGTTTTATCTCGACAAAGTTTCCAAAGGGTTTAAAGATATAAGATATAAAGAAGCTGATAGGCTGATACAGTTTATGATGATTCTTTACCTGCAATTTTACTGCCCCCTGCTTGTGAAATGGTTAGTGGCTCTGGCATCCTGTTCTGCTTAACCTTTGTTCGAGGAAGTGTGTTTGATTGAGTTTGAGTTTTCTGTGACAAAATAAAGAGGAAACTCTGTAAACCATTTTATGTTCCAGGTAAAATTATACAGTACACAGCCATTTTGCAAGTTTGGATAATGGAAAAATGAACTTTTTTCCCCTCATTGATAAGAAGAAATGTGGATCATGTGACACTGAAGACTAGAGTAATGGCTGCTGAAAATTCAGCTTTGCCCTCAAATATTTTAAAATATATTTAAACAGAAAAGTTATATTAAATTGTAATAATATTTCACAATATTATAGTTCCCTTTCGTGGGAACTGTCGACGCTGCGTATAACGCATTGGGAACCTTCTGCGTGATAACGTCATTGAAGCACTCATGTATCTAACCAATCGCGTAGCGAGACGTCAGAGGCGGGTGACGTCACGGACCAGGAAACTATAAAGTATACCCGGATGCAGAGATCGCTAGCTTCTGTTGTCTTCAGCATGTTATCTTGTGTGTCTTATTTGGTGTTGTTTGTCTACCATCCGTTACAAAGACAAGATCTCTTCGTCTGAGGACAAGAGTTTCAGTTTTCACAACACATACATATATATATATATATATATATATACATATACATATATATGACACAAAAAACGGTGGAGAAACAGCAACATTTTGTCAAGTGTGTTCATCCCTGTGACAGATTCTTAACACCTGGGGATACACACGAAATGTGTGTTGTTTGTCTGGGGGTTGAGCACGCACAGGCAGCTCTCGAGGGGGCTGTCTGTGTGCACTGCGACAAGCTCACCCTCAGAGTATTAAGATCACGCCAGGCACTCTTTGACAGAGAGGATGCCTTGGCTGGTGTTCCCCGCGGATCGGGTCCCGCTGCTACCGAGGCACAGCGCAGACTTCATTCGTGGGGTTCACAAATGGAGCTGGCAGAGGGGCTTGAGACGGGCCCAGCCTTATCTCAGCCCTCACCTGCCAGATCCAGTGTCTCTCCTCTGGTGGTGGAAGCACGCGCTGCGGTTCTTCCCCCCGGAGAGAGACACCGGCGCTTCACCTCTCTCCTCCGAGGAGGTTGATGTGGTGAGCGTCGAGGCTGGGGAGGAGGACCCGCCATCCTCTTCCCCAGCATATGAGGAGCTCTTGGAGGTGGTGACCAGGGCTGTGGATAAGTTAAAGATCGATTGGCCAGTAGAGAAGGCAGAAACAAAACCAAAAAGCAAACTTGATGAACGGTTTCTCCCTGCCCGGTCACTACCCCAGCGTCGGGGTTTGCCTTTCTTCCCCGATCTCCACACCGAGGTGTGGAGATCGTGGAGAAGGCCAGTCCAATATAGAGTTTTCAGCCCCCAGACCTCGATCTATAGCAATATAATGGGGCTGAAACAATATATAGCAATATAATGGGGCCCCCTCCCCCCCGAGGCTGCTGAGCGGGAGCAGCCTCGGCCGTCCACGAGCTCCTCCGCGCACCACAGAGCGCAGCAAAAGATCAGTGTGGCCACCCGTACTCCCCCGCAGAAAACCTGGGGATCGGGGCGGTCTACACAGCAGAAGCCTTCGAGGGTTAAAACGGACCTGCGGGCCGTTATTATCGCCAAGAAGGCTTCAAAGCGGTCCTGACATCTGTGGGTCAGGACCCATGAGGGCGGCCCCCTCCGGAGGGAGCCTGGTGTTAGGATATCTGGCACCCGCTTCCCTTCGGCACCCTCAGGGGACCATTATGCTAACCCTGCCACCCAGTGTGCGTCAGGGCGCAGCGGTCTCCACCGACTCTCCGAGGAGGGCCCGTCATCACTTGATTCGGCTGTCTTCTGCCGGTGCGCCGCTTCAGAGAGTCGAATCAAGTGCTCAAAAAACACCAGAGGCCAGTCTCGAGAGACTGGTTCCCTTAGTAGATTTTATGGCAGAATGGAAACTTCTACCGAATATATCGAAATTGGTGCTGCTCATCATAGAAAAAGGTTACAGAATTCAGTTCGGGTCTCGCCCGCCCAGGTTCAACGAGGTTCTTCCCACAGTGGTGACCCCCGAGCAGTCTCTGGTGATGGAACGAGAGGTTATGACACTTTTGCAAAAAGGAGCTATAGAAAGGGTTCTCCCGGGAGTTCTGGAGAAAGTACGCCAGGAGGGGGCCAGCCTAATACTGGTAGCCCCGTTCTGGCCAACCAGGATATGGTTCTCGGACTTAGTGTCCCTATTAGACGGCTCCCCAATGGAGCTTCCCCTCAGACAGGATCTCCTGTCGCAAGCGGGCGGCACGATAATACATCCTCGCCCAGAACTGTGGAAGCTATGGGCCTGGCCTCTGAGGGGGCCAGG
The DNA here is from genome assembly GCF_019924925.1 of Ctenopharyngodon idella. Lineage (NCBI taxonomy): Eukaryota > Metazoa > Chordata > Actinopteri > Cypriniformes > Xenocyprididae > Ctenopharyngodon > Ctenopharyngodon idella. The sequence goes on along the minus strand of NC_067236.1, from coordinate 12,332,251 downwards.
TTCATAGACGCTGGTCTCCCAACTGAGGTTGTGGAGACCATCCTTAACTCCAGAGCTCCCTCAACGAGGAAGCTGTATTCCTATAAATGGAATTTATTTTCTACTTGGTGTAGACGAAATAATACGGACCCTGTCCACTCTTCTATAAGCTTCGTGCTAAGATTCCTCCAAGAAAAGTTCTCGGAGGGCCTATCTCCTTCAACCTTGAAGATTTATGTTGCGGCTATCTCAGCCTATCATGCTCCTCTTGAGAGGGATTCCTCGGTAGGACGAGACCCCCTCGTTACACGCTTCGTCCGTGGTACACTGAGGTTGAGGCCTCCAGTGCGCACAAGGGTTCCAGCCTGGGACTTGGCCGTGGTATTGCAAGGGTTAGCCGAGGCTCCCTTCGAACCATTAGAGGAGGTTCCAGAAAAGTTCCTCACTCTGAAAACTATTTTCTTACTTGCTATCACTTCTCTGAAGAGGATAGGAGACTTACAAGCACTTTCAGTTGCTCCATCTTACCTGGAATTTGCCCCAGGAATGGTGAAGGCATTCCTTCATGCTAGACCTGGCTATGTGCCGAAGGTCCCCACCAATGTCCCAGGTCCCATTGTGCTCCAGGCTTTCTATCCTCCTCCGAGACTTCGGATCAGGAAAAACTGAATCTGCTCTGCCCAGTGAGGGCTTTGGATACGTATGTCCACAGAGCTGCCCTGTGGCGAAAGTCAGATCAATTATTTGTCTGTTATGGGTCCCCTAAGAGAGGGGGCCCAGCATCTAAGCAGAGGATGAGCAAGTGGGTGGTCGAGGCCATCTCACTTGCATATGAAGCGGCCAGACAGCCTTCTCCATTGAATGTCCGCGCCCACTCTACCAGGGGTATGGCTGCATCAAAGGCTCTGATGTCTGGTATTTCCATTAATGATATCTGTGATGCAGCTGGATGGTCATGCCAGCACACATTTATCAGGTTTTATAACCTTGATGTTGGCTCCACTCCGGGGTCTTCTATTCTGTCAAGCTAACATTGGCAAGTACTTGAAGCTACGGCACAGTTGGGATTGCGTTCCCAATGCGTTATACGCAGCGTCGACAGTTCCCACGAAAGGGAACGTCTCAGGTTACAGATGTAACCCTGGTTCCCTGAGTAGGGAACGAGACGCTGCGTCTCCTGCCGTACCCCCAGCATACTTGCGAGTGCTTGCTTCAGACTTATCCCAGAAGCTAGCGATCTCTGCATCCGGGTATGCTTTATAGTTTCCTGGTCCGTGACGTCACCTGCCTCTGACGTCTCGCTACGCGATTGGTTAGATACATGAGTGCTTCAATGACGTTATCACGCAGAAGGTTCCCAATGCGTTATACGCAGCGTCTCGTTCCCTACTCAGGGAACCAGGGTTACATCTGTAACCTGAGACGTTTTACTATATTTTTGATCAAACCCCAAACTTTTTTAATGGTAGTGTAAATATCTAATTTTGTTTTCCACACAAAAAATAAAATAATACAGATTTAGAGTAACGTGAGGGTGAGTATAATGGACTATCCCTTTAATTTTAGGTTTTATTTTATTCTTGTTTGTTTTGTGTATGTTTGTGGGGACTGCATGTACATGTTTATATGTATTTCTGAGTGGGTGTGTCTCTGTTTATCCTCACCGTATTGAGTTTCTTCCGGTGAGAAAGTGGTGAACGTGATGATTCCTCCTCAGATTCGGTTTCACTGTAACAGTCTGACAACAGAAACATCATTCATGAATCCAGCAGTGCCAGAATTGTTTTTATTATTAAAGAACACAACATAGCCAAGAAAGGTTACAATTACTCTTGGAAGACAAGTAAAAAAAAGAGGTCACAAATACAATTGAGGAATGAGGAAACAAACGTAATAATATTCAGTAGAAAAAAATATATATAGAAAGAACGTTAGAATAAGTTACACATGATGACACTGTTATAAACTGGTACTATAACTGGTATTGCAAGGTACATATTAGTTTACTGGAAAGCAGTGGGGAATCAGCATCTATGTATTGAAGGAATGGAGACCAAACCCGGCTGAAGGTATCTAGTTTGGACTTTACAGATGCTATGCTAGAATTAAATCAAAATCCTCTATGACTGTCTTCACATTGAAAATGTAGAGAAACAGCATTGGCATATATACCATGAAACAAATGCTAACATGCGTTAACAAACATCAATTCCTACCTTCTTCACTGTCTGGCTGACTTTGGACAAGTTTCTTGTGTTTATGAATGGCTGCGATTAAGCAATTAATCCATCTATCGAGAGAGAGAGAAAGAGAGAGAGTGTGTGAGAGAGAGAAGAAAGTCAAAAACACTGATTTATCACTAATCCACATGTTTCACCACCTACATTTTCCAATTTGCACTAGAAGTGATTTGTATTGTGTTGTATGACCAGTAGGGGGCATAGCTGACATGTGAGAGATCCAAAATGTGTAAAAACTAATGATTGTGTGTGTGTGTGTGTGTGTGTGTGTGTGTGTGTTGTAAAAAAGAGCAATAATAGGCAGGTAAACATGAGGTGGAAGTGTTTAATAGGTTAAAGGCACTGACATTCACAGACCGAACAACACTGTTGCTCTCTGTGTCTAACTCTAAGCGTCTGCTGACTCACTGCTTTACTGCAGCTCCTCAAGCGCTGCTCAAGAGGTCAAAGTCATTAAGAGTCATTTTAGAGTTCAAAGCTTTTCATACTAAAGCTCAGATCAACCAGTGCAACTTGGCAACAGAATATCTGAACAATCATGCTTGTAAATAATGGACATAAATGTCATAAATCTCTTCAGATGAGACCAACTGATTATATCAGACCAACTGATTGGTCTGATATAATCATCTATCAAATGAGTGGGGGAATGATGCATGATAGTTAATATAACTGCCCAAGGTTCTCTCCTGAACATCATATCATTGGCTCTATTATTAGAGGTATGAAGCACCTGAGTTTGACTGGTCATTGGACAAATCATGCAGTGTAAAAGAGCACCAATCTGTAGTGCTATTACATAAGGTGCTCAGCCCTAAGCAGTGGCTGTTGAATTACCTGACCAATGCTTAAAAACTAAACTAAAAAAGTTATTTTCACAAAACATGTTTTTAAAGAACAAATACAAGCCTTTCCAGCTTATTCACTGACATCACTGCATTATGTTAAATGATATTAATGGTGAATTTCGGAATTTCTGTGCCATAAGGGACACCAAAAGGGAATGGCAAAAACTGGTTTCCAAACAGGTTTTCCAAAAAAAAAAAAAAAAACATCATACTGTCCCTTCAGTCCTGTTTTCATGCAAAATTTTATCTCATGAAAATTTGAATGTATTAGTGTTACGCTAGTAGACTAAGCTGTTTGCTTGCTACCCAAATGTTTATTTTACCATTATTTAGCCTCAGTAATATAAAGTAATATGGGTAACACTTTACAATAAGGTCTCCTTTGTTAACATTAGTTAATGTATTAACTAACATTATAAAACGGATAGTTCCAGCCCTTGATTCTGATTGGTTGAGCCACGTTCGAAGCCGTTGTAAAATTCCCGAAAACATACAGCTGATCGCATTACACTGAATGTATTTGTTGCTGCGTCTGTCTTAGCAACCACTCTTAGCCATGTAAACATAGATTTGTTCTCTATTGATTTTGTTCATTAAAGTTTACTGCATTATGTAAAAGAGTGTTGTGAGAGTGATATTGAGTGACTGAGTGTATAACCTGCATTCAGATTTAGCATCTTCCTTCAGGTCAGTCCTATGTTCATTATAAAAAATCAGTTTGAATGTCCGCTGCGATATTTTCCTTTAAAAAATTTGATGGGTTTTCCCGTGCCCTGCTGACACTGACAGCGCTAGTCAAAGTATTTGTCAGTTGCGTCTTGTTCCGTGTTCACAACAAGTTTCAATATAAAAGTCTTTGCGACTGAGTGACTTGCTCATAAAGACAGTCTTTGCCACCATCTAATGGCAGAATAAATGTAACTTCTGTTGCTGTTCACAGTCAGGGACTATTTTTTCCAGCGGAAGGAAGCCTTTTAATAACTTCACTTCATGAAAGTTGCATTGATACATATTTTTTGGCTTTAATATTTGTATTGTGGTAACCGTTTTATAAAAGCAATAAGCCCTGTGAAGGAATTGCACAAATTGCGCTAAGCACAAATGAACTCGGCTGTCAGTATAATGCAGCTTGTTCTGAATTCCCCACACAGTGTAGTCAACCTGTGAATCACTTATTATACTTGCTATGTGCATTAAACTTTAAAAAAGTATTTTCACTTCACAGAAGGTACACACTCCACCTTTAAAAATACAACGTCATTGCATAGAACACATCTATTTAAATTCAAAGGTTAAAGCACAGTCATTTGCACATGAAGAGAAACTGCAGGTGCACAGCAAGATCTAATCAATGTGACATTTCGCTACTCAATGATTTTTACAAATTGACATAATGTCAGGAATAACTGCCGCTTAGATGCGGCGGTAGTGAAAATGCTTGTTTATATGCAGCCACACTCACTTGCTCATGTCGTTTACATTATCAGCAGCGAAGAAAAAATTCTGGAAGCGCTGGTGGCACATTTTAAATACACTAGGAGAAAACGAAAAAGAAAGATCAGATGATCAGAAGCATTAATCTTAGGGCAGAAGCTTTAGCAGCTTAATGAAAACTCATTTGTCATCATGATGGCAGGTTGTGCTGTTCAGTGTCTGTGGACTGCGGGGGAAGATCTGAGGAATGTAAAGTGTAATTCTGTTATTCACACATCTCCGGCTAACTGCGCTCCTGTGCCAGATACTCTCACTCTCACAGCCAACCACAAACACAGAGTTCGAGGAGCCTGCCGACTTCTGTTTCTTTGTGACAGTGTGAACACAAACAATCATGCTGAATGGGGTTTAATGTTGATATGCGTCCCTTCAAATTTGATTCAGCTGTAAATATTGAATGGGTAAACCAGTGGCAGCATGTTGTATAGTGCAGAAGATACTCACTACTTCCTCTTGTGTTCCCCTGCGCTTTCTATACTGTAGCTGCCGATCTTGATTAAGCCCTCCGCCTTCTCCTCCTGCACAAATACGTGGGTTCAATAATTATTGCGTCAAGTACATCTACATTAACTGATTTGTACAAAATAGAGATACATAGATATTAAAATAAGCTGATAATTAGTGTCATGCAGTGAGCGATATTATTTATTCTACACCATTTTGAGTTCACCCCAAAAATGAAAAATTCTGTCTTAATTTACTCACCCCCATGTCCTTCCAAACCTGTATGCATTTCTTTCTTCTGCAGAACATAAAAGAAGATATTTTGAAGAATGCTAAATGGTTTTGGTTCCATTTTGACTTCCATAGTGCGGAAACAGAACAATGGAAGTCTATGGGAACTGAACTGTTTATTCACCAGTATTCTCCAAAATATCTTCTTCCATGTTCCATAGAAGAAAGAAGGTCATAAAGGTTTACAATGACATGAGGGTGAGTAAATGACAGCATTTTCATTTTTCCCTTTAAAAACAAATCTCTTGAAAGTAAAGTTCATAATTTTAAATGCAACAAGTTAATTTAGGCATCACAACATTATAATGTACAGTATGAAGAATGGATATTCATTTTGAGATCACCATTATTAAATACTGTTACAAATTCCAATATTGGCTGATAAATTAAACTTGGTGCAGGCTTCCTTGTTTACATCCGAACTCTGACTCAGTATTGGCCGGAGCTGAACACGTGAGCACAATGACGCATGCATGTGATGCTGAAGCAGGAGCTGGCCAATAATGAGTCGGATGTAAACAAGGAAGCCTGCACTGAGTTCACTACGTCAACTACGTAGTAGTTAAAATAAATATCTTCTTTGCATTACTAGGACAAAATACAAACATAAAGGTGATCAAGCCTTTTCTCAAGCTGGTCCTAAATTGTGGAACGATCTCCCTGTCGCTATTAGATCTGCCAAATCTTTACCTGTGTTCAAAGCCATGTTAAAATCACATTTGCTAAACTCTGACTTTGAGTTTTAATGATAGAGTTTGATTTTTATGGTGTGTATGATTTCTCTAAGGTTATATGTTTGTTTATACGGTTTTATTTGTTTTGTTTTTTTCTTTAGCTTTCTGGGATTGTGAAGCACTTTGGACAACCAACATTGTATTAAACTGTGCTATATAGATAAACAAACAAACGTATAACAACAGAACAAATTGTTGAATAAAGTCGTTATTTTTTTTTGTTTTTGCACACAAAAACATCATAACATTAAGGTTGAACCACTGTAGTCACGTTGACTATTTTAACAATGTTTTTACTACCTTTAGGGACCTCAAAAGGTGCAATGACGTTGCTGCCTATGTGTGGTTCAGATACCCTTGGATTTCATCAAAAATATCTTAATTTGTGTTCTGAAGATGAACGAAGGTCTTACGGGTGTGGAACAACATGAGGGTGCGTAATTAATGACAGAAATTTCATTTTTGGGTGAACTAACCCTTTAATATATGTTACTTGTGTGTATAAAGTGCCAATTTGTGTATCCAATTACAATTACTTTACAAGTAAACTCGTACTAACCTGTTGGCTGGTATACCAATACAGTGTAGGACCTTTTAGGACGAACCAAAATCTCTGCCATTTCTGAGTCATGAAGACATTTGCTTCTTTTCTCTTCTTCCAGAGCCAACCATCACAGTCTGGGCGGCCAAGTTCACGACAGGATACCCTCCTGCGGCTCATCGCTGTTCGTGTTCCTTATGTATACATACGAATCAGGTTAGATTCATTATTTTGCAATAGATGAAATTTAGTGTTCTAGGAAAAAAAAGTAGTGAATGAACAAATTCATGCCTTACCTTTAGTAGAGCTCTTCTTGTTCTCCTTTTCATCCTGCAGTTAGAAGAAACTTATCATTACTCTGAGATCACAGGGTTTAGAGAACATCACCTTCTGCTTATGTCATCCGAGTTGCCGCATTAAAACAATTTATTGTGAGATGCCTCAATAGATGCTTCTCAATGACTCACAATGCACTCGAGTGTACCATATTCAAGGGCACAAGGGTGACAAATCATTATAGTATCTCTCCAAAATGCATCTTGCTTTTTGTCTAGGGGAAAGTACAAAGTGTACTGAATTGGATGTCATACCAAATAAATGTATTTGTTGTGTTCTTACTCTTAGTCCTGCCATGTCAGGACAGGAGCTGGTACTGGCTCGTTTAAGCTCCACGTCTATTGGGGACGGACTCCTTTCTGCAGGTGAATCGACTTCCAAACAGTTTCGACTCACACGCTGAGAGTCTATAAATGTGAAGACAGATTTAAAATTATCTTATAGAGCTTATAAGCTGCAGATGCAGCTTTAAATGTATAGTCTATAAACTAAGGAAAAAATATACATGCTCAGCAACACAGAACCAATGAAACTATGGCTGCTAAAAAAAAAAAAAATAAATAAATAAAAAGACTCTTTAAGTGTTTCAGCCTGGTTTACATGCTGTTTAGTAGTTTAGCTAGTAGACTGTTAGCTATATATTTTTTTAGACCGCAGCTTGATTCTATTTTAATACACTGCTCAAAAAAATTAAAGGACTCCTGGGATATTGATCTGGTCAGTTAAGTAGCAGAGGGGGTTGTTAATCAGTTTCAGCTGCTTTGGTGTTAATGAAATTAACATCAGGTGCACTAGATGGGCAACAATGAGACAAGCCCCAAAACAAGAATGGTTTTACAGGGGAAGGCCACTGACATTTTTTTCCCTACTCATCTTTTCTGACTGTTTTTCACTAGTTTTGCATTTGGCTAGGGTCAGTGTAACTACTGGTAGTATGAGGCGATACCTGGACCCTACAGAGGTTGCACAGGCAGTCTAACTCCTCCAGGATGGCACATCAATACGTGCCATTGCCATTAGGTTTGCTGTGTCTCCCAGCACAGCCTCAAGAGCATGGAGGAGATTCCAGGAGACATGCAGTTACTCTAGGAGAGCTGGACAGGTCCGTAGAAGGTCCTTAACCCATCAGCAGGACCGGTATCTGCTCCGTTGTGCAAGGAGGAACAGGATGAGCACTGCCAGAGCCCTACAAAATGACCTCCAGCAGGCCACTGGTGTTAATGTCTCTGACCAAACAATCAGAAACAGACTTCATGAGGGTGGCCTGAGGGCCCGACGTCCTCTAGTGGGCCCTGTGCTCACTGCCCGGCACCATGGAGCTCGATTGGCATTTGCCATTGAACACCAGAATTGGCAGGTCCGCCACTGGCGCCCTGTGCTTTTCACAGATGAGAGCAGGTTCACCCTGAGCACACGTGACAGACGTAAAAGGGTCTGGAGAAGCTGTGGAGAACGTTGTGCTGCCTGTAACATCCTTCAGCATGACCAGTTTGGTGGTGGGTCAGTGATAGTCTGGGGAGGCATATCCATGGAGGGACGCACAGACCTCTACGGGCTAAACAATGGCACCCTGCCATAAGGTATCGGGATGAAATCCTTGGACCCACGCTGGTGCAGTAGGTCCTGGGTTCCTCCTGGTGCATGACAATGCCCGGCCTCATGTGGCGAGAGTATGCAGGCAGTTCCTAGAGGATGAAGGAATTGATAACATTGAATGGCCCCCATGCTCGCCTGACCGAAATCCAATAGAACACCTCTGGGACATTATGTTTCGGTCCATCTGACGCCGCCAGGTTGAACCTCAGACTGTCCAGGAGCTCAGTGATGCCCTGGTCCAGATCTGGGAGGAAATACCCCAGGACCTTTCGTTGTCTCATTAGGAGCATCCCCCCCAACGTTGTCAGGCTTGCGGGTGCCATACAAACTACTGAGTACCATTTTGAGTTGCTGCATTTAAATTTCAGTAAAATGGACTAGCCTGCTGCATCATTTTTTCACTTTGATTTTCGGGGTGTCTTTGAATTCAGTCCTCTGTGAGTTGATAATTTTCATTTCCATCAAATATTGTGGCATCCTTTCATTCCTAACACATTACCCACTCCATATCAGTATAGATATCCAGCATGATATTTTTTCAAAGTGTTCCTTTAATTTTTTTGAGCAGTGTATATTTTAAAATGTAATTTATTGCTGTGATGAATTTTCAGCAGCCATTACTCTAGTCTTCAGTGTCACATGATCTTTCTGAAATCATTCTAATATGCTGATCTGGTGCTCAAGATACATGCTGTCATTTTGATATTTTGAGTCCTTGCTAAATGATAGTATTAAAAAACAGCATACAGAAGCCAAACTTTTGAACGACAGTGTATGTGAAGCAAACAGTGCATATTATGAATTTTAATGTCTGTGAAAAATTGTATTTATTACTTCTGGGTGGACAAAATTAAAACTTTTTTTTTTTAAATTAATTATTTTGGGGGGGCTTATGTCTTCCGTGTTTTCTGTAGTCTGCAGTGACTTTTACCTGACTCTGGCTGGTGGGGTTTTAAGGTGTTTGACTGATGTTCATTAGAGCTTTGATCACTAGAGAGCGCTGATTTCTCCCGTCTGAAATTACGTGTGCCGTCTGATGCTGATCTATGGTACATAAACACACACACATTTTATGATAGCGTATGACAATGAAAAATGACTCGAAAAAACACAGTCAACTAAGTGGCCCTATGCAAAGCTATATATACAGATGCAGCTTTAATGCTATGAACACATACTACTATACACACGTACTATAGTTTAGCCATGTTGTACACACACACACACACACACACACACACACACACAGAGAGAGAGAGACCTGAGATAGCGGAGTACGCGTATGTCCTCACTGTAGCTCACAGAAAAGAGTTATGAAACAAGAATTTAGTTTATGAAACACACAGGCAGAGAAATGGAGACTTTCACTTCTTATACAATTAACTGAGTATATGATGTTAACTAACCACATAATATGTATTATCTTATAGCTGTACATTACTGCCATATGGAAATTACTTTGACACACTCATCTCTGGCTAATAACACAATACTACTTAAATTGTAACACTGAAACAAGCATGTGAAAAGCACTATTCAAATTAGCTTGAATTGAACTGAATTAAATTGAATACACAGTAAGTTTACTGTAAAATGATGGAAAACACAGAATCCATGGTAAGCAGCATGGGTTATCTGAGAGACGCAGACATAACTATAATATTACCATATTGTAAAACCTCTAACTATTATAATTTCTTCTTCTCCTTAATGTTTGAACAACAAACATCATTTGAGAGACTTGAAATGGTTCTACAGGCCCTGAAATCATGCAAATTTAGCATCAGAAACAGGAGCATAGTGATTATAGAAGCATTTGAGGAAATTCAGCATCAGAAACAACAGCATATAGTGATTATAGAAGCATCTAAGGAAATTCAGCTGAGACGGCCAAACTCACCTGAAGGACAGAGAACGGACTGAAGCTGCCACCTTCTCAAAAAGAGAATGTCTGATTTTCTCTTCCTCTTCTTCCTCTTCCTCTCTCTGAAAGTAAAGAATCGATGAGATCCACATTTGGAAAAACCCAATGTCACCTCACCTCTCATGTGGCAAGTGTGTTTTATTGTGACAAGGCATGTAGTTGTGTGACAATGAGCTCATGTGCATGTTCATGTCTTGTGAATGATCATGGTTAGTTTGTGGGTTTATAAACCAAAACTTTGGGGACAAAACTGCTCTGAGAAATATATATATATTAGAGATGCACCGATGTATCGGCTTACAATCGGTATTGGCCGATAAAAGCTATTATCACTATCGGCCATTGTTTAAAAACTGCTGATGGTCAATCAAAAGGGTGCGGAAAGACGTGTTCAGACTGCAACTCATACATACTGTGTGTGAAGAAAATCGCTCTTGTGTTGAATTTTAACGCATTAACAGTTTAAAAATAGTGACGTTAAAGCAGGCTCTATTTGACCCTATGAATCTCCCGTAGTTCAAGCTAGGGTTGCCAGGTCTGCGTTTTTTTTCCCTACATCAAATATTATTTGTAGCGCCTCCCATCCAATAATCGCAAAAAGATTTGTGCTTTATTACTTCTGATAAGAATTAAAGTTTCAGTTTTCAAATTCTGTCCATTTTATCATGAAATTCAAACAATAAATGGCGTTTTGACGCTCTTAAATGTGACTTGTCAGATCGCTGTAATGCCTCAGCTCGAAGCGCGAGTCTTTTCTTCCTCTTCAATACAAGTTATATCTCGAAAAACATGAATGAACATCAAAGGTATGTTGAAATATATTGTACAACTTACCAGAATGTATCATGTCTCATGTAATCACTTTATTTGTGTTTCAACCGCGGAAAGACGTTGATAAAACAGCTTGCGAACAATGTCACATCATGTCACTTACCTCAGGAATGTTTTTCAATGTTCACAGTTCCTTAGCTATCTACATATAAAAAACACTAGAGAGGAGCTTATTTACTGATAATTATATGTTTGTGCAAATTTGCCATGAAGACAAGTGCTTATGAAAACTACCTTATGTGATACTAAGTTTTATACATTTCAGTTTTTATTTGAGTGTAATTATTATATCTGAAAATAAACAGCAGCTGAATATAATACCTCTGCTGTTAATTGTAACCTCTAATATTGTAGTGTACCAAATGAGAGGGTTCCCTGTATAGTTTGCAACATTATTTGGGAGAGATTTTTTTTTTTCTTAAGAAAAACCAAACTATCGGTATTGGCCGATATCATTCTGAATAATCGGCTATCGGTATCGGCAGAGAAATTTAGTATTGGTGCATCTCTTTTATATATATATTTCGAAAAATGGAAAAGTTTACTTTTAGCTTTAGGCTACATAAAAACAATAGATGCCTATATGTGCTTATTTAAATGTGTATGTGTTGGGGTTATTATCGTTAACTAGAACTAAAAGTAAAACCACGGAAAAGTATTCCTTGAAATAAAATAAACATAAACTGAAATAAAAGAAGTAAAAATGTTGCCAAGGTGTGTGTGTGTGCAATGTGTGTGTTTGTATGAGATCATTGCACAGCTCTAAGGATCAGTCCAACAGTCACCAACAGACCCAGTCATTTTAAAAGCCACATGACTGCTACATCACACACTGCTTCAGTGGTAACAATCACTGGATATACACACATTAGAGTGTTTGCAGTCTCAGGAAGGTGGACACTGGAGGGAAGGAAGTCACTGTTGTCATGATGATGCGCTCAAACAACAAGTTCAAATGTAAATCAGATTGTTTCTTTCATTTGAAAACATTTCTTGTAAGTATGCATGTCTGAGTGTGTATGTGTGAGAGAATGTGTAGTCATTGCGGTATCAAAAGGGGAAATGTGCTCATGGATCAAACACAACCATGTGTGACGTGTGAACATGTGATGTCAATAATTCTGTTGCAAAGCAACCACTAAAAGAATCAACAGTGTAAAATGCTGGCAGCACCTCATATGAGACTCATGTGTTCATTTCAAACTTATTATTAACACTGTCAAAACACTTAGCCTTTGTTTAGACAAACTGCAATATCAAATAAATGCTATCCCAAAAAAAAAAAAAACTCCACAAAAATGTTTATAAACCTGAGCCAAAGCACATTCATAATTGGTTTGAAATCTGATTTTTTTTTAAAGTATTTTTTGTTGTTAAAACTACACAATAAAATATCACAATAAAGACAAAAATAAATCTTTAAAAAAAGAAAACTACCTGAATATACATCAACTTGCACTGACTCTTTCATCATATAAGGAACTACAACATGACATTCATTATACAGTGAATAGTAAATGAATGAATGTCAACAAAATGAGTGAATATACACAGTATATGGAGGAGATGTGACACGTATGGAAGCCCATTTCAGACACAAAAGAAAAAAAATGCTTTGGTACATCATAATTGTGACATAAAATGACAAAATTATGAGATTCTACATCATAATTATGAGATAAAATGTATAAATTTAAATCTAATACAAAGTCCTAATTATCAGAGATAATTTTAAGTTGAGATTTAGTATGAGATTTCATAATTTTGACATAAAAAGTCAGAAGTATAGAATAATGATTTTTTTAATCTCATAATTTCACTTTCAGTCATAATTTTTTTGTCACAAATTCAATGTATTATGTCATAATTATGATTTATTAAAGAGCGAAACTGCCACTTTAAAATTAGTATTTTAATGTATGTATGAATGTACGTATGTCAACAAGTATTTTGAGCAAAATATATATGATTAAAAGGATGAGCCTTTAGTACCTCAGACTTGGCTCGGCTCTCCTTGCGTTTCAGGAAACCTGGAAGCCTCCTCAAAACCAGAGTTACTCCATTTGGATTCTCCTCCAGTTTTTTAACAAGGTTTGTCCTGCTCCAGCCAACCTGGAATGGGATTTATCATTTACATTGCATGAAATAAATGTATATTTGCATCCAAAATGGAGGTTCTTTTGCACCTAATGCTTGATGCTGCACCTTTCTATGGGTAATTTTCAGAAAACTGTGCTAGATTTTTAAAAATTCATTACATTTGAAAAAAGTTATACCTGAAATAACAGAGGAGATTTATTTTTCAAAACATTTTGCCAACCCTGTTACATTCAGAATGTTTCAGCATTTAACATCAAGAAGCATCAACGTTTGCCTATCTCATAAGAGTTCAGTGTGTCTGAATTAATCATTGTTTTTCTAGTGTGCCTATCAGTAATAATAGGGCACTGGGCCACAAACTAACGATAATCCAATTTAGTGGACAAAAGACATCTGCTCAAATCCAGCAGGCAGGTCATCAAATGGACGGAAGAGTGTCACTGTGCTAACCCGGGGTTCAGCCCCTCTTGTTAGAACCCTGTCTAATTTCCTTCCTTACAGAAGTCTTTATGTTAACAGCCCACCATATTACTATCAGTACAGTTATCATTAACATTGAACTGTTACTACTTACCACTATCTGTCCGTTGACCTGAATGACCTCATCTCCCGCTAAAATCTTCTCAGAGATCTCTGTAGGAGACTGTACAGGATTTATGAACACAACACAACACAAGAGTATTTTAATACACAATACTACTGAGTATATCAGCACCATAAATTGCAATGGCTTAAAAGGAACAGCCCACAAACAGAAGCATCATGCCCATTCAAACTGACACGTGCCCCAAGTGCATTTCGTATGCAACATCAACATATTTAAGGTTGGATGATTATTATACACTACTGTTCAAAAGTTTGGGGTCAGTAAGATTTTTTTTTTTTAAATAAATAAATGTATACTTTTATCTAGCAAGGATGCATTAATCAGTCAAAAGATTTTTGATTTGAAATAAATACTGTTCTTTTGAACTTTCTATTCGTCAAAGAATCCTGAAAAAAATATGTCAACATTGATAACAATAAGAAATGTTTCTTGAGCACCAAATCAGCATATTAGAATGATTTCTGAAGGATCATGTGACACTGAAGACTGGAGTAATGACTGCTTGCTTTGTCATCACAGGGATAAATTACATTTTATAATGTATTAAAAACAGTTTATTTTAAATTGTAATAATTTTCCACAATATTACTTTTTACTGTATTTTTGATCAATGAAAATGTATCATGGTTTCCTTGGTGACCATTAGAAACTTCTTTCAAAAACAAAAAAATTCATACTGCCCCTGAACTTTTGAATGATAGTGTAGGTTAAAAACTGTTTGACTAGAAGTTGTGTGTGTGAAGAATTAAAGGGATAGTTCACCCAAAAATGAAAATTCAGTCATTTACTCACCCCCAAGTTGTTCCAAACCTGTATGAATTTCTTTCTTCTGCTGAACACAAAAGAAGATATTTTGAAGAATATGGGTAACCAAACAGTAGATGGACCCCACTGACTTCAGTAGTATGAAAAAAAAATTCTATGGAAGTCAATGGGGTCCATCAACTGTTTAGTTAATGACATTCTTCAAAATAAGAGTTTCATACATGGTTTGGAACAACAAGAGGGCGAGTAAATGATGACAGAATTTTCATTTTTTGGTGATCTATCCCTTTAAATGTGTGTTTTTTTTTTTCTGAATTCAATATATTTATTGAAACAAAAGGAAATGACATCATATCTCCCCTCTTCCCCCATTTCAGACCCCAAGGAAGGCAGTTTACTTTGAAGCAGTTTACCCCCCCCCCCACAAAAAAAAAAAAAAAAAAAAATCAAACTCAAGATTCCCATTTTATGCGAGTCCAGACACCATAAACTAGCCCACTTTTTCCTAAGGAGGAAGTTAAGATTTCGCTCACACTGTTCTGAGAGCCAAGTTTGTGGCTGACATATGTGCCGTCAATTCATTTACACTATCATTCACAGCAGACTTCAAAAACACCCTCACGTATCTCCCAGCAGACAATTCAAAGGATGATTTAAGTCTGTTTACACTTGAAAAACACTAACTTTCTACCTAAAAAAACAAAATGATAATTTTTAATCTTGGTTAAATATATGAATCACTGGGGTACCATCAACCTGTCCTACCTCAGCTGCTGTTCCAGTGACAAAATGATTTCTGGATCCTGTGGTGGTGATCTCAATTCCCTATGTGAAAGAAATAATGTGCATATCAAGCCAAGATTATCTTAGACCTCAGCTAAATTATAATTTAAATGGCTTATATAAACGAGATGAGAATCTGGGCTGCTAATTGGTCTGCGAAACCTGCTGGTTTGCTATAATATTCAGCCCTCCTGCCATCTAGATCAGCAAACAATGCATTATGGAAAGAAATTCAAAGGGAGAACTGAGGGAGCATGTTCAAGCCGGCACTGGTCAATGAATCGACTGCAGTATCAGATGTCAGCCAAAGTCCAATCTAAAAAGTATTGATTCTGCTGAAAATGTGCTGTAAGAGCTCCTGCTTAAGAGACTATGAACCATGAGACAATTATTACATTCTCTGACTCTTGTTTCTCCAAAGCATGCAGGCTAAATGTATCAAAATATGGACCTTATGAGTCTTCCAACAATCTCTCTTCTGGAAACAGCAGAGGCAGGTCTTTCTTGGCAAGAATCACAAGTATTTTTTATATTTTGACATTAAAGTATGATGTACTGAACAGTGTATAATAAGTGTTATTAGATTTCTTTAAATGGTTTGTGGATGACTGCCAGTGTAATCATGCATGTTGCATTGTGTGTTTGTGTCTGATATGAAGACACACAAAACATAAAGGCCCAAAATTCAATTCAAATATGTCAAAAATGACAAAAGCCAATGTGAGCCTTTAAATCTCTTAATCTTTTTTTTTTTTTTAGAGTATGGCTATTCTTAATTGAACTGGGGCAAATTTAAGCCAATTATAGAATTTTAATTGAACAATCTATCAGTGCACAGACACCTCACAGAAAAGCTTCTCTTTTGTGGAGCTGCTTAGTGTTTTTTAAGGTACAGAAAGGAATTAAACTCTCTTTAAATGGTTTCACCCTTAGCAACATATTAGCTGAATACAATACAAAGTGTAACTGTCTGAGTAGAAATGATTTATGATCATTTCAGTGAACTGTGTTTAATGAAAGAGATAAAATCAGACAAGAGTGGAAGAAAGAAGATGGAAAAAAGAAGAAACTCCATCTGTACTTCTATGATTAGTTCTTTAACATTTCTAAAACTAAGGAATAAATTTAGCAGCACCAAAGTATCTGAATAAATTATGAATCTAGAAAATTACTTGAATTTTATACTGCAAGCCAGAGAAAAACAGGGAAGCAAACTCGACAACATGGAGAGAGGATGAAACAGAAAAAGAATAAATTACTGTAAATAATTCAAGTTATAAATGAAAATATGCATTACCACGTGATCACCTGGTGAGGCTGGGACCAGGTCAACACTCTCCAGCTGTGCAATATGAGTAAGAAGAGGCAACGGGCTAACGGTCAAAATCTCATCACACACTGCTACCAACTGACGACACTAGACAGAAAGACAGAAAAACAGATGTCAGTTTAACTGAAGATGGATCATCACTTCTAAAGTAATGAATATAATCATACATATTACTGGATTTTAGAGGGTTACCTATTTTTTCATGTCACAATGTACAATACCGTTCAAAAGTTTGGGGTCAGTATACAATTTTTGTTGTTTTTGTCGGAAGAGAAAAAATAGTTGAATAAAGTCGTTATTTTTGTTTTGTTTTTGCGCACAAAAAGCATTCTCGTCATTTCATAACATTAAGGTTGAACCACTGTAGTCATGTTGACTAGTTTAACAACTAGTCCTTGAATGCGGTAATTACACTGCTTTCTCTTGGGTATCAGAAACCTCTCGGATTTCATCAAAAATATCTTAAAGGGTTAGTTCACCCAAAAATGAAAATAATGTCATTTATTACTCACCCTCATGCCGTTCCACACCCGTAAGACCTTCGTTCATCTTCGGAACACAAATTAAGATATTTTTGTTGAAATCCGATGGCTCAGTGAGGCCTCCGTAGCCAGCAATGGCATTTCCTCTCTCAAGATCCATTAATGTACTAAAAACATTTAAATCAGTTCATGTGAGTACAGTGGTTCAATATTAATATTATAAAGCGACAAGAATATTTTTGGTGCGCCAAAAAACAAAATAACAACTTATATAGTGATGGCCGATTTCAAAACACTGCTTCAGGAAGCTTCGGAGCGTTATGAATCAGCGTATCGAATCATGATTCGGATCGCATGTCAAACCGCCAAACTGCTGAAATCACGTGACTTTGGCGCTCCGAACCGCTGATTCAACACGCTGATTCATTATGCTCCGAAGCTTCCTGACGCAGTGTTTTGAAATCAGCCATCACTATACAAGTCGTTATTTTGTTTTTTTTGGCGCACCAAAAATATTCTCGTCGCTTTATAATATTAATATTGAACCACTGTACTCACATGAACTGATTTAAATATGGTTTTAGTACATTAATGGATCTTAGGAGAGGAAACACTTAATTTGTGTTCCGAAGATTAACGAAGGTCTTACGGGTGTGGAACGGCATGAGGGTGAGTAATAAATGACATTATTTTCATTTTTGGGTGAACTAACCCTTTAATTTCTGTTCTAAATATGAACGAAGGTCTTACGGGTTTGGAACGACATGAAGGTGAGTAATTAATGACAGAAATTATATTTTTGGGAGAACTAAAAAAGCTTTATTAAGCTTTAAGCTTCATCAACATATCTGTGACTCTTGTTTAGCACAGTAAATACATCTTCAACTATACCACACTTTTAATATTTAATAATGTGCAGTAACAAAAGCTGCACATTTGCTCTTTCATTGCAAGTTCAATACTCTAAAGTATTTTTGTGAGTGTTTCTAAATTACAGCATACCACAGAATCTGAAATGTGTCATTTCTCTGCCACTACCATTCACATATTAACACATAATAACTATGATATGCATTATGTTTGAAAACAACAAAAATATAAAGAATGTTTATATAAATAAAGGTTCATATTAATTCAAAGAGTCAAGAGACATGCAGAAAGTAAGAATGAAAACAGAAGACCCATGATCTCTTACTATGGAGATGATGTCCTTCTCTTTTTCAAACACGGCGGTTTCCTACAGGGAAGAGAGAGAGAGAATTGAGAACATTTACTAAAAATGCAAGTGCTTCCACCCACTGAGGATTTTGGTGCACAATCCAGAGGTCTACAAACACAGAGTTCACCCAACCCACTCACTCCTTGGCTGATTCAGCTCGTTCAGCCCTCTCAATGAAACACTTCCTTAAACAGAGTGACGCTACACACCGCTAACATTCAGCCAACAACCCTCAGACCATTTAATCCACAACAGGAGCAGAACTAAGAACAAGATTACATACACACAAACACACTCTCATACGTAAGGCCTGGAACATGTAGATCATAGTCTAATTAAAGGATTAGGATGGCCTCTGAGGATCCGTGGCAACAGAAAATGTTCAAACCAGATTTACTGATGAGCCAGATCTTATGCAACATCCCTAAAGATAAACATTGAATCCCAGACCACTAACAGATTCACTTCAGCCAATATACAACTCACTCAGCCATGAAGTTCAGTAGAAATAAAACAAAAACAAACAAGGGCTCATATCCAACATCAGATCTGTAGCTGAATGCTTTCAGTTAGTCCATCTGTGGCATTAAACTACTACTCAGGTGTGTGAGAGAGAGGATATGACAATGCACGCAGCTGAAGAATTTTTGTGTGAGGTATGTGTGTGTGACACCGATGGGTCACTTCTCGTTACTTTAAACAAGTGTGTCACTTCCCTTCTGACAGAGCGATGCACAAAAAAAACATGTAGGCACAAAGTCAGAATGTAAAAAATGACCAGGTGGAATACAGATTCAGAGACATAAAAAGGTATAAATAGATTGAAAGAGAGATCTGAAAGAGAGTTGGTGCTTTAACACAAGAGGCTGCTGGGATTGCACTTTAAATGAGAGCAATTATCTGCTTTGTTTGAGGTGTTTGGATAAGCATATGGTTATGCTTCCAAACTGATTTTTATGCACAAGTGCTTGGAAGTAAGATGTGCCATTGTCATGGAAACAGATGTAAACGTAAAAGTGAATGGAATGACAGGATGTGGAAGGTCAAACAGGACACATACACACACTGGTCATGTCTTAGTTTAGTGTAATGTCTTCAATATTCACACCCTGTCAAAGAAGTGTCTTTTTATAGGTCAATATGGTGCAGTTCAAGCACAGGTCAGTCCTTAGTGTTGATTTGACAGCAGTCTTGCTGATTGACCACAATAAATCTCACACTACTCACATCTAGGAAAAGATATGCGGGTTGAATATGACTCAGAACAATACAGATTTTCACAGAATTGACTTTATTCTCTGGTGACGTATGCCGAACTTCTCCAAACATGTTATCTGCTTAAAGGGACAGTTCACTCTAAAATGAAAATTATGTCATTATTTACTCACCCTGGTGTTGTTCTAATGCCGTATGCCCTTCTTTTTTTTATGGACCACAAAAAGAGTTTAAAAAGAAGAAAAAGATCCCATGCCGTATATTCCAAGTGTTCTGGAGGTATACGATAGGGTTTGGTGAAAAACAAACCGAAAACTATTGTATTATTTAATGAAATTCTTGACCTTAGTCGTTAGTCTTCTCTGCGACGCTGCACGACGTGCGCGTTCGTTAGACTCTATTAGCGCCACAGTTCACTCCGTCTCGCTCAGAAAAAGCACACAAGTTGTGAGAAATCAAGATTAACAAAAATGCGACATGAATTACAATCCATGTACCTTCTTCTCTGAGGTGAATATATCCGTTATGTTCGTCGTGGCAAGAAGTTATCACGTTCACATGTGTCAACTGTCGTTCTGACTGCCATCAGACAAACAGAGTTTCAGTTCGGTGATATTTTAAGTACACAGATACTTTTTTGGGATTTCCAAGCATTGTATTTCATGCCGTGTTTTTGTTAATCTTGTGTGCATGTCGTGCAGCCGTGCAGATTAACCCAGTGGCCATGGTCAAGAATTTTATTGAATAATACATTAAATTTCAGTTTGTTTTTCACTAAACCCTATTGTATACCCCCAGAACACTTGGAATATATGGAACTTCACATGGGATCATTCTGTGATACTTTTACGTCTTTTTAAAAAAAGTTTGAAGCTATTTACAGCCATTATATGGACGAGCACGAGCAGAACATTTTTTTTAAAAAATGTTCCTTTTGTGGTCCATAAAAGAAAGAAGGACATACGGCATTAGAACACCAGGTTGAGTAAATGATGACTTTATTTTCATTTTAGGGTGAACTATCCCTCCAAACACTTTTGTATAATCAGCTGCAAGCTCAAATTTAGATCTGCCTCCATTTTTGAGTGCAACTCCAACATTTTAAAATTTCTTTTTTAATCACTATAGATATTTTGTTCTAGTTTATATATGTTGATATGTATATGATATATGTTCTAGTTTTTGTCCTATTTTCTTTGCATGTACGCATCTGAGCAAATACAAAACTGAAAACTAAAACTGAAAACTGAAAAGGAGAGACCTCTTTGAGACACACCTGATATTTATTTTCTCCCCAGTTCTGCTATTTTCTTGGTCTTTTAGCTCTATTGAGGCTGACATCCTCACACAAAGGAGCTTCATTCAGCTCAAAAGCTTTTACCTTGTTATCTTCTAGTTCTCAACAAAGCCCCTCATTTCACACTGACAATGATCATTAACTCTGTTTTCAACACTGCAGAAAGAGAGAGAGCTTCCCTCAGTGATAAAACACAGGTCAGCTGTTGTCTCCCCCTTCTATATCTTCCTCTTCCTCTCTTTTTCTATGGTTTACTAGCATGACAAATAACTGCATTTGCAGCTGCATACAATGACAAAAATAGAGCAAACCGAAGTATATAAATGCTTCTGTCTCTAGGCAGAGACAAACAGCTAAATCAAATGTTCTGTTAAGGGGTCACAGGCCAACAGACCTGGAGATACTAAAAAAGGATCTGCCCCACATCCTGCATGGATTTGTTTACACCTCTCAAAGGCATAAACAACACACGCGCTTGTTTTCCTATCATGGTGGAAACTTTCCATTGACTTCTGTTGTTTTTGTACTAGTGCTGATGAGATTTTATACCAGATAACTAAAACCTAACTCTCACAGAAACCTTTCTACATTTTTACAATGTCAATAAGGCATTTTAGTATGTTTATTAAGCTTGCATTCCATACTGTACTACCTTCTAGAACTCTGACCTTAATTTGAGGCACTCTACAGAAGAGACTACTTCTAAAATTCCATGACACAGACTGTTTATTAAATAAAACAACCATTTCCTCTCAGTGCAAACCGGCAAATATTATACTATTATACTTCAGACATTTCTGAAGTAACTTCAGACATGTGAACATTGAAGGAAAAGTGTATTTAGGGTAAAAAATGATAAAACAAGCACACACAGTACTTCTGTCTAATCGACGTGACCTTTTCTTCCTAATCTACTGATGTGTTATTTTAGTACAGTATGTGTGTGTGAGTGTGTGAATCTCCTTTTGCACCCTCTCTCTAACTCCCTGCCTGTTATCTCTCTTTTAATTAATCTATCTTTCACTACTTCACCTCTCCTTCTTTTTAAGTTCATTACTCCTCCCTTTCTTTCCCCCCTTTTTCAATAAAGTCATCATCTGACTGCTAATTATTCCACACTCCCAGGGCAGTGCTGCCAATACAGAAAAACACCAAAACATGCACAGATGCAATTATATCTCTAATAAAAAAAGAGCTTCCCTTCATATCTGGGTTCACCCTGGAGACACTAAATATTTGTTCATCTGTTCATCAAAATCACCACTCAACACCAGTGAGCAAGACACAGTCATCCATGTATGACACACACTAGTATCACCAGAAAGGTTTGCTTGACATGTTGACCTTTGGCTTCAGGTGACGTGGTTTCTATGAGGATCAGAGGCCCACCTGTCCCCTAACACCTGTTCTAACACTCACCTTCATGGCTTCAAATGTCAGAAACTTATTAAAATGTAAGCAGAATGAACACTTTATTCCCAGAAACCTTTAGACTTAAATTCCCCACTGTAATTATTAATAGAGACTGGAGTGGTCTGGCCTCAGTCAGATGTGATCTGTTTTGATTTAGGAGTTCATATGTGATTTAATAAATATACACACACAAACCGAAAGCTGTTCTGGATCACAGATCCTTATGCAATGAAACATTGGGTTATATTGAACACAACTTACATTACACATCTAATATTAGAGATGCACCGATACTAAATTTCTCCACTGATACCAATAGCCGATTATTCAGAGTGATATCTGCCGATACCGATACCGATAGTTTGGGGATTCTGCCTTTTATACCTTCTTTTAAATTAATGATAATTTCATTATAATTAATAATTAATAATTAATCATTATGTTCTTAATTATTATATTTTGAAAGAAATGTAAAAACTTTACTCTCTCCATTTCATCAACTTGTTTCAGAGTAACTGGTATCAGTTATAAACAAACATTACTCAAATTAATAAATACACATTAACTAAATTCTGAAGATTAAATTAATATTTCCTAACTTTCTGAATGTTATTAATTCATATAATTACTATTAATATTAAACAGCAAACTGGTTTCTTAGCATTTTCTTTACACAAAGCACAAATTCAGTGCATTTTCCTTCCCTCTTTTGATTGACTGAAAATTAGCGTGAAAATTTGCTTTTATCGGCCGATACCGATTATTGGCCGATATATCGGTGCATCTCTATCTAATATAATATATGAAAGTATTATTTATATATACAGTATCGCTTAAAAGTTTGGGGTCAGTAAGATTTTTTTTAAGAAATGTATAGTTTTATTAAGCAAGGATACGTTAAACTGATCAACATTTATAATGTTACAAAATTCTATTTAAAATAAATGCTGTTTTTTTAACTATTAATCAAAGTACAAAAAAATTAAATTTTGGTTTCCCAAAAAAATTAGGCAGCACAAATGGTTTCAATATTGCTAATAATAAGAAATGTTTTGAGCACCAAATCAGCATATTGGAATGATTTCTGTTACATTTCTGTGAATTAATTAATATTTAATAAAATATTAAAATAGAAAACAGTCTTTTGTAATTGTACCGAAATAGTATTTTAAAATATAACTGTTTTACTGTATTTTTTATCAAATGAATACAGCCCTGGTGAGCATAAGAGACTTCTTCCAAAAACATTTAAAAAAATAAAAAATAAAAACCTTTAAAAACATTACTGACCCCAAACTTGGGATTGAAAATAAAGAATATAAAATGTGTATTTTCACTGGTGGTCTCAGAGTTTTGGACCCCACTGTATGTAAGAATGATCGTGTAAGGATCGGTGATCCAGAACAGCCCTCGGTTTGTACATTAACTCTTCTTTTACTGCTCCCATTCTTACATTAAGTTACTGATCGCTGCACAAGAAACCATTTGCACATACAGTATAATAAACACAGAATTTGGTTTTTAGTGTAAACAGGAAGTATACAAACAATGCACTTAAATCGGAAAAGATACCATCAGCTTTAGGAAAATGAACTTAGCGACAAAACATCATGAGAGAGAAAAAAAACTCGCTAGTGATTTACACTGTGTTTGTGTGTGTGTGGCAGCTGACAGAAAGAAGCTGATAGCATCAAGTGTCAACATTCTTAGTGTGCACATAGCACATTGTTTCTCCATACACACACACTTAGCTTCTTTCTCATTTCCACACTTTCCTTCCCCTCTTTAGCAATGCTATTTGCTCTCAGAGTGGAAGACTGAGTCACATCATCAACGATTCAAAGCCTTTTTTAGTTATTTTCCTCCGTGATTACACAAACAGCACCAAAAAAAAGTCCATAAAACTTTTAAGGCGAACAAGAAATCTGCGAGAAACATAGAGCAAATGGTTCAGATGCCTTTCTAATGATAAAGCAAACACCGATCTTGAAATAGATGCTATCTGATTTCCAACAACACTGTAAGTCAACATGTTTTTATGTGTGTGTGTGGGTCTGTGTAGCCACATAAACCGTAAGACTGGTAAACTTGCTAAACTTTCTAGGTAGAAGTATATGAGATGAATGAATAGCTGAAAATTAGGAAACAAATAAGCAATCAAAACCTATTATAATATAAAATTGTCAATAGACAACAAAAAGAAAACAAACCTACTATTCCATGTCCAGATGAAAGATAATCTTCTGAAGGAGTGAATATATTGTGACCTCTTCTTCTGTAAGCTCACCACAGGTGAATAACACACGACCAAAACAGTTCTCATTTCAGTTCTCATAGACTGTCTTTTAATGCCCCTCCCCTTTCTCTCTCTCTTGCTCTCCCTCTCTCTCGGACAGTCTTAGCCCTCTTGAGTCCAGTGAATACACATAATGAAAAACATATGTTTGTCAGCATTAGTATGTTTCTGAATATCAGGCATGAAGCAAACAAACAAAGCAATTATTGGACAACATGCAAAATGCATCTCAAAAAAAACTTGGGTTAGCAAGCTGTACAAATAATACCACAAATAAGAAGTATGGACAGATTATATAACCTATATATATAACCTTGGTCACTTCAGACTGATGGTTTTAGAAGACTTGAAATACAACGCACAAGTCATATGGACCACTTTTATGGTGTTTTTTCCTCTTTTTTTTTTTTTTTTTTTGGAGCTTGACAGCCACCACCCCATTTTCATTGTATGGAAAAAAGCAGCTTGGATACTCCTTTTGTGTTTCATAGAAGGTGTTTCATACCGGTTTGTAAGGTGGAGCAACCAATGACACAATTTTCATTTGCGATTGAAATCTCCCTTTAAAGCACTGTAACATGAACACACTCACCTTATGCACTGTGTTATCCAGATCTTTACACAGAGCGGTGACTTTCTCATTTGCTGTGTATCCAGTCTGCTGTGCAAACTGATACCTGTAAAAGGCATACACATTATGACTGAGAATGAACAAAATATCACAACACTACTCCATGCTCAAACTCATGGCCTGAATACAAAAACGGTAAACATCGTTCTGTGGTTCAGACTGTGATTCTCACCTGCTGAGCATAGACGCAAGTCCATTGGATGCTGTGATAACGTCCACCACCGCCTGCAGTACCTGTTGTGGCAGCTTGGCGGTGCTCTGTCCGTCAACGGTATTGACACGCCAGCGCCCCTGTATGCTCATCTGTAGAGTGTGAGCCACTGCACGAAGCTTCTCCGTCACACTACGCAGATTGTCACCACCAACACTGTATGTCTGTGCAGACATGGGAAATATGTTAGGTGCCATTCACATTGTGTTCAGAACGTGTTTTTGCGTTTAAAGGGTTAGTTCACCCAAAAATGAAATTTTTGTCATTAATTACTCACCCTCATGTCGTTCCAAACCTGTAAGACCTTCGTTCATCTTCGGAACACAAATTAAGATGTTTTTGATGAAATCTGAAGGTTTTTGAACCACACATAGGCAGCAACGTCATTGCACCTTTTGAGGTTCAGAAAGGTATTAAAGGAACACTCCACTTTTTTTTGAAAATAGGCTCATTTTTCAACTCCCCTAAAGTTAAACAGTTGAGTTTTATCTTTTTCGAATCCATTCAGCCGATCTCTGGGTAGCATAGCTTAGCATAGTCCTATTTAAAACTTGACTCTTCTGTAGTTACATCATGTACCAAGACCGACGGAAAATAAAAAGTTGCGATTTTCTAGGCCGATATGGCTAGGAACTATACTCTCATTCCGGCGTAATAAGGAACTTTGCTGCCGTACCATGGGTGCAGCAGGCGCAATGATATTACGCAGCACCTGTGACCACCATGGAGACATTTGTGAGAGACGCTGCGTAATATAATTGCTAATTGAAAAATTAGCCTATTTTCAAAAAAAGTGGAGTGTTCCTTTAAAGACATTGTTAAAATAGTCCATGTGACTACAGTGGTTCAACCTTAATGTTATGAAGCAACAAGAATACTTTTTGTGCGCAAAAACAAAACAAAAATAACGACTTTATTCAACAATTTTTTCTCTTCCCTGTCAGTCTCCTGTTGACGTAGTGAACGCAGCGCAGATCTTCTGTGTTTACATCCAAACGCTGGCTCAGTATTGGTCAACGCTGTACATGTGAGCTCCACGATGCATGCGTGTGATGCTGATGCAGGAGCCTGCCAATAATGAGTCGCCGTTCTGACGTAGAACACAGAAGTACTGCACTATGTTCACTATGTCAACTGCGTAGGAGACTGACAGGGAAGAGAAGAAATTGTTGAATAAAGTCGTTATTTTTGTTTTGTTTTTGCGCACAAAAAGTATTCTCATCACTTCATAACATTAAGGTTGAACCACTGTAGTCATGTGGACTATTTTAACGATGTCTTTAATACCTTTCTGGACCTCAAAAGATGCAATGCCGTTGCTGCCTATGTGTGGTTCAGAAACCCTCAGATTTCATCAAAAATATCTTAATTTGTGTTCTGAAGATGAACGAAGGTCTTACAGGTTTGGAACGACATGAGGGTGAGTAATTAATGACAGAAATTACATTTTT
The DNA here is from genome assembly GCF_019924925.1 of Ctenopharyngodon idella. Classification (NCBI taxonomy): domain Eukaryota; kingdom Metazoa; phylum Chordata; class Actinopteri; order Cypriniformes; family Xenocyprididae; genus Ctenopharyngodon; species Ctenopharyngodon idella. Next base: position 12,305,193 of record NC_067236.1, on the reverse strand, counting down.
GGGTGAACTAACCCTTTAAAGTAGAATGAAAAAAAAGTTTTTATTCAATTTATGAAGGTGCCGTAAATTGAATCGTTATATATATTCCAGTGGTTTTCAATCTTGTTCCTGGGGACCCACACTGCTCTGCACATTTTGTATGGCTGCGTCCAAATCAAATACTCTCTTAAGTAGGTACTTGTTTTGAATAAGTACTTACATTGCGAGTGCTAAAAAATTATGTCCTATATAGTATGAATGTAATCTTACTACATCCGCCATGTTGTCATTATCATGTGACCTACAATGTCAGTTATGTCGCTTCAGAGTGGTGGAACTATGACGCAAGCGAGTTAGCATTTTAGCACTTCCGGTTCCACTGTCCTGTAGTCAGTGGAATTTTTGAATGGGTTTTTGGTTAAATGGCTGAAATAAGGTCCGCGTTAACACAAGCTCAAGATACTTTCACGTTTTATTCTACGAGATATATCAGTATTACCCTACCCATTACTTTTCAGCACTGTTACGCGTCTTGAAAAAGACGGTTGATAACAAGTGGCTAAATCGGACTACAGATGGGTGACATTAAACGTCATCACGACGAACAGGTAAGCTCAGTCCGCTTTCACAGCCTAGTTATGCGTATTATTGCACTCTTACTGTACAAATAATACTAATTCAAACTTAAGGGAAAATGTTTTTAGACAAAGAATAAAAGAGTTGTCGGAGGCTTAGTGGTGGTGATGTTAAAATCGTGGGACCGTGGTGTAGTTCATTTATAGCCTTCCTTTAGCTTTTTGCTTCTGGTGACTGCATTTAGGCTTCAAAAGTCATAAAAGTGTTCGTCTGTGAAAATTATCTTGATGGACAAAACTTGTAAGCATCATTAACTTTTGTTGATCACAGAGCTTATATTTTCAGATAATCCAAAAGCCTATGGGAAAATCCTATTGGGTTTTTGTTGAAGGAACCAGTGTGATGCTAACTGCAGAATGGCCTACAAAGTAACGTCATAGATCCAACACTCAATTCACAAATCCTCTCCCATGGTTTCATGGGATAGTAAAGTGTCCATCGTATGCTTCAGGATCTCGCCGGAAGAAGAAAGTCATCCAGGTACGTTTCAGGTACCAGTACTGTGAATTCAGACATACTCTTGTCATACTCATCTTCATTTCAACCATATTTTCTCACTGACGCCCCCAACTCAGAAAGACTCTTAAAGAAAGTTAAAGAGAGTTTCCCACTTGTAATTACAACTTTGTGTTGTCGTTCATGTGTTCAAATCATAAATACAATCTTTCTGACATAACTTGAACACACCATTAAAATGAGGCAAAAAAACGTGAGCACAACAGTCTATCAAACACACGTTTACATAGAAAAACAATTGAAAAGTAGTGTATACAAAAACGCATTCTGTGTGAACGGCCTATTAGTATGTTTATAAGTACATGTGTTCTGAATTCCAACAGAATAATAAATCACAATTCTCTACATTTTGCTCTATTAAAATCATCTGAATCCCCTAATTAACGTATATATCTTGTATATAACGTTCAGATGTCAATTTATCACTCACTATGTCCCTTTTATTCCACTCTGAAATCTCTGGCATGTTTTCTATCCTTCATCTCTCTCTCTTTCTCTCCCTCACACACACTCAGCATAATTAATGTCAACCAAACCTTTCTTCCTGAGAGAGTCCTGAGATTTGAGGTTTGCTAACAAACACCTGGAAAATTCTCCTGCTATATTAGCAAAGCAGGAGCAGTTGCTGTTACGACACACGCAGGGAGTCCTGGCACCATCAGGTCCACATTAATCCTCCCAGCGGGTAAAACATTTACAACACATGGAGCACATCCACTGTCAGCTCCCTGGAAGCTTCAGTCAGCGAGTCAGCAATTAACACATTTATGCTCTGAAAATTAAGTGAAAATGACTGTACTATTTATTTCTTAAAACTGAATGTAAAGTACACTTTAAATCCATGATATTACACAGATGAGATGACTGAAGACAAGCATGGATGTGCAAACCGCTTCAAAAAATAGTCCAGGCACTTGTGGAAGAATGTCCTCTGAGATTTGGCTTAGGTTTTTGTTAGTGTTACAGGCCTCTGAGAATACAGCTAAAGTCAGCAGGGTGAGCAGCTCTCACAGATGTAATGAAATTCACAGAGAGAGAATGAGAGAACAGTTCCTTCACAGACTAATGCTATAACCGTTTAAAAAATTATAGTGACTCATTTAACTGCTACAGCATTCCTCCCCTCCATAACAGAGGCTCCAATATGGGCAGCAGACAAGCATATGAAATGCATATGCTAACAAATATCCATACAGAAATACTTAACACAGAATAATTATTACAATACAATTACACCCTGTATCCACAAATCATACACTCAAATCCAAACTTTATCCTCTTTATAACACTCCTTTCACATCCATTGTTCTAAACAAAGGGCTAATAATAAATAAACTAAATTTAGCACCAAAGTCTTCCTGAAGTGTGAATTAAGGTATTATTTAGTCCACTGGGAGCATTTTTAGATGTTTTCACAAAGATTATTGGACACACACACACACACACACACCCACACACACACACAGACAGAGTCCTACCAAAGCACAGAGTTTTTCCACAGCCTCTAGTATTAGCTCCTGATGTCCGATTTTATGCACTCCGAGTTTCTCCAGCCTGGAAGAGGAAAGTTGCAGCAGATCTGAGCCAGAGAGCTGCCACTCAGAAAATGAGTACTGATGTAGAGGAGCATCCAGACCTGACAGACACACACAGAAATATCACAATGTTAGCACAGAGAAATTCAAGTTCATCAATAGTTCAAGAGAACTGAAGTATATCACAGTACCAATTGTTACTGGATAAAAATGTTAAATATTATAATAATATAAATATTATTACATATACACTACCATTACAAAGTCTAGGGTCGGTAAGATTTTTTTTTTTAAATAAAATTTTATATATTCATTCAGCAAGGATTCAATAAATAGATCAGTAGCGACAGTAAAGACTTTTATATTGTTACAAAAGTTTTCTATTTCAAATCAATGCTGTTCTGTTGAACTTTATATTCATCAAAAAACCTGAAAAATATTATTAAATATAAAAAATATTACGCAGCACAACTGCTTTAACATAGATAATAATAATAAGACTGAATGAAGACTGGAGTAATGACTGCTGAAAATTCAGCTTTGTCATCACAGGAATAAATTGCATTTTATAATATATTAAAATAGAAAACAGTTTTTTTAAGTTGTATTGATAATTCACAATATTACTGTTCTTACTGTATTTTTGATCAAATAGATGCAGCCTTAGTGAGCACGAGACTTCTTTGAAAACCATTTAAAAAAATTACTAACCCCAAACTTCTGAGTCTGAATGCATTTAAGAATAAAAATGATCTATCTAAAACTACAAAAATATAATTTTTACTATTATAGCGGAGAAAATACTGAAAGAACAATTATGTCTGAGTAGCGAGTAGAAAGCGAGAGATGCCAACACATAATGAATGAAAGGAAACCACTACATGATGAGCTCAAGTACGACCCACTGAACAATCCACATATACACAGATGAAAACAATTCCATACATCTGTCACAATGGAAGGAAATGAGCATGAAGAAGGTGCCCAGGAGGCATCTGGGTCATGCACACTGAAGCTGTGCAACCACACTGTTGTTGAAAGTCATGTTAAAACACACACCTGCTATTTGTTTACTTTAGGAAGAAGCACTTTAGATCACCCTAGAAGCAGTTTCTGTAGTTAAATTTGGAATGATCAAGATGAAGATCCAGCTGAAGGTACTAGATGGATTCTTGTCTGCACATACTTTTCTGTAAACCACTGTATGCTTATACACATGCGCAACACTCAAAACATTCAGGGTTTAAGCTTTTTCCTCTAAGCTGGTAAAACACAAAGATTTTTAGGCCCTGAAGGAAATTCCTTTGAGTAAGATTTTTACGCAACTACATCCACAGCCAAAAGATTTTATAACCATCTGAGACTATTCTCTAGTCTAGATTCGTAACTCACATACAGTATATATAACCATGATTTGTTTTAAAATTAAATCCCATCTAACAGTAGGCTTTGTAATCACATTTGGTTGGATATAATATTTATTCTGCCTTTAGAGTTCTCATAGCTCCAAAACAAGATCTAAATGATCACAAGATACAATCTAGTCCAACATTTGTCAAACACTAACCAAACATTTTACATAAGGGACTCGGTTGCTTCGGTTACAGTCTAATAGGTTATAAGTGCTTCAGTAAAATCTATACTAACACATAACTAGATATTCGTGTGAACTGTATCTTTTTTCTGGGCAACATTGGTTGCCTTCATTGGGGTAAAAAGCAAACTATTCATAGTACCAAGCCACTGTAGTCCACTGAATCCATGTTTTACTTAGTACACTTTATAGTTGGATTATATATTAATACATATTTACAAGCAACTCCACAAAATAACCATAATGGTTCATTATTACGCAATACTACAGTACAAATGTAACTACAATGTACACACAGCTACACAAAAGACTATTGTAAAGCATAAAAGAAATAACATCGTAAAGAGTAGCCTACGAGTGATAAAGCGAAACCACAGAACATGGATCAGAACGGAGCGAGAGAGTCATGGTTAAAAACGATGTGGGCCAGTCTGGACTCGCAGAGAATGACAGCAACAGATTTTATCTCTTTGGATATGACGAAACATGTATCAAAACGATACAGTTTGTTAAGTTTGTTATATCGCTCTTGTATTCACCAGCTGCGTTAGTTACGCGCGAGCAACAAACTAAAACGGGCTTCCTCATTCCACCAACACCTTACGTTCCTTAGGGATTTGTGTCGTTCCTGTTTTATTCGGCCATACCTTTCTGTCGACTGACACAGAATCACCTGTCGGTCTCTAAAAACTCAAAGACACAGACATAAACATAAACACACCCCATTACCTTTGAGCCACTCGGTGACTCTCTCGGTGCTCCAAGACGATACGGGCTCCATGATCTTAGGAGCATGAATTCAAATCCCTGAAGTAGATCAGAGCAAAGAAAAGTTCATCCTGCTGTCTGTCTGGTTGGCACACCTTCCTACAGGTAAAGCTGCGGTCTCAGCCAATGGTGTGCTGCGCTGATGTCCGCGCGCACTGCGCCTGTCTCAGTTTGCTGGGCGGGGTTCATGAAACTCTTTCACAGAGGCTGTTCAATGTCCCGAGATCTTTTTTTTTTTTCTCTCTCGGTTTGCCAGACTCCTTCCCTGTAAACTTGCTAGTGTTTTGATGAGCTTAATTAACTCTGTAGGGCTTTTGACTTAGTCCTTTCTGCTAGCATTAGTGAGTAAAACTATTTTAAATCCCATTTCCAACATGTAGCCTACTGATTTTACTGTCATGGAAAGAAACTGTATATATTTACCTACAAATGATTTTAAAAATATGTGAACGTCCCTCTGTTGTTTCTAATTATTGTCATCATTGTTTCTTGTTGACCAGGAGAGGGATATATATATATATATATATATATATATAGATATACAGACTATTATATATATATATATATATATATACACAGTATCTCACAGAAGTGAGTACACCGTACACCCCTCACATTTTTGTAAATATTTTATTATATCTTTTCATGTGACAACACTGAAGAAATGACACTTTGCTACAATGTAAAGTAGTGAGTGTACAGCTTGTATAACAGTGTAAATTTGCTGTCCCCTCAAAATAACTCAACAGACAGCCATTAATGTCTAAACCGCTGGCCACAAAAGTGAGTACACCCCTAAGTGAAAATGTACAAATTGGGCCCAATTAGCCATTTTCTCTCCCCGGTGTCATGTGACTCGTTAGTGTTACAATGTCTCAGGAGTGAATGGGGAGCAGGTGTGTTAAATTTGGTGTTATCGCTCTCACTCTCTCATACTTGTCACTGGAAGTTCAACATGGCACCTCATGGCAAAGAACTCTCTGAGGATCTGAAAAAAAAGAATTGTTGCTCTACATAAAGATGGCGTAGGTTATAAGAAGATTGCCAAGACCCTGAAACTGAGCTGCAGCACGGTGACCAAGACCATACAGCGGTTTAACAGGACAGGTTCCACTCAGAACAGGCCTCGCCATGGTTGACCAAAGAAGTTGAGTGCACATGCTCAGCGTCATATCCAGAGGTTGTGTTTGGGAAATAGACGTATGAGTGCTGCCAGCATTGCTGCAGAGGTTGAAAGGGTGGGGGGTATTGAGCATCTGTGGGGCATCCTCAAACGGAAGGTGGAGGAGTGCAAGGTCTCTAACATCCACCTGCTCCATGATGTCGTCATGGAGGAGTGGAAGAGGACTCCAGTGTCAACCTGTGAAGCTCTGGTGAACTCCATTCCCAAGAGGGTTAAGGCAGTGCTGGAAAATAATGGTGGCCACACAAAATATTGACACTTTGGGCCCAATTTGTACATTTTCACTTAGGGGTGTACTCACTTTTGTGGCCAGCGGTTTAGACATTAATGGCTGTGTGTTGAGTTATTTTGAGGGGACAGCAAATTTGCATTGTTATACAAGCTGTACACTCACTACTTTACATTGTAGCAAAGTGTCATTTCTTCAGTGTTGTCACATGAAAAGATATAATAAAATATTTACAAAAATTGTGAGGTGTGTACTTACTTCTGTGAGATACTGTATATATAAACACAGCAATGATGACAATAACAGCATCTTATGTTGGTATCTAGACATAAAATAAATAAATATACTTTATTTTAACTTTTTTTTCTGAACATATATCTAAAATACCCTTTAATATCTAATTGTACAATCCAGTCTAAGATGGTTTGTGGTTTTAGCTGGTCTTCCAGTCTGATCTAATTTGATGCTTTTAAGATGGGGTTTGGCAGATCACTTTAAACCAGCAAAAACTAACAAACCATTAGGCTGGTTTAAGTGTTTTTTTTGTTTGTTTGTTTGTTTGTTTTTCAGGGCATTGTACTGCACTCTAGCACCTCCTACTGTCTGTGTGATAGATGCATTGTTTAGATGTTGTGTGTGTGAATGCAGAATACATTTTTTAGTAGGTACTTAGTACTTAATATTCAAGCCTGATAAGACATGTTTTAAAAGCACCATGAAGTCTTGGCTTCAATGAGCTCTATAATTCATTCCTCCCATGCAGATCCAGCATGTTGTAAACAGAGTGCATCTCTGTATGCATGTGCAATAAGGCAATGATGAATAAAGTTCAGAACATATGGCTATGGAGTAGATGATAGTGCAACATAAAAGAGCAGTCGCTTCAAAAGCAAAGCAAGTGCATGATTTGCATTCTATTGTAGAGCACAGAGGCGGTCGAGCATTGAGTGGCCTTATGAAAAATATCCTTGAAGCTCTTGAACTCTAATAATAGTTTTACTGAGTTATGGCAGCATTGTGTCCACAGAGATGACACTGAAATGGTATCATTCAAAATCCTTTGTTCACAACCAGACTCTACTAAAGATTCATGAGCAACACAGCACTAGCATTTTGCTGTAGTTCATTAATTCAGTTATATGGAAATGGTTGAATAATAAATTTTTATACCAGTGCAAGAATTTGGCTGTTGTAATGTTTTAATTCAACATTTATTTTGAATCACATTCATTTGAAATTCTCAAATCTCGGTTAAACTGCAGTATAAATATGACAGAGAGTCTGTGAGGCTTTCGCCCTCCCTTTCAAGCTACAAGGAAATAGCCAAATACCATTCAGTCTTTTGCGTGTCTGAACACATCAGGTTCTTCATGTTGACAATGCTAAATGTAAGAAATGAGAATCGCTGTTTTGCCTGCACACTTGCCAAATCTAGATCCAGATAAATCTCACATCGTCAAGAATTCTACATAGCTTTTCTTATAAAACAACAATATGACAATTACAGTCCTTTTCTGGAGTTAAATGTATTACTTTTAATGCCTTTGGCACTTTGAAGTAATCAGTGCTGGGTAGTAACTGATTACATGTAATCTAGATTACATAATCAGATTCCAAAAATTAATCATTTGTAATTAGATTATTTTAAATTTTAAAATACTCATAATTAGCCTACAGATACCTTTTTATTGATTACATGATTACATGTTATTCTCACAATGGCAGTAAATTATTCATAATTCATTGATACTTCTTTGTTAAATTTTCTATCTATAAAAGTCTACTGCCTATTTACATTCAGAAGGTCTTCCAGGTTTGTGTAATCGCACACACAGACCAGCCACTAGTCATGTGTCTATGACTGAAAACTGATTCTCACACAGCATTTGATCACTGGATTTACACAAATCAGTGTTTCCTCAACATTGCAACAATGCATCTAATCTGCTCCTGACGAACACATTAATTATTATTTGAATTATCACTCATATAACACACATTAGTTAGTTATGTATTACTGTCTCTGGAGGGATTTTGTCTTTCAAACACATTAAAATTTACAAATTCAAATAATTTTATATTTACTGTACACGCAATGCAGGAATTTCAACAACTTGTTTGTCAGCTGAACCTCGTTTGCCCTAACATATTTACATGAAGTAAGCCCTTAGATTTTAAATAGGTTATTATTAAAATTAAGTCAATAATAATAATAATAAATGATAAAATTAAGTCCACAGTTCTCTGATGTAAGTTATTGTCAAATAACATGCAGGTAAACATATTTTTTTAAATTCTTTTAGTAAATGTTTTATCTTGATTGTTTTTTTTGTTTTATTTAAATTATGTACAAACCTGATTCCAAAAAAGTTGGGACACTGTACAAATTGTGAATAAAAAAGGAATGCAATAATTTACAAATCTCATAAACTTATATTTTATTCACAATAGAATATAGATAACATATCAAATGTTGAAAGTGAGACATTTTGAAATGTCATGCCAAATATTGGCTCATTTTGGATTTCATGAGAGCTACACATTCCAAAAAAGTTGGGACAGGTAGAAATAAGAGGCCGGAAAAAAAGTTAAATGTACATATAAGGAACAGCTGGAGGACCAATTTGCAACTTATTAGGTCAATTGGCAACATGATTGGGTATAAAAAGAGCCTCTCAGAGTGGCAGTGTCTCTCAGAAGTCAAGATGGGCAGAGGATCACCAATTCCCCCAATGCTGCGGCGAAAAATAGTGGAGCAATATCAGAAAGGAGTTTCTCAGAGAAAAATTGCAAAGAGTTTGAAGTTATCATCATCTACAGTGCATAATATCATCCAAAGATTCAGAGAATCTGGAACAATCTCTGTGCGTAAGGGTCAAGGCCGGAAAACCATACTGGATGCTCGTGATCTTCGGGCCTTTAGACGGCACTGCAACACACACAGGAATGCTACTGTAATGGAAATCACAACATGGGCTCAGGAATACTTCCAGAAAACATTGTCGGTGAACACAATCCACCGTGCCATTCGCCGTTGCCGGCTAAAACTCTATAGGTCAAAAAAGAAGCCATATCTAAACATGATCCAGAAGCGCAGGCATTTTCTCTGGGCCAAGGCTCATTTAAAATGGACTGTGGCAAAGTGGAAAACTGTTCTGTGGTCAGACAAATCAAAATTTTAAGTTCTTTTTGGAAAACTGGGACGCCATGTCATCCGGACTAAAGAGGACAAGGACAACCCAAGTTGTTATCAGCGCTCAGTTCAGAAGCCTGCATCTCTGATGGTATGGGGTTGCATGAGTGCGTGTGGCATGGGCAGCTTACATATCTGGAAAGGCACCATCAATGCTGAAAGGTATATCTAAGTTCTAGAACAACATATGCTCCCATCCAGACGTCGTCTCTTTCAGGGAAGACCTTGCATTTTCCAACATGACAATGCCAGACCACATGCTGCATCAATTACAACGTCATGGCTGCGTAGAGGAGGATCCGGGTACTGAAATGGCCAGCCTTCAGTCCAGATCTTTCACCCATAGAAAACATTTGGCGCATCATAAGGAGGAAGATGTGACAAAGAAGACCTAAGACAGTTGAGCAACTAGAAGCCTGTATTAGACAAGAATGGGACAACATTCCTATTCCTAAACTTGAGCAACTTGTCTCCTCAGTCCCCAGACGTTTGCAGACTGCTATAAAAAGAAGAGGGGATGCCACACAGTGGTAAACATGGCCTTGTCCCAACTTTTTTGAGATGTGTTGATGCCATGAAATTTAAAATCAACTTATTTTTCCCTTAAAATGATACATTTTCTCAGTTTAAACATTTGATATGTCATCTATGTTGTATTCTGAATAAATTATTGAAATTTGAAACTTCCACATCATTGCATTCCTTTTTTATTCACAATTTGTAAAGTGTCCCAACTTTTTTGGAATCGGGTTTGTATTTTAATTTTTAATTTCATTTCTCATTAAACTCACAAACCACTGCAGTTCCTTCCCACACCCCAGTCTGGGAAAATCTGACGTAATGTAATATTTAATGCACTTCATGTTGTTGATAACAAAGAATGGAATATTTTTTCTTTCTCTTTGTATTTTTATATCAGTATGGTACAAGCTTATCCTATTCAAATCAATGTGATAAACGAGTTAGGTCAAAAGTAATCTAAAAAAAGTAGTCCGAATACGTTACCTAAAATAAGTAATCTTACATGTAATTTGGAATCAGTAGGTAATTTAAGTAATGTACCTAGCACTGGAAGTAATCTACTGACTCAAAGTGAGGTTGTTTTCCTTTGCTTTTGCATGTCTGATTAACCAGTAATTAACAGTTTTATTGCGATCCTCAGAACACTTCCTCATCGCTCTACATCTCTTGAGTAAACAACTTTATTGCTGCATGCTTTCATTTGGATGTTGACATCTAACAGAGCCTGATCCAATCTGTGTTTTTCATAACTGGTGTTTGCAGGATATTTTTCTCAAGGTGGCTGCTAAGAAAAGACTAATTATGCAATGCAGAAGCAAATGAATTAACACCTGGCAGACAGACAGAGTGAGGACACTGATAAACTTCCTGATGGCACAAGAAATGCATATTTGCAGCAATTCAAGCACACTCACTCTCTTACTCTCTAAGAGAAAACTGTGCTATTTCATTTTAATCTACATTAATGTATTCAAATGGGCTGTAAGGTACTTTGCCAGTTCTAGTTTTGCATAACATTTAAAGGCAGCTGTATTATGTGTTTTGATCATTTATTTAATGCACAAGATGGCTCAAAATGTTGGAGGATATTTTTGATTTAGGAGACCCATTACTTTTCCGAACCTCACTTCTGCCTACCAACTAAAGCCACTCTAGCTGTATAGCTGTAAATAACAGAATGGCAAGTTATGTTTAAAAGGAAGGTGATATGCGGTCTTATACTGTGCACAGTATATTGAATGTGCATTGATTGTCCAACTACATTTGCTGAATTGTGCAGCATACAAACCCACCACAATGGACTGAATCCCACAATGCACTGTGCTCAGCTTGACGTTACATTTCCAGAGTGATGAATGAACTAGAAACTCACCATTACATAATAGTGAGCAATGTATCTCCTAAAGAGTTCTCTCTTTTTTTTTAGCGGGGGAGGCCAATACACAAAATGAAACTGACATCACTGAAACATCACTTCATGGGGGTGGGGGGACATTTCGCTTGCCATTGGATTCTGTTTTTTTTTTTTTTTTTTTTTTAAACCATATTTTATTTATTATTTAGCACTAAAATTATTGGATTGTTATTGTTACTCTTCTCATGCCAGTAAAGTATTTTAAATTGAAAGATAAACACACACACACACACACACACACACACACACACACACACACACAGCCACTACAAGTTAGAAGTAGAATCAAATTTATTTGATCTCATTTTACATACATGCTTCTATAGCACAGTTGCCAAGTCACTTCAAAGCTTCAAATCTATCCTGTAAACAGTGTGCTGTATTTGTTTGTGTGTTTGCATGCAGCCCTCAGGAACAGATGAATAAAAAGAATGTTACCATTGTAATTTGTCGTACGAGGTTGTGTTATCCCTTCACATTAAATTCAGATTGAAAGCTCACAAATTGGATAAAGTATTGTATCTTTCACCATGACACTGTAGATTCAAGCAGTCTAGGAAATGCTGATTGAGTAACAATGCGCATGTGCAAGAACTCTTGGCACAGAACCTTTGGGAAAAGAGAGAATGTGGTGGGCCTCTGCGGAATGATTGCCAGCATTTGTTGTTGTTTTTTGTTTGTTTGTTTGTTTTACTTTTACATCTATCTTATTTTCTGGTATTCAAGGGGTAGTTCACCCAAAAATAAAAATTCTGTCATCATTTACTCACCCCCAAGTTGTTCCAAACCAGTATAAACTTCTTTGTTCTGCTGTACACAAAGAAAGATATTTGGAAGAATGTTTGTAACCAAGCAGATCTCGCCGATCTATATATATATATATAAGAAATTTACAAACAAATTACAAACAATACAAAAAATACGATACAAATTAAATAAACTTGTTTTTCAGATACAGTAGGCTTATTTACCATGTATACATTTATTAATAAATAAAATAAAATATTTTGTTGTTTTATTAACATTAAAGGAACACTCCAGTTTTTTTGAAAATAGGCTCATTTTCCAACTTCCCTTAGAGTTAAACAGTTGAGTTTTACCGTTTTCGAATCCATTCAGCCGATCTCCGGGTCTGGCGGTACCACTTTTAGCATAGCTTAGCATAGTTCATTGAATCTGATTGGTCATTTTTGAGCGAGATGCTAACGGTCTAAAGAGTTTCGATATTTTTCCTATTTAAAAAACTTGAATCTTCTATAGTTACATTGTATACTAAGACCGACAGAAAATGAAAAGTTGTGATTTTCTAGGCCAAATATGGCTAGGAACTATACTCTCATTCCGGCGTAATAATCAAGGAACTTTCCTGCCATACCATGGGTGCAGCAGGCGCAATGATATTACGCAGCGCCTGTGACCCTCTACTTGCACAGGGAGGTGCCTTGCAACCATGGAGACATTTGTGAGAGACGCTGCGCAATATCATTGCGCCTGCTGCACCCATGGTACGGCAGCAAAGTTCCTTGATTATTACACCGGAATGAGAGTATAGTTCCTAGCCATATCGGCCTAGAAAATCGCAACTTTTCATTTTCCGTCGCTCTTAGTACACAATGTAACTACAGAAGAGTCAAGTTTTAAATAGGAAAAATATCGAAACTCTTTGGTCATTTTTGAGCGAGATGCTAACGGTCTAATCAGATTCAATGAACTATGCTAAGCTATGCTAAAAGTGGTACCGCCAGACCCGGAGATCGGCTGAATGGATTCGAAAACGGTAAAACTCAACTGTTTAACTCTAGGGAAGTTGGAAAATGAGCCTATTTTCAAAAAAACTGGAGTGTTCCTTTAATGACAAATATTAAATTTGGCTACTGTCCCTTTAAGACCGAATCCATGGATGTAATATACTGACACATATCCTGTTTTCACCCACCTGCGTCAACTTAAGCCATAACCGACTGTATTTACGTGAGATACTCCACACGATGGACATTTTGACAACTATGTGTGCATTTGACAATTCAGGCGTGAGGAGAACTGATCGCGCACTGTCTTAGAGAACTGGGATCGCGCGCAAGGAAAGAGAGAGCGCGTGTGAGAGCGAGAGCGCTTCTGGTCTGTGTCATTCAGCGCGATTCCGCCTATCCCGCCTTCACTAATCGATAACGAGTTGTGATTGGATGGTCATTTTGTTCTATGACGAATTGATTGGACTGTTTTTGCATGACAGAACACTGCTACTACTACTATTCTTTCTATGATTACCCAGTTGTAACGAAATTTTATGATTTTTTCTTAATAAGTCGGGACACTAAAAATAGAGCTGAAATACGGGACTGTCCCGGGAAAAACGGGACATCTGGTCACCCTAACTATCCCTTTAAAGTAGCCTATTAAATAAAGATATTTCATAAAGTAAACTAATCCGATTATGGGTCCTTAAAAACATAATAAAGTTCATTCAACCCAACCATGTTCATGACTCATTGTTTGAGTGGATTGTCAAAGATTTTTTTTTTTTTTTTTTGCACAAAATTGGATCCAAAATGCAAAATAGTCATGTTTATTTCAGAAATGATAGCTAGATAGTGATTACTGAAATAAAAATGCAACATTGAGGTCATGTGACCACACTATTCTTAGATATTGTGAAGTATGCAATATACATATACTCTGAAGGTAGCTACTATCATATGAAACTAAATTATATATAATAATACATTTTATACTGCCTACAGTATATTGCCTACTACATCCATTATGGACTAATTTGCCATTTAGCTGCTTTATACTTCTCTTATTACACTCTAAGGAGTGCCTCAGTACACAAGGAGTGCTCACAAACACAATGGCGAAAGCTCATAAATCTGCAGGGTTTGACCATATGCTGCATACTAAACTAGAACTGCCTGCTACAACAAACAAGAGACCCACTGCATTGTGAGAAAGACTATGCAAGCTAATGAACTCTGTATAATACATATATTCGGTATTATCAATATGCATATGGAATATTAACATTTATTATCAATACTACTAAAATACTATTAGCACACCACATGCTAAATTTCTTTCAAATGAAGCAGTATAAGTTAGTTTGCATGTTTAACTGGCATTATGTCACTCAGAACTGTCATTAAGATTTTCATGCAGTCCAGTGATTATTCTGCCCACAGCAGCTCCTGCATGCTTGTTTCACACCCACACACACCTCCTACTGATTGTCCAACAATTCACATGCACGCATGGGTGTGTGTGTGATGTAGCGTGGGTGGGAGGCGGGCGGACATCCTGCTGAATAGTCTCTGTGTGTGTGATTTGGGAGGGAGGCACATTGTTAGTTATTCAAGAAATAATAAAGTGAGCATATGCAAGACTATTGTATGTATTTGTGTGTAGGGTGCAGGGTTTTAATTGTGAAATGTCTTAATATAATGTGCACCTCTGCAATGTAATGTGTTAAGTATGAGTCATCTTCCCATGATGCTTGAGTGTGATCCAGACAGGGAGTCCCTGGGGTCGTTGAGGGTGAAGTGATGCAGCTCTTTGGCTTGAAATCAGATCACAGCACCAAGTACATACACAATTACCCACGGAGGAAGTGCAGGTTATTCCTAGGCAGGCTATTTGAGGTCAAATAAATGCTACATAACAGTAGCGCTGGGATGTAAATTCACTGAACCAAATACTGTTTTTGCTTAATCATTGAGGATACAAATAAATAATGATTAAAGGATTAGTTCACTTTAAAATGAAAATTAGCCCAAGCTTTACTCACCCTCAAGCCATCCTAGGTGTATATGACTTTCTTCTTTCTGATGAACACAATTGGAGATATTTTAATAAATATCCTGATACATCCGAGCTTTATAATGGCAGTAAGCGATTCCAACGAGTATGAGCTGAAGAAAGTGTCTCCATCCACATCCATCCATCATAAACGTACTTCACACGGCTCTGGGGGGTTAATAAAGGCCTTCTGAAGCGAAGCAATGCGTTTGTGTAAAAAAAAAAAAAATCCATATTTAACAAGTTATGAAGTCAAATATCTAGCTTCCGCCAGACCGCCTTCCGTATTCAAGTTACGAAGAAAGTGTAAACTGGCATTGCGTCAGTTAAGCTTTTTCCGTAAGTTGAATAGGGAAGGCGTAGGACGTAGCGTAAGCTTTTTGAACTGCTAGAGTTTTACACTTTCTTCGTAGGTTGAATACGGAAGGTGGTCTGGCGGAAGCTAGATATTTTACTTCATTACTTGTTAAATATGGATTTTTTTTTTTTTTTTTTACACAAACGCATGGCTTCGCTTCAGAATGACTTTATTAACCCCTCGGAGCCGTGTGGAGTACACATTTATGACAGATGGATATCAGGGGCGTTTCCTCCAAGGAGGCAAGGGAGGCAGTGCCTCCTCAAAAAAAAAATAGGATGAGAAAATAATCCATATTACATATAAAACAACACAAATATTACAAATTATGACATTAAAAAGAGTGCAAGTCACTCATATTTCTTAAGGAACACTGCCCAACAGCGACACCCGCAGGTAAAATTACAGCAGGAGTCATGCCTCCCTTTGCTCTCATAGAAAACCATAGAAAACGATCAGACCCCCGGCTTGCGGTGGGTTTTGTGGGGGGTAATTGAAAATGAATGGGAGAAAGTCACGTGAGAGGAGGCAATGTCTCCAAATCGTCGATTTAGATGCAACCTCTGAAGGACACAGCATTTGAAATAAGACGCAGGCATGCAGCTAATGAGCTGATTTTGCTCTGTTTTCTGTTTCCTTGTTCCCGCTCTTGGTTTGTCTCCTTGGTTACTGATTGATTAGCTCACACCAGATATTGATTTCTTTTGAGTAGTTTGGTCTATTTAAGCTCTGTCTTTTGTTCAGTTCTTTGCCCATTCTTGTCAGTTTATGGTTTGGTTGTTCTGCTCATCATGGTTTTTGCCAGTGTGCTTGGTTTCTTTGTATTTAAATAAATTGGACTGTTGCACTTAAATCCAGCTTTCATTGTATCCCTGTTTCTGCAACCCAGCGGTGACAGAAATAAGTAAATAAATAAAATAACAAGACAGTATAATAGTAGAAAAAAACTTAATAGAAACTAAATATTTTCCAACTCATTTAGGAGAGGATTGCATCAGTATTTATATTTAAAAAAGCTGAGCTGCATTTCAGATTGTTTTTAGCTTCATAATTGATTTGATCCATTTTGGAGCTACAGTACGAATGTGATTATTTAAGCAGGGGATAAAACCAACAATCATCTAAGAGGGTTTTGGCTGGCCATGATTTTTTGCATCAACATCAATAGAGTACCTCAGAGATGACGTGTTTTTGTAGGCCAACCGGAAGTTAGCAGTGCACGGTTCCCTCGATCGAAAGCCTATGCATTTTTCCCATAGACTTTTGGAAAAATCGCAAAAAATAAGCTCTGTGTTTAACAAAGAGTTATGACACTTACATGTTTTGTCTATCAAAATAATCTTTACAAGTTAACACAACATTTATACATTTTGAAGCCTAAATAAAGTCGTCAGATATAAAAAGCTAACAGTAGCCTATAAACGGACTACAGCACACCATGGTCGCGGATCAACGTAACCACCACCAAGCTTCCTCAAACTTTATTTAAAAAACAACTTTATTTAAAAACATGCTCGCTGATTATGATCTGCGCTGTGTATGAATACTTATCCACTTTTTCATTAGAAAAACTGTCCAAATGTCCTGTTTGTCATGATGACGTCTAAAGTCCCCGGCAAAGGAAGTAGTCCCTTTTAGCAACTTGTTAGCAACCGCCGTTTTTAAGACACAATAAAGGTTTAAAAAAAAAAAAAAAAAAAAATCACAAGCAGGTTATAACTGGTGTGTTTTATGTCATAGATCAAAACGTGAAAATATTTAGAGGCTTTGTTAACCACAGACCTTATTTCAGGCGATTTAGCAAAAACCCATTCAAAAAACCCATTGACTTCGGGGCGATGGAACCGGAAGTCCTAAAATGCTAACTCGCTTCCGGGTTTTGCATACAAAAACACGTCATCTCTGAGGTACTCTATTGCACACCAGACCAAATGAGCCACTAAATATCTGCCATATCACCGGCCTCTAGGTGGCATTATTGAGCACCAATACCATTAGTAATAAAACCCCTTACAGAGATGTGGAGCTAAAAAAAAAAACCTTCTGTTCTTAATGTGTTCATTGTTCATTGTTGTCTCTCACATTTCTTACGATTATTATTATTTTTTCAATATGGGCATTTTATATGTTTATATAAATGTTATGTAATGTGCTATATTTTATATAAGTGTTACATAAAAAAATACTTCAGTCTGAATTAATTCAGCTCCTACTGCCTGTATGCATCTAGAATTTCAGTAATGCTCAGAATGTATTTTAATCTTTCTTTTCTGCACTTCATTCTGTTCAAGGCCAAACTAGCTGAATTTTTAAAGACATGATATTGTGAAACAGGTAACCGCTTTGGAAAGGAACTAGGAATACCAAACCAACCAAATAAAAAGTTCATCCTGCATTATGTGTGAATTTCAGTTTTTTTAAAAAAAAAAACCTTTGGATATCCATCTGTGTGTTCAGAGGCTCTTGTGAGATCTCTAGACTAAATAATTGGGAGAATCACCTTGCACGGAAGGTCATGGTAACACACTGCACTACAACTACTTGCTGTTCTAGCAGATGCTTTTGATTCAAAGAGACTTACAGTACAGTAATTGTGGGAACAGGCTGGCAGGCAGATTGCCAGGTCCTCAATGAAATAGACCCAGCCAACAGCATCCGTAAAGAGTATCGAAGACAGTGGTACAGCTGAGCAGGTGCATCTGATATCTGTGTACATAATAGCTGTTTGTACTGCCGTAGCATAGTGCAGAATACACACACACACACACTCAGCGGAGGGTAACAAAAGTGTTGGTATGCCTATGATTTATTTTTGTGAAAAAGATGTATAGTAGATAATTGACTTTAAGGATATTTGCATGTCTTTCAGAGGTCTTAGTCTTGATGCCTTTTAAAAATGTCACAGATTAGCCTGACATAGCTCGACATTATCATTAGTGCATTTGAGTGCCATTAAAAACATTTTGTGCTTTGTGCCATCATTTGACTCAATGAAACATGGTCCTCTACCATGCACACTCCATATCCACCCACTACCATCTCATAAAGGCAACCATTCATACTCTGTTTTACTCTGGCAACAGATTCACTGGCATGCTGACAGATGGTCTGTGGTTGCCAGTGGTAACCACTCTCAGTAAGAAGCAACAGTTGCTCTTCTCTGCTCCCTTTGAGAGAGAATAAAAAGTCAAGAGGTATTGGCATATCACTGCCTTGCCACAAAATGGGCAAGCCTACAAGACACTTACAATTGTCAACACGGAACAGCAATCCTGGCATGATGGAAAAGGAAATTGTGCCAGTACTGGTGAATACTTTGTTATATCAATCTCTACTTTTCTTGATAGTATTTTAGTAAAAAATGCTCAATATGCGCTGGCATTATTTGGCCAGTCAAATGAAACTGAAACGCACAAATACAGAACAGATGTGTTGTGTCAGTGTTGGACACTATGCATGGACAGTAGAGATTGGTATAGCAAAGCTATGTGGTAGCAACATTTTTTGAGAAGCAAAAAAACACTACGATGTTACCTTTTCCCTGACAAACTTGGAGCAAACAATCTGTTGGCTGTTTTTAGAACCAGTGATATTCAATTCATTTACTTTGAGACCGTTAAAAAGTATATTTTATATGGTATGAATGTGTGTAGTATGAATATAATCTGGATGTACAACATTCATCATGTTGTCATTATCATGTGACCTACAGTGTCAGGTGTGTTGCTTCACTGCCTCATGGGATAATAAAGTGCCATGGATGCACACTTTGGAATCTTGCCGGAAATAGTCATTCCAACACACTCTCATGGCAATATTTAGTGAATTGGTGGCTAATTCATATGAATTTGTATGATCTAATTCATACTTTTTTGTATGATCTGCTTACACCCCTATGGAAGCTTGTTTCCACCACTGAATAATAAAAAAGGTAATTGCGACTTTCCATCTTTTTATAGAGTTTAAGAATTCTCAGAATTGTGTGATATAAACTCGCAATTGCGAGTTATATAGTCAGAATTGTGTGATATAGTCACAAATGTGAGTTATTTAGTCACAAATGTGAGTTATGAAGTCAGAATTGTGAGTTATGAAGTCAGAATTGTGTGATATAAACTCGCAAATGCGAGAAATAAAGTCAGAATTGTGTGATATAGTCACAAATGTGAGTTATAAAGTCAGAATTGTGAGTTATGAAGTCAGAATTGTGTGATATAAACTCGCAAATGCGAAAAATAAAGTCAGAATTGCGTGATATAGTCACAAATGTGAGCTATCAAGTCAAAATTGTGAGTTATGAAGTCAGAATTGTGTGATATAAACTTGCAAATGCGAGAAATAAAGTCAGAATTGCGTGATATAGTCACAAATGTGAGCTATTAAGTCAGAATTGTGAGTTATGAAGTCAGAATTGTGAGTTATGAAGTCAGAATTGTGTGATATAGTCACAAATGTGAGTTATAAAGTCAGAATTGTGAGTTATGAAGTCAGAATTGTGTGATATAAACTCGCAAATGTGAGAAATAAAGTCAGAATTGTGTGATATAGTCACAAATGTGAGTTATTAAGTCAGAATTGTGAGTTATGAAGTCAGAATTGTGTGATATAAACTCGCAAATGCGAGAAATAAAGTCAGAATTGCGTGATATAGTCACAAATGTGAGTTAAGTCAGAATTGTGAGTTATGAAGTCAGAATTGTGTGATATAAACTCGCAAATGCCGGAAATAAAGTCAGAATTGCGTGATATAGTCACAAATGTGAGCTATTAAGTCAGAATTGTGAGTTATGAAGTCAGAATTGTGTGATATAAACTCGCAAATGCGAGAAATAAAGTCAGAATTGCGTGATATAGTCACAAATGTGAGCTATTAAGTCAGAATTGTGAGTTATGAAGTCAGAATTGTGATATAAACCCGCAAATGTGAGAAATAAAGTCAGAATTGCGTGATATAGTCACAAATGTGAGCTATTAAGTCAGAATTGTGAGTTATGAAGTCAGAATTGTGTGATATAAACTCGCAAATGCGAGAAATAAAGTCAGAATTGCGTGATATAGTCACAAATGTGAGCTATTAAGTCAGAATTGTGAGTTATGAAGTCAGAATTGTGATATAAACCCGCAAATGTGAGAAATAAAGTCAGAATTGCGTGATATAGTCACAAATGTGAGCTATTAAGTCAGAATTGTGAGTTATGAAGTCAGAATTGTGTGATATAAACTCGCAAATGTGAGAAATAAAGTCAGAATTGTGTGATATAGTCACAAATGTGAGTTATTAAGTCAGAATTGTGAGTTATGAAGTCAGAATTGTGTGATATAAACTCGCAAATGCGAGAAATAAAGTCAGAATTGCGTGATATAGTCACAAATGTGAGTTAAGTCAGAATTGTGAGTTATGAAGTCAGAATTGTGTGATATAAACTCGCAAATGCGAGAAATAAAGTCAGAATTGCGTGATATAGTCACAAATGTGAGCTATTAAGTCAGAATTGTGAGTTATGAAATCAGAATTGTGTGATATAAACTCGCAAATGCGAGAAATAAAGTCAGAATTGCGTGATATAGTCACAAATGTGAGCTATTAAGTCAGAATTGTGAGTTATGAAGTCAGAATTGTGATATAAACCCGCAAATGTGAGAAATAAAGTCAGAATTGCGTGATATAGTCACAAATGTGAGCTATTAAGTCAGAATTGTGAGTTATGAAGTCAGAATTGTGTGATATAAACTCGCAAATGCGAGAAATAAAGTCAGAATTGCGTGATATAGTCACAAATGTGAGCTATTAAGTCAGAATTGTGAGTTATGAAGTCAGAATTGTGATATAAACCCGCAAATGTGAGAAATAAAGTCAGAATTGCGTGATATAGTCACAAATGTGAGCTATTAAGTCAGAATTGTGAGTTATGAAGTCAGAATTGTGTGATATAAACTCGCAAATGCGAGAAATAAAGTCAGAATTGCGTGATATAGTCACAAATGTGAGCTATTAAGTCAGAATTGTGAGTTATGAAGTCAGAATTGTGATATAAACCCGCAAATGCGAGAAATAAAGTCAGAATTGCGTGATATAGTCACAAATGTGAGCTATTAAGTCAGAATTGTGAGTTATGAAGTCAGAATTGTGATATAAACCCGCAAATGTGAGAAATAAAGTCAGAATTGCGTGATATAGTCACAAATGTGAGTTATAAAGTCAGAATTGTGAGTTATGAAGTCAGAATTGTGTGATATAAACTCGCAAATGCAAGAAATAAAGTCAGAATTGCGTAATATAGTCACAAATGTGAGTTATAAAGTTAGAATTGTGAGTTATGAAGTCAGAATTGCGAGATATAAACTATTTTTCTCACAATACTAGAAAAATGACTTCATAACACAATACTATCCAAAGTATTGTGTCTTACAGATGACGTTTGTGAAGATCACAGTATAGAGAAAGTATATAACCCAAAAGAAGTAAGATATTTGCAGAATGCAAGGAGAAGAAAAAGAGAAGAAGCAGCAGAAGAAAAAGCCCTGAGTCATCTGAAACTAAACATTTTATATGCTAACAGGAAGGGACTAGGGAAAGTACCTAGTGAAGTTCTTTGAACTTCTCTTGCAACCATGATTCACTCAAGACGTACCCTGACAGGTCGTATTAGGTCACTATGGTCCTTTTAAGGCACATGGAATAACGTAATAAGCAATTGTGGTTTTATCACCTTTAAGACCTTTAAGAGAATATCACAGATCTTGCATTTTCTCATATCTGCAGAGATGGAAACAGACATATTTTGATACCAAGTTACATCACTAATTCGGAAGGAAACATCCACTCGATCTCACAGCATATACATCACACGTTTATGGGTGTTTCTGCAACTACGGTCACTTTTGACACTACCAATTTAAAAAAATTCAGCCTCTATGAATTTCAATTTTAACCACCACAGTCTGTAATACATACAAAAATGTACACAAAATTGAATGTAGACATTAAGATTTTAATCATACCTGGAACATGTTTATTTTTTATGGTTTTCATCTCTTCTTCTTACAAAATGTCCTTACTGCAACAATACAATAACAGTAATTTTATACACTTTTCTTTTTTAATTTCTATAAAAATGTAATACATTTACATAGTTACTTTCAAGATTTGTACATTTTTGTAAATACAAATATTAAAAAATAATTTAAAATTAAGGGATTTTATAATATTCTTTCTGCCATGGAAAATTTTGATGCTAATCTTAGATACCAATTGTTTTAATATACGTCAAAGATAAAATATTTCGCTTTTTATGACAAATATTGTCATTTTAATGTGTAAATCATCTCTAGTGAAGGGTTAAAATAATTTTTGCAAACAACAGTCTAATTAATAATTAAAATAAATCATTGCTGCGGTATTGACAGCTTTTGTCGGTAAGGACACAATGTTAATGACACATGTTAATAATGTAACCTTAACAATAGGTTACTGTAGAGAAAAACAGTAACAGACAAAAACAGAAGCTATTTTGTCAAAGAGGTACAAAGAGGTTTAAAAATGTGTCTCTACCGCAACGCACATTCTTTACCGCAACACCTAAAAATGCTGCGGTAAAGACGTGTTGCGAAAATGACGTTTTTGCTAATATTGCTGATAACTGGCAGCTAGCAAGGTCTGATACATCAGTTTTGACTTTTAGCACCACATATACATGTATTCAACAGTAATATAAATTCATTTTTAAAATATAGTTCAAAATACACAATTACAAAGCTGAATGGTAAGGACACATAATAAATACTTAAGAAGAAAAGATGATCTTTATTTTAGTTTTCTGGATCTTGTGAGTGACCTAATGGGGGTGGCTCAGTCTGTAAGCCATGTGCTCACATGCTAATTTCTGTTTCCATAGAAACTAGATTTGTTTGGCTTTGAACAAATGTCATATTAAGAGTCTTTTTTCAGTGTTGCGGTAAGGACTCAAAAGTGTGGGACAGGTGTATTTAGATGAAAAAAATCATATAAATGATCAGTAAACAAAAAAGAGCTTTTAAGATGATGTAAAGTAACATTTATTTGAAACTAATTCATTTGAAATAATGTCATATTGTAAAAGAATTACCTAATTTTACACATCTCAACATTGAAACCACAGGTGTGGGACATGAGCAAAAATGGTGTTTGGACCTATAAATGCTTCATAATTTTTAATTAAATCATATTATTCATTCATTATTTTTTAAGTCAAGGTGTGTAATGACACTGTGTTTACATTTATGAAGCTTTAGATGA
The DNA here is from genome assembly GCF_019924925.1 of Ctenopharyngodon idella. Lineage (NCBI taxonomy): Eukaryota > Metazoa > Chordata > Actinopteri > Cypriniformes > Xenocyprididae > Ctenopharyngodon > Ctenopharyngodon idella. Next base: position 12,281,199 of record NC_067236.1, on the reverse strand, counting down.
CAAATTGTAACATAAACCTTAAATTTCACTACTGGGACTTAAAAGTGCCCGTAGTTGCAGAACCACCCTTATATAAAAATTGCCGCCATTTAGGCTAGTTACATTTTCTGATGAGACTGATCTGGAGTAGGCTATAGAAACCACCAGAATACCATAGATACCACTAGAAAGTAGGTATATTTGATTTGAATGCAGCCTAACAGTAACCAAAAGAACTACCAAATGCACCATTGTATTGGATTACCTACCACGTATTTTGGAAATGAACTATGGTAGACTATTCTTTAAAGTAGGCCTACCATGTAAATAGGCTACATTAATACAGTATTCATTAACTATATTGTATACTATACTGTGTACTATGATGTGTCAAATTTAATACCATCACTCACTGTACCGTCACAAAAGGCTAATTTTTTGAAAGGTAGAAGACAAAGGTAGTGTCACGTAAGCACATAGCAACTGCAAGTTTGCAGTTTAATTACTTTGAAGATGTTTTGTTTTCTTATAAACATCATATTACAGAGAGTACAGCATCTTTATTAAAAATGAAATATATTAAAGGTACACTATGTAACCTCTAGCGGTTAAAAAAAATGAAACTGCACGCGTCTTGCGGAAGAATATTGTTTAGGTTGTGGTTCGGCTCTGCTCCGCTGTGTAGATGAATGTGGTTCGAGGAACCGGTGTACACAGAGCAAATGGTCAAACAAAAAAACGATTTTTGTGTTTACAAGCGGTGATTCCACAAAGGTTTGCCGTTTTAATGATCCATGATTAATTTTTCTCGTACGTTGTGCCGACAAAACTTCACGCTACCAATATAGCCGGAGCTACTTTTCTCTGTGTACGGATGACATGACACGCACGAGCGGGCGAATGATGTACGTAATCTCCTGCGAAACCTTCCCGACAGCTCTTAAATATATATCATTATTATAGGTTTAATAACATGTATTTGGATAAAGTAGATGAATTTTCTTTGCACTCTTTCAGTAATAACAAATAATTTAATAATAATTTAAAAAGTTACATAAGATTTAAATGTAGCAAACGTTTCACTGACCCTGGCTCTGCTAAGATGTCCATGATGCAGCTGAGATCTTGCCTTGCAGTATCAGTAAGCGTCCAGAGAGGGGCGTCAGTAGAGGAGTAGTAGGAGAAAGGGGCTGGACGAGAACTGTCTTGATCGGATGAAGCTCATGCGCTTTTACAGTGTGGATTCTGTTCAGAGCGAAACACACTGACAGCATCGGCTCCTCTTTCTGTGTCTGTGCACACACCGACAGTCATTGTCAGCAGACACTTTCCACCGCATTGCAAAAACATCTTTTATCTAATTTCCTCGGAGGAGACGCGTTTCATCGCTGCAGACGCACAGCGCATGTTCCTCTAAACCAGAGTCCACCTGTGTGTATGTGTGAGTGGGAGAGATTTGTTCATTTCCAGGAACGGGGCTGTGCAACTCTTCTTCCTCACAGGACCGCGAGGAGAATCCGTCAACGTCATTTATACGGGAATAACAGCTTTGATTTTTCTACGGAGTGATTATTATGCGCGTCCTGTGCGGATTGTAAGAGAGGAACTTAGTCGCCCGTTTGCTCCTGATCCAAAGGGACAGATCTGCTCGTTCCAGCAGGGAATACTCGGGTTCAGAAGAAATTCCTGTCCATATTTGAGTACTTGGGAGAGACAGAAAGAGCGCGCACAATGCCACTTGCTCAACTGGCAGAACCATGGCCCAAAATGGAGCTGGTGCAGTTGGAGACGGAGGTGAGAGGTGGTGAAATCACAGCACTAATATTATCTGATTTAATGTGCCCTCAGGGTTTCAATATCCGTGCCAGAGGTCCACGTGTTTGTCATGGGGAGTTCATGAGAATTATAGCAATCGTATAGAAATGTGAAACTTTATAAGAAAATGATACAAATCACTAAACACTGGTGCAGAGTTTGCTGGTATTGGCAGACTTGACTGAATGTTCTTTTGGAGCTCGAGCATGTCGCGCGCCGCGCTAAAGTAGCGCAGGTGAGATGTTTTGTAACACTGGAGGGGTCATTCCACGGAACGGTGCCTAGATCAGTGTCTTTAACAATAAAAAAAGCTATCACTATTTTTTACTATAACTTATAACAGACATTTTCCTTAACACAGACACGTACACACACACACAAAAAAAAAGAAAAAAAAAAAAAAATCCAGAAACTGTTTCTGGAAATGTTTTCTATAGCCTATATATTAAGAAACTAAAATGTTTTAAAGTTAGCTTGAGGTAACAATGGAACTGAAATTGCATAAAAATCTTTTATGCATAAAAAAAAAAGCTTTGGTAACACTTTATTTTGATGGTCCCTTTTGAACATTCTGTTGACTATAAGTAACTTTGCAACTACATGTCAACTAAGCCTTATTAGAGTATTAGTAGACTGTCTGCTTACAGGGATAGTTCACCCAAAAAAAGAAAATTGTCATCATTTACTCACCCGTATGTTGTTCCAAAACTGTATGAATTTCTTTATTCTGCTGAACACAAAGGAAGATATTTAGAAAGATTGTCAGTAACCAAACAGATCTTGCCCCTCATTTACTACCATATTTACTTTTCCTGCTGTATTAGTAAATGGGGGCGAGATCTGTTTGGTTACTGACATTCTTCCAAATATCTTCCTTTGTGTTCAGCAGAACAAAGAAATTTATACAGGTTTGGAACAACTAAAGGGTGGGTAAATGATGACAAAATGTTCTTTTTTGGGTAAACTGTCCCTTTAATATCTGATAACTGTTTATTTTGATGGTCCCCCAACAGACTTTCTACTGACTATAAGTAACTTTGCAAGCACATGTCAACTTATTCTAACCCTAACTGTACCAGTCTACTTATACTCTACTAACACTAATGAGAGTTAGTAGACATGTAGGTGAAACGTTACTTATAGTCAACAGAATGAGTTAAATTGACCATCAAAATAAAGTGAAACCAAAGCTTTTTCAAAGTGGGATAGGCTCCAATTTCATGGAATGACTCTGCAGCTTGTATTTTCTTTAAACTCTAGCAGAAGAACATTGATTTTCTTATGTTCTGCTTAGTGAACTGACTGTTTTCCCATTTCTTGCTGTGCAGTTTGTTTTCTCTAGGGTACATGTGAAATGTCAAAAATTTGAATGAATAATACAGCAGTCTAACGCAATAAAATGCACTACTAGGAAATAGTAATTTTGTGAATCATTAAGCACTCTCGGATTTGTGTAGCCAGACTGTTTAATTGTTGTGTATGGGGCAAAACTGTTGATTTTTACTGCTTTAAAATACATCATAGTGAATCCCAATTACAGCCACATGTTTGTAATGATCCATAGTATAAGCAGATCTCCTGTCATTCTTAGCTTTCATACAGTGAGATGTTTTTTACTTCTTCAAAAGAGTTTTCACTTCCTTTTCATTGCAAAGATATATTCAGATATGTTGGTTTGAGGAATCATATCTTTTGATCATAGACCACTGTGTGCTGCTAACAGCTCCTAGTTAATTTTAGTGTTGTACTACATTAAACATTTGTAGGCCTTTGCATTGTACAGCACTGCAGTTTGCTTCACCAGCTTTGGCTGGAGACCAAGTTTATAACTACAGGGCAAGCAGAGACAATATGGCCTGTGACGTCCATGACTAATGAGAATGGAAGGAAGATTTAGTTTCTTATCTTGCTCTCAAACTAATGCAGATCTCTTTTGAGAACTGCTATAAGAGACATGTTATTTAGTCTTTTGTTCCTGTCATTGTAATTTGTACAATTTTGAGCTTCAATTAACTTTCCTTCTCCCTTGCCTTCTGGTCGTTCATCCCTGTAATAGGTTCACCAATCAGGCGACAGCCAGTGTGCTGCAGAAACATTCTCATTTCTTTTCAGTACTTTGAACAAAATTCATTCTGCAGAAGTGCAGGTGAAAAAGAGAGGCAGAACTGGGTAAAAATGAATTTAAATGTACTCATTTTGCAGAATAATTGTACTGATTAGAATCTTGTTACAGCATTTCAGCAAGTACCACAAGACCTTAAAAGTGCTTCCTGATGTAGATTAGACCAAGAAAGGCACAGGATGTCAAACCACTTGATTTTTTTTTTTTTTTTAAAGCGGTTTCAACTTCATCCTTAACAGTTTTAACTGGCAGTTTTACATACTTGCAGTACTTAAAGAGCCTTCAAACACATATTGTGTGAACATACAAGATGTCGGGAAAATGTGTAGGCAGAGTCCAGATGTAACTTTTACACACCTGCCATTGGTGAGTAAATTAATCTTGATTTTTACAAGCCATGTAAATGTGTTTTGCATTATTTAAAATATATGAGCTCCAGATAAACAGAAATTGCATCAGACTTGGCTGCCTATACAATAAAAAGGTGAAAGATTTTTTTGAAATCAGTGCTACCTGACTAAAGAAAACATAGAAAAAAGGCTGTTGTCTTTCCAAATAGGTAGGAAAACCTCAACACCCATAGTACACTGGGCATGTTGCCGTCCAAGACCACTCCCACCACTGCTTTATTAGGAAATACTTCTTAGCAAACTTTTAGTCTTAGACTTGCATTGTTCCCGGTGATGTTGATCGTCCTCCATATTTGTTTTTCTTCTGAAGTTCCATTTGATCACACAAGTTTCTGTTGGATCTCATGTCTGTGGAATTCTCACTGTGAAATCATTACTACATTCGGCAGGTGTGTGGTATCGCGGTCTGGCCGAATCGTCTAGTGCAGGGGTGGCTAACCCTGGTCCTGGAGAGCTACAGTCCTGCAGAGTTCAGCTCCAACCCTAATCAAACACACCTGAACACGCTAATCAAGGTTTGAAAGGTTGCTAGAAAGCTATAGGCAGGTGGGTTTTTATCAGGGTCGGAGCTAAACTCTGCAGGACTGAGGCTCTCCAGGACCAGGGTTAGCCACCCCTGATCTAGTGTGTTCGTTCAGAGAATTATAATGTTAAAAATTGGTTGAAGCTGTCCTTATGTCTGGCCTTAGTCGACCAAATTTTAATTAGTTGGATAGTCGCAGAAAAAAGATAGATAAATGTGCACTATTATTAGGCGCATATCCAAGTGTGGAAGCTAAATTATTACCACACTTGCTGCATGACATGTTTAACTTAACATGCTTTTCTCTCTGTAGACCGATCCACTGTACTGCGGAGATGAGTCAGCGTCGTCAACTTCATCTTTGACATTGACCTAGAAAACATTAGTTTATTAATAATTTATTAAAATGTTCAGACTGTCTCCTTTCTGTATTTTCCCGACACAATCATAATTATTACTTTGCCAGTGTGCTGCGGCAAGCTTTATGCAAACACTTGAGCTCTTAATTTATATTTTAAATAATCATTATTATGGTTTAGTATTTCTCTCTAATGTAGAACAATGGTAAATATAATATTCTTTCTCAGCCCTGAAACTCGAGCCATTTTCCAATGTCACCCTCCTAGTGTTGTCAAAAGTACCAACCGCAATACCAAGTCGGTGCTGAAATTTTAAAAATATGACACTTTGAGTGCTGTTGAGCGGATTCGTAAATGCCTCTGATTGGCCTTTGTGTTCACGTGCTCAACAGATATGTCTGTGATTGGCTACAATGATCAACACTTCAAAAAAAGGTGTAAATAGACATCAATGACGCTCTTCACCGAGTGCTTACACAGATACACACGGGAACGTTTGAAAGCAGGGGTCTGTCAGCGGACGCCTGCTTTCAACCTCTCCCGCTTTCAAAACGCTTTCAAATTCAAACACTCCCGTGCGTTGATCATTGTAGCCAATCACAGACATTTCTGATGAGCGTGTGAACACAAAGGCCAATCAGAGGTGTTTACGAATCCGCTCAACAGTGCTCAAAGCGTCATATTTTTTACATTTCAGTACCGACTTGGTATCGACTTTTACCGACTTTTGACAACACTACACCCCCCCCAGTAGCTATATATTTAAGTAGCCTAATTAAATTAATATCATAAATGTGCAACTAATTGACTGATTGCTTAAATGAAAAATCCTTAGCCCTAATATTTTGTTAAGGTTTTGCTCAGAGCATCAGCTGTTCACCTCTTTGACGGCTGCGTGCTCTCTGGGGTTCGGCAGTGATGTGTGCTTGTAATCATACATACTGCACAAAGATGATTTGGTATTATTATTATTTCAAAGCCCTGCAGCTACATGGAACCTGCAGCCTGTTCAACAAGGACTTTAACCCTTTGGAGGTTAGATGTTGGAGAACAAAGGAAAACATTTGAGGCTGTATGCTTCCATTGTAGGACAGGCTTTCAGTGAACTCCAGGAGTCACGAGTTCTATTCTCACTCCTTCACTGGAAATTTATTCCTGTGAAGCCAGGAGCTTCCCAGATTTGCTGGAAGTGTCTCGACAGTATATCATAGTGTGTGAGGCCCTTTCTGTCCCACAGGGAGGGGTTATGTTTCACTCAGAAGAGCCAGTCTGACTGTGTCCTACAAGCCAAGTTGTTAGCTTTGAACTGAGATGGATTCAAATATTAGTGTTGCTGGATTCACGTACATTGATCAGATATTCTCTGCTCTAGATGCTTTCAATTTCAGTTCTAAAAGAATATTCTAATAGAATATGAATTAAATTCAGTCAGATTTCTCCCATTTGCTTTCTTGTTCTTTCAACTTCTTCATTAATACCACACACACAACGCCACATGCTTCCAGCATATGAGCCTCGGGAATATCCAATGCTTAAGTTGTGTGTTTCCGGTCTCAGCTGTCAGTGTGTGCAGCGGTTTGAAACGTGAGAAGCCATAGCAGCACATGATGGCCGGGAATATGGAGATGATGTGATCCGGAACTCTGAACTAAAAGTCGAATTTCTTCCTGTCATCTGTTTTTAAATCCTTGTCACCTGTGAACACCAGTCAGAGTCTTACTTTTTGAAAGTATTGAATGTTTATCTTTAATTCATCAGAGAGTTTTAATGATTAATTTGTGGTTTCATTCTTGATTGGATTCATCTGTAATTTCTTTGTCTTCCTTTCCATTTATCTCTCTTGTGTCTTAACTTTTCTTTATCCCCATCACTCCTGCTTTCTGTTGCCTTTCTTTTAACCAGGGCAAACACATTCTGTCAGACCTTCGTCATTGATGTCACATTCATTGTTGTTCAGTCTTGTATAACTGCTTACAATGCAGTCTTGCACGCCTGTCAGGTTTGACATTGAAATAGACACAAATGTTTTGTGTGTATGTCAAATGCTTGAATCATCAGCAAGTTGACAATTCTGACTCATTATTTCCTTCCTTTTATTTTATTGTTTTTTTTTTCTTTACTCAATTTTTCCCCTTCCTTTACTTACTTGCCCTTTCATTTGGCTTTCTTTTTCATTGCTTTCCCCTAAATTGCTTTGTCTCTGACATCATTCGCATGTCCCAACAGCATCACCTGATCTGTAGGTTTAAGATGATATTACATAATGGGCTAGTTGCATGTTCCTCTTGCTCTGAGGTGCAGTGTGAACTACTCAGGGACTTCAGAAGGATCTAGAAACCTTTAACTCCCACTTTCACCTGTCAGTCACATTTGTGAGGAAGTGAGTCACACGTAAGGACAGGTCTGACTTTTGATATTGGTTCCTTCAGGGCCTGAGGAAATGAGTGTTGTCTCTTCACCTAGTCTAGATGTGTTTTTTTCAGTCTAAGGGTGCTGGAGAGTTGATATTTGACTAGACTAATATCACACTATAGAGAAAAATCCAGCATTTGTTGTGCAAACACAGGAAGTATGCAATATATTCAGGCATTTTCTAGTTAGTGTTTCTGTTATTAACTCTTTCCCTGCCAGCATTTACTAAAAAGTTGTCAGCCATCATTTTTGGTTGAATGTTTGATGATCACATTAGCTTACTTGTGCGTAAGCAACTTCCATCCACTCCTTCTGGTTTACGCTCATCTTCTTCTTCCTTTTGTTTTTGGATCCGGAGATGGTGTGCTATTTCAAAAGATTCGTAACAGCACCGCTGTTGTGTAACAGTGAAAACATGGATTGCCGCAAAACTCGTCAGTGGTGGGGAAGCGTTGTTATAAATGATAGAAAATCTTGTCAATGGCAGGAAAGAGTTAATGTTCTGTATACAAGTACTGTATACAAGTACTGCTGAGAAAGGGGGGAAAAAATTAAAGCCTTCATCATTGGACTGTAAAACACTGTAGGTTTTCTTAAAACCTGTGGTTCTCAGTTAGTTTTACTTTTCATTTAAACATCAAGTGGTGACCCAACTCACAAAAGTCAAAACAAAAATGTCTTTAAAATCAAACATTAAAATGCATTAATAGTACCCCGAATCATTAACATGACAGGCTGAATAGGAAAATTGTCATTTCTAAAGGTCTCTTGAAATTTGTTTTCATGCTCTTGATAGACGTTAATTCACCCACAAAGCACATTGTAATTCACTCAACAAAAAACATTTATCCTTGAAAGGGAACTTTTATTTAAATGATTTTTGTGTCTCAGAGAATGTCCATGTGTCTGATTTGAGTGGCTTCTTCCAAGTGGCTGATGCTTTTTTGCAATTCTCTCTGTTCTCTCCTGTAGGGCTGAGCAATAAATAATATCATATCGAGATTGCAATGAAATTTACGTCGATAACGATAAGCACTGAATATTTTTACTCGATATGGATTAATCTAACAGCCTATCACACAGCAGAAATAAACATGACAACAGCCTGTCACTGCATGTTGCTAATAAGTGATTTCTGCATGTCTCTGTGTTAATGAAAGGGGCAGTTTTGTCTGATACACAAACTCACACACATGAGACGTTCATGTTATATGTTGGGTTTTCATGTTTTATGGGAACATTCCAAAGACATCCTAAATTTTTATACTGGACAAACTGTCTATTCTATCCCCCAACCCTACTAATGTTGTCATGATACTGGAATTTCTAACTTCAATACGATACCTTGAAAAGTATCGATATTCGATACCTTTTTAGAAACCATGGGGAAAAACCGCTGCATATACTGTCATACAGATATTTTTAATATTATTTCTTTTTTTGTCCATCCATTGAAAGTCTAAACCAACCAAAAATTTCTTCTGAAGCAATTGCTTTATATGATAAAGCTTTTAAGCTTTTTTTCATATAAAACGTTGATCAATTACCATTACAATTATCTCACAAATATTTGCTAACTCAGTGTTATTTGTTTTTACAATGGGGTAATTTTGTTGCAATAGCTTACACACAGCACAAGGAAGCTTGATTTCAAATGGTTTCAGATATTTTATACATATCAAAATATCAATATTTTTGACAACACTAAAACCTACCTATCACAGAAAAAAAACATCACTTAGTATAATTTAAAAGCTGTTTTCTTGATGGGGACCAAGAAATGTCCCCACAAGGATTATGGATATTGCCATCTTTTTAGGGACATTTTGTCCCCATAACGTAGGGTATACCTGAACCACACACACACGCACTTCCTCCCACCTCTCCGGAACAGTTTGGTCCCAATTACTCACATTCTATTTCTGTAACAGGGTCTCATTATGAGAGAGTTGATGTTAATTTTTTGCAGACGGCTCTTTTATCACTTTTATTTGCATCGTGTTTTCAGGAAAAGAGTTTCAGGGTAACATGTGACCTGCAGCCCTCATCAAGAGGCTGTTATGTTGTGTTTTTATTTTAGTGCATTTCACATGCACTCAAACTCCTTGATCTCTGTGTGTGTGTGTGTGTGTGTTTGTTGTTCATTATGTGAATAATAGTTTCATAATAATAATAGTGTGTTTGTTTTTCTAGAAAACCGGAAGTTGCACTGAAGTTTCAGTTCTATTCTTTTTGTCCTTTTAGCCTCCTGAGGTAATATCCTGAAAGGAAACATACTTTAGACATGCACACATCACACAAGTGATATTTTGTTTCCATTTTGAGAAATCATCAATTTGTTTTACTTTTTTTTTTTTTTTTTTTTTTGTGTGTGTGTGTCTCTCTCTGACCTTTCATAAGGAAATAAGGTACAAATTTCTCTCTTTCATTCTCTTTGTAGAGAGAGCTGCTATCAAACACAATCTATCATATGTACATCTTATACTGCATAAAGATTTCAATAAGCTGGATTCAGTGAAGTGTTGTATGCGTTAAATGTGTGCATTAATTAAGCACAGCTCATATTCCCTTATCAGTTTCATTACAGATATCTAGTGTTCACAGATCACTTTGACACAATCCGTTAATGATTTACATAAGCACATATCAGTTCTTGTATGAACTGAGTTATGTAAGCCAAAGTGTGTTATTTCTGTGCCGCTAGCATCATTAAACAAAATTCCAAATTGAATGGCTGTCTTTAAACCCATCTTCTATTATTTTGTAGATAGTCTTGCCCCAAACTCACGCCATTGGTCGAGGTGCTCAGTATTTTGATACCACCAACATTTTTTAACTTTTCTAATGAGTAAACCTTAAGAATTGATTATTTATATTGTTTTTGCATTTAAGCTCAAGTACTTTAACATAAAAAATTACACACTTCATCTTTAAGCGAGTTAGATACTGCCTTATTGACTTATTGAAGTTATTTGGAGCCATTTATATCTCTTTTTTTTTCTGTTAAAATTTTGGTTATTTAGGTTTATGCATCACCATTTTGAATAATTTTTGTTGTTGTTCTTTAAAAAAAAAAAAGTCTGTAGATGACCAGAGGTCTTACAACACTATCTGAAGGTCTTTGCAGTTACCACAGAAACCTCTTTTCTCAGATCTTTTGTATTTATTGTCATCAAAAGTGACATTGGCAGGTAAACCAGAGCTTTTCTAAGACGAGTCTTCTTCAGATCGATTCACTTGAGTGAATCGATCTGAAGTCAGCATAAACTGAGCTCTAACTTCGCATGAGATGAATCCTTGGTCTTTGTCTGTTTTTTGTTTTTCAATGAGCAGCCAGAATTGTTTTCTTCCTTCCTCCAATTCTTTTTATTTTTGTCTCCTTCATTTCCTTCTCTTCTCGCTCAAGGTTCTGTATTAAATGAAATTGAAAGCAATCGCCTGTGCAGGATGTGATTGTGTGTTTTTCTGCCGGTTCATGAGAGAATTCACCATTATGCCTGCAGAAATCAGTCGGCCATGCTGGTAATTCTGCATCAGAAAACGAATAAACAGTACTTACACACATTCTTTCTTTGTCTTTATGTATGTAAATAGTTTGTTTGGGAGGTACAGACTGACAGAACTCCATTGTGCTTTAATAAATGAATAAACTGTTCATGTTTAGCTAAGATCAACTGGTCAGGTAAATTCTCATAGGGGGGAAATGGCCATGAGGAAGACTTGTCTACATGTTTTTACAGTATTTACATCTATTTTACATATGTTTTGATTCTTGGTTGTTTGTTCGTGTCTCATCTGAGTTTTTATTAAAGGTGCAATATGTAAGAATTTTGCAGTAAAATATCCAAAAACCACTAGGCCAGTGTTGTATATTTTGTTCACTTGAGTACTTACAATATCCCAAATGTTTGCCACTATTTGTAAATTGTGAGAAAATTGCAATTTTAACCAAGGCTCCGGGACGTGTGAGGAGTCGCCTGTCAATTGCGTCATACCCGCATTACCCTCGGTTTCCGGTTTTATTTTGTAGAAACCATGGAAACAGAACGCTTTAATATATTACATGTTTTAATAGGCAAGGGAACAACTGTTTTGATATATAACAATAATTAGTTTTCTGTCTATAAATATATCTCAACACGTTTAGTCTTATTGTTTAAATCTAATTTTCCTGATTTTTTGCGAGTACCACGCTTTACCATGCCTCAGAGAAAAACACTATTTTGTGAAGTAGCTAACATCGCATAATCAGATGCAGCTTTATTTTTAGTAACAGTAATACAGCATTTTCTCCATCATACAATATGTTTTAAAATTAATTACATGCCATTTATCAACACAAGCCATCCAGCATTTATTAATGATATTCTAAAATCAATCTAGCTTACTGCAGTGTGCAACAGTCTCTCACAGCAGCCACCGGACGAATGCTCAGAGTAACGTTATAACATCATTTTCAACACACTATTAATGTATCTAATATGATAAACAGAGCTGTGTTACCTCATACTCATGACCGGAAAAGCGGAAGCAACGCCGGCGACTGTGGAATAATAAAAGTTCCGCTGCTCGCAGGCGTGTTGCGCAATCGCTCCAGCAGCCTCGTTCAGCTCCCACAACACTCCGTCCTGCTCTGCTTCATACTACAGTAACGTTAATAATCGCATCCATGAATATGATTTCTTCCCGAGTCCTATACCAGTTCTTTTCCACCGGCCGTTGAGGTGAAGACCACATGTCCCAAGATTCCACGCTCAAACTTGCCGTCATCTAGCTACGCCTTTGTTTTAAATAGGCCTCTAGCGACCTCTAGCGGACATAAAATATTACATATTGCACCTTTAATGGGGCTCAATGTTGGTCGTCCATCACTAGATACAAATCCTAAATGTAGAGATGTTCTCAGTCTTTTTCCTGGTCCTCTGTAAGCCTTTTTACACTGTCCTTAAATCTGGATCTGTTTAAACCCTGGGTTAAAGCCTGTTTTAGCCCTGGCTGAAATTTTGCAGTTTAAACAATGCAGTGCTAGATTTTTACTGCAAGTTGTTTAGCAACAGTCAACCAATCATAAACTGCCTCTGAGCTTACCTCCATTAAATATTCTTGCAGTTGCTTTATACTGTCTTGCTATGTACTGTATTTATGGTAACACTTTGCAATAAGGTCCCATTAGTTAACTTTAGTTAGAGATATTGTTCACCCAAAAATGAAAATTCTGACATTAATTACTCACCCTCATGTAGTTCCAAACCCGTAAGACTTTTGTTCATTTCGGAACTCAAATGAAGATCTTTTTGATAAAATCTGAGAGCTTTCGGTCCCTCCATAGACAGCTATGTGACTACCACTTTGACTCTTCAAAAAGTTCATAAAGAGGTCGTAAAACTAATTCATATGAATTAAGAGGTTTAGTCCAAATTTTCTAAAGAGACCCGATCACTTTATGTGATGTACAGTTTGAATTTTGGCTTTTATTCACACATAAACATTCATCAACTCACACATCAGTTGTGGTAAATGGAAGCTGAAGCATTTTTGCTTGACATGCTAGAACCAATGAGGGTCATTCTCGTGTGTTACGCAACATGTTTGAGCTTCCGGAAGAAGTTTGTTCTTATGCGTCATGTAGGTTCGGCTGAGCTTTATGTTTGCTGATCAGTGTATTTTAAAATATGTCAGTGCAAGTTGCTTTCAGTTAAGACAGCTCAAACATGCATTTTAATCTGGGACTATTCTCAATCCTTATCTGTGAAACCAGCCAATGATGTTGCAAGGGGGATGGGAAATTAATGTTTTTGATTTAAAGATTACAAGGGCCCATGTTACACGAACAATGCAATCGAACAATGCAATCATATTTTGAACTTATGCTGTATCATTTTTACAATATAATCTCTATAATCATTAAGCACACAAAATAAACAGTGGAATACATGCAAAGTATTTTATTAGTGTTGTACAGTGAAAGCTGTATTATAGAATTACATCTGAAGATCCATCTTGTGGGCAGAACAGATGTTCAAGCACATTCACTGAAAGAGAGTGTGTATATGAGTGTATCTAAGCAGCCGAGCCTGTATAAATGCCCCGGGACTTGGGAGCCATTGATTATGTCATCTAGACATAACACGCATTTATGATTTTGACACCACAGCTGCGAGCCTTCAAGTACATGCGTGCACACTCATGTTTTGATAATTAGTGCTATTATTCTAAAATACTATGTCCAAACTATTACATATACATGTATAAATAAATATTTTTCTGTTTCTCTTTCAGAATGGCCAGAGCACCACTGAAGATGGAGTCACTGCAGCTGTTAAGGTAGGACCCAGCTGACCACATACGCAAATGGACAGTTATAACACTTTTTTTTTTTTTTTTTCTCAAAAACATCTAGAAGAACTTCATATTCTCCAGCGATTCCAGAGTCTAAAACATGTCATTTTCAGATGTTACTTTTATCAATCTTTAATTCCTGGGCTTAATTATATATCAGGCGGAGACCTTGTATGTCAAAAACCACTACTTTTTTCAGGAAATGGAAAAGACACAATTTTTTTTGTTTGAATTTTATTAAATCAGTGTGAAGTTGAGTTGGTATTGTGGCTTTGTCTATGGTCAGAAACTTGCATGTCATTATATTATTAACATTTTGTCAAAATGTTTTGTCCGCCATTAGAATGGCCACATCTGAGGCACTAAGTGCATTGCATTACATTTTCATCAACTTAACAGGTTATAAAGTTTATTGTAGTTATGTGGAACAAAAGGTTAAGTGCTACACATAGGCTATTTATAACAGTATTAGTTATGCCTCTGACTCGATAACAAATGCTAGACTAAAAGCCCCTTAATATTTACAGTGAAGATCTTCTCTTAGGGGTGAAAAGTTCGAAATACATAACAAACGGTAGACTGTGTTTGCGAATATCCTGACGTTGCCCACGCTGCTGAGAGCGACGTTTTGATGGATATGTAAATATGTGCTATGCGCTTTCCTTTCAGTAAAAAAATAATCACACAACAGAAATGACAGCGGTGAGAAAACACTGTACTTATTCAAACAACCAGTTCTTCGTTTACCCTTGCCTTGCAAACAAGCAGAGACAGTTCAATCTAATGGAGTTACGAGTTTTTTTTAAATGCTTTTCATTGGTTAAATATTTGCAAAACCTGCAGACAGATGTAAAGCGTAACCAATAGTATTGATTTATGAAAAAATGAAAAATGACATGAAATGAAAATAATGAGATGCAAGGTTTCTGCCCGACAGCGATAATAAATATAAAATCCCATTTTCACAAATCAATTTTTTGTCTCGTTCAGGTAAAAATGAGGAGATTTGTAGGGAAAAACAGATTTGATTTGTGATGTTTGAGCCAATTGTGAGTGCCGTGTTTGAGACCTCAGAGCCGCTTTTTTCAGGAGTGTCTGGGGTATATTGGCAGGTTTCTGAATCAATCAATGAAACAAGTGCAAAAAGAAATCAGTCTAGAGTTCTGGCTCAGAGACTCAGAGGCCTCTTTGTGTCTCTGAAGGGTTTGAATTACTCATAGCCCATCTGTTCCAGGGTTCATCTTGACTTTTTGCAGCCTGTCTATCTTACTGTTTGGGGAAAGCCTCTCTCTCCCTCATGAATCCCTATTTGTTGTGTTTTCATGTGTAACATGAGCCTGAAGTGATGGTCAGAGAGACAGCCTGTCTCCTCCTACAGCATGTGCTGTATTTTCTCTTTCTTTCTGAACGGTGAGCTCACGAAAGAACTGCATTGAAGCTCAGTCAAGGTCCTGTAATGGTTTAGTCCCCAGAGAATGCAGCTGGATATTTTTGGGCCTTTAATTTAGTCTGTATAAAGACAAAATGACCTCATTTGGGCAATAGTTTTACTAGTCTCTCAGTCTTTATCTGTGAATGATAAAATATTATGTGAATGTTATTAAAATACTATGCATAGCATTTAATTAGTCAAGGCTATAGTCAATCAACTACTGATTAATTATTGATTATGTGAATAATCAATCTGCGTTTGTTTAAATGTGACACTGTAATACTTCAAGCGTGTTGTATTTCCTGATGTTTTTTTGACAGTAATTGCATAATGATAATTTGTTTGTTGAATTATCATGAATAAGTTAGGGGATGTTTATATTGCACAGCTCATGAAATGCTCCAAATCTAGTGTGGTTTGACTAAAACAATGAAAAAAATAAAAACTTGAAGGGTTAGTTCACCCAAAAATGAAATTTCTGTTACTCACCCTCAACCCGTAAGACCTTCGTTCATCTTCGGAACACAAATTAAGATATTTTTGATATATCTTATCTTCTTATTTTTGATCCCCCATAGAAAGCAACGTAATTACCACATTCAAAGTCCAGAAAAGTAGTAAAAACATTGTTAAAATAGTCAACGTGACTACAGTGGTTCAACCTTAATGTTATGAAGCCACAAGAATGCATGCGTATGATGCTGACACAGGAGTCGGCCAATAAAGAGTCAGCATTGTGATGTAAAACCCAGAAGACTGCACTGTCTATACAAAGTAAACAGCTTAGGAGACTGACAGGGGAGAGACGAAATTGTTGAATAAAGTCATTATTTTTGTTTTGTTTTTATGCACAAAATGTATTCTCGTCGCTTCATAACATTAAGGTTGAACCACTGTAGTCACATTGACTATTTTAACGATGTCTTTACTACTTTTCTGGACTTTTAATGTGGTAAATGCTTTCTATGGGAGATAAAAAAAAAACTCTCAGATTTGATCAAAAATATCTTAATTTGTGTTCCAAAGGTGAACGTAGGTCTTGTTTAGGAACGACATGGGGTGGGTAATTAATGACAGAAATTTAATTTTTGGGTGAACTAACTCTTTAATAAATTATATTTTGCATAAAATTTATTTAATTTTAGGACCATTAAGATTTCTTTTTTTTTCTTTTTTTTTTTTTTTCTTTTTTTAAACCACTGCTAAATTCGTATTACTGTAATGTGTTCTGACATTTGTTTTTGAGTATTTAGTAATTCTTATTATTGTGAGTGGTTATATAAGGATATTTCTTATTTGCCATGAACTTGTTTTTGTTTCATTGAAATATACATACTTTGTCCCATCACTTTTTTTTTTTTTTTTTTTTTTTTTATCATTTTCACATTACAGTAATGAGAATGAGATCTTTTTGTTATTATGGTGATGAGATTTTGGGGTTGTCTGTAATATTGTCACCGTTTAATGTTCAAAATATGTCTCATTTCTTTTGATTTAGGCGTGGCATTTGACCTGGACATGTTTTCAAATGCTGGAACACATTAACAGAACTAGCGCGGCACACAGCAGACACACTGATAACAGGCTGAGCCCGTGATTCATGAGGCCATTACTGCTGGCCGATCCACCAGCCTCACGATCTGTCACTGGTCCCTATGATACATGCTGATTGGTTGTTGTTGTGGGAACACTTAGCATAAATCACACAAGTTTTTATTTTATTTAATGTCAGCAAAGAGTCGTTGGTGAGGGTCATTCAATTGGTGATGAACTTAGATGTGATCTATGGTTGTCATAAATACAGAGAAGTCAATTTGTTTGGAAGGACAGGGTCGGCAAAACAATCCAGCTATGGTTTGCAGCTAATCTGGAGCAAAGCAAGGCCACACGCATACAAAAGCAGACATATTATGGCAGATTTACTGTGAATTCTTCAGAAGCCCTAAGCTAATATCACTTGTCCCAGTTTGCTAATTTTGAATTGGGATGTGTGGATAAATGGATGGATTTCTGTCTTGTCTTTAGTCTCTCTTTGCAGTTATTTTGAAGCATCGTTTTCCTCTTTATTAGGGAACATCATGTCTAGGTCTATTAGAATGGTTGATGAGTGGGAACGAGTGTTGAATGGATAAATGTAGGAGATCAATTATAAAAAAGAACAGAAACAGCTAATTAGGTAAAGTCTGTTGCCTTTTTTCACTCTCACTGAGTGGTTTTTTTTTTTTTTCCCCTCCCCAGTGCTTTGATATTATTTGGCCTTGTTAAAGCTGAAGTGTGTATTTTTTCAGTGTTAAAATACTTTCTTCTCTTCCAGTTTAATGTGTGTAGACATATATCAAACAATAAAAATTGTTGCTCTGTTTGTTCTTGACGAGCCTGACACAGCAACAGTGGCTCAACCAATAGCGTGCGTTGGGGGGCGGGACTGTCCGGAGTGTTTGGGGAAACCTGTTTGAAAAAAATTATTTTTTTGAGGATGGTAGTGGTGGAAACATAATGCACTTCATCTTTAAATTGTTCAGTTCTCAATATAAAATTATAAAAAGCAGTTTAATCATCGCAATGAATAATATATTCAGATATAGTATGTTTTCAAGATGCCCATCTTGACATGGATCTAGACCCTATGTTCAGCTGTAGGACCCAGGCTTCAGGATCGATATTGTGCATGAATGTTGCTAATAATACTCCTCCCCAGAGAGAGCAGGCAGGAATAAATAGCTGCTTGTCCAGGAATCTGTCAGCCTGGGTCTTTAGTTGAGCAGCAGAGTCAAGCGTAACGTGTCAGAGCCTCAAGAGACAGTCTTGGGTGATAAGAACAGAGAATTTAATGAGACCTTATCATCTCTATTTCATGTAATTTTTCAACTTCTCACTTTCATCCCACTTTCTTGCTGCTTTAGCTTCTCGTCATCTGTTGCTCGTCGTCCTCTCTCTTTAACTGTCCATCTTTTTCATGTTCATGTTTCCCTTACGGTGTCAGAAATTGAAGATGCACTGTTATTTATTTATTTATTTATTTATCTATCCTGACTGATTTAGGCAGTTTTCTTGGACTTTGGCAGTTGTCTTGGTAAATGTTTTTATAAGTACTTTTAGTTCCTTATTTTAATACTTTTTAATGAGAGAAACATTACTTGAGTGCACCTGTAGCTTTTATTATTATTATTATTATTATTATTATTATTATTATTAAAGGAACACTCCACTTTTTTTGAAAATAGGCTCATTTTCCAACTCCCCTAGAGTTAAACAGTTGAGTTTTACCGTTTTCGAATCCATTCAGCCGATCTCCAGGTCTGGCGGTACCACTTTTAGCATAGCTTAGCATAGTTAATGAATTGAATCTGATTAGACCGTTAGCATCGCGCTCAAAAATGACCAAAGCGTTTCGATATTTTTCCTAATTAAAACTTGACACTTCTGTAGTTACATTGTGTACTAAGACCAACGGAAAATGAAAAGTTGAGATTTTCTAGGCCGATATGGCTAGGAACTATACTGTCATTCCTGCGTAATAATCAAGGAACTTTGCTGCCATACATAAAAGTGGTACCGCCAGATCCGGAGTTTGGCTGAATGGATTCGAAAACGGTAAAACTCAACTGTTGAACAATAGGGGAGTTGGGAAAATGAGCCTATTTTCAAAAAAAGTGGAGTGTTCCTTTAAGTTGCATTATTTGCTCTCTGGAATTGTTTTGCAGGGGATGATTTTTATTTTATGAGGATTGTTTTTCTAAGAATATAAAAACTGAATAAGTTTTATTGTTACAGCTTCATACGGAGTCTTGATGATATGTTATCTTGTGTATTATTATTTTTATTTATTTTTTTGTCTTTTTTGTTAGCCCAAGTTAATTTCTGACCCTGGCTTGCCATTTTGTGAAACATACATCAGATATGAAAGCCAAATTGGCTACAGCAATTTTCCTCTGAACCGAGTGCACATAGAGCTCGAAACCTTGCATAAGTATCCAGTGTGAGCCTTGGCATAAATTGGTTGTAGTGACTGTCAGATCTCATCTTCACATAAGGTGAGCCTCCTCTGCCCCAAGTGTTTTTTTGTTTTGTTTTTTCGGCAGGTTAGGCGGTTCCTGAATGTTATGCTATTCTTAGTCTTGCAGAACTTCTACTCAGGCCATTTGATTCTGTGATTTGACTCCATAGCCAAATTTTATTTGCGTAAAAGTAATTCTATTGCTCTTAGTAATTCTATTAAAGAAAGTTATTTTATTTTAAGTTAGTAGTTTTACTAACAGAATGAAAAGCCTATAAATGTAAACACTATACTATAAACGGTACAAAATAAGATTTAATTGGTTCAGACTGACAAAAAAATTCTGTCCGTGTAAACAGATGAGTCATTCCAATAAATTATTTAAGGTTTTGACACCTACGTCATTTTTCCCAAGCACATGCTGTACATATTGGCTCCATTAATTCATCATTCTGAAGTGAAGTGGAAGATTATGGTCCTCTTCCATTAGCTTGAAAGTGGGCAATTAATGGCAATGACTCTGACTTTTACAGTGTATAGAAGTGTGATCATTTGAGCAGAAGATTTATATATAGGATTTTACGTCAGTTAATCTGACAAATCTTTAACTAATTTCTTGTAATTAGTGAATTATGTTGGGGGTGCTGAATATTTTCCATTACTTGTACCCTCTTGTCAAAACATGATTGAACTTCTGTGATCATTTTGTTTAAGGGTGGTTCCTCGTGCCTGGATCCTCTCAGTATCCTCCTTTGTTTCCTCTCTTTTCTGGCCAAAATAATCATGCTGATAGCACCAAATATCTAGCATGCGCTCCAAAAACTGCTAAGATTCTGATTTGTTTTTAGTTTTTGGTCAACGTCATCTTATCAGAAGAATTTAGCAGGATTCGTTTAACGAGGTGCAAAGCAGGGCTCGATTAAAAGGACTGGCTGATGGCCTGGGGCCAGCGTGAATGACTCTCGGGCCAGTTGACGGAACTGTCACTTGCCTGATCGGGCCAGTGCTGCATCGTCATGAGAGCTTATTTGCACATGTTTTTAAGGTTTGCCAGCAGTGTTGCCAAGTTGGGCTACTTTAACTCTAACATAATATTTAGCCCCCGGAATGTGAATTTTACCAGAGGAACCCAATTGGGTAGCAATTGGCGGGTTTTGCTGTGAAAACCTGACAACCCTGCTTGCCAGTTTAAATATTCAAGCGCAAGAAGACGTGAAAGAGAACTTAATTCGGTTCTCGCACGCTGTGTGGGAAGTTTTGTGTGCGCAACACACATCCAAAGCACATGCCCAGAAAGTCGCTTTTTAGACAGCTTACAAATACTGAATTGAGTACTCTTTCTCGTCTTCTTGCAGTTGAATGGACAAATTCACACAGAATTGTCAAAATGCCATCTTGGCGAGTATCCTTTTAAACACAGCCGGTTATGTCTTAAACATCTGAACGTAAACAGTTAGTTAAATAAATTGCATGTGTAACACTAAATTCGGTCCAGGCATTTGGTCTTAAAGTGACAGCAGCCTAATATTTCTGTGGCTGTCTGTGTCATTAATGTTAGTCAAACAACAAAGGACAAAGAAAAAATCACTCACTGCTCTTGACTGAATAACTTCTGTAACTTTAATAAGCAGGGTTTGAAATTAACTTTTTCCCTCACCAGCCAGTTTGGTTACTAAATTAAGTTACCAGCCATTCAGGACTGGCAAAACAAAAATATCAGAAATAAACCAGATTCAATCAAAGTCACAGTTTAGATTTAAATATATTTATTATTAAATATGGTTCTGCATTTCTCTCAATAAGCGGACCTCTTTACCCATTGTTTTGCTAATGTTTAAGGCTCCTGTTAAGGGAAGGGCTCTGATAGCGATGCCATGCAAAGTGATAGAACATAATTTATGAATCATAACCCGTCAAATTGGCTAGTGTGTTGAGATGCGTTACCCACCACAGTGGATTTTCACCCACATTTGGCGGGTTGGCAGGTGTTAATTTCAAACCCTGTTAATAAGGATTAATCTATGTTTAATTTATGTTGAAGTCTATGCAGTGTTATTTTACATTTGATTACTTTATTCAATTTCTGTACCTGAAAACTACTGTTAGACCTACCTGAAAATCCCTGACGGGGCCAGTAGAAGAAATCATTAGCATTGAGCCTTGCAAGGTATCTAATTTTTTCCGCTTTCATCTTCAGCGGCCCGGTGATAAAAGACAGACCCTCTCCTCAGTCATCACTCCGATTTTAAACATTTCTGCTAGTGACTTGTGCCAATTTAAGGAGTCATTTCTAAAACCATTGCAGAGATTGGAACAGAATCAAAGGCTCATGTGAAAATTGAAAGCGAAAAATTGGTCCTGTATGAGACAGTTCAGCTCTAGAGAGCAGCAGAAGTACTAAACTACGAGTCAATTCCATATGATGGATGTATTAAGCTTCTCATCTGGCCTTGTGGTACAGTTCAGTCCTCTTGGCTCCACTTTCTGTGAGTGTATTTGCTGAAGTTTGTTTAAAAGAGTCCAAGCTGTTCTGTCTTCTGTTCTGTTTCACTTAGAGCTGAGGTTTCCAAGTGTAGGAACGCCCCTCTGGGAGAAGTCGGATCATTTCTTCTGTCTATAAAGAGCGGTCAGAACTTCTGCTCATTCTTTAGAGAGCCAGGAGAAAAGGAAAGAATAAGCAGGAAATTGAAGGTGGTGTTCATCCAAAAAAAAAAAAAAAAAAAAGAAAGAAAGAAAGAAAGAAAAAGAAATAACTATTTTTTCAGAACATGATTATCTGCCAGGCTATTCCATTATGATGATCAAATTGTTGTAAAAATCTTTTTTCAAGGTGATTTAGGAAATATGTCACCTGTTGTCTTCATTTTTAAATTTGCTTCGATGTAATATAATATAATTTTGTTTATCAGTATGCAGAGACTGTTAGGTGCTTATTGGAAAACAAATTTGCCAAGTTATTTAACTATAAAAAATGAGGGTAAATAATAATAAAAAAATATATATTATTATTATTATTTACACTCATTTTTATATAAAATATAAGATTATTAAATAAAATAAAAGATTATGCCAACCTACTTCTACACCCCAGGTATTTTAATTATTTTTTCTTTATTATGATATCAGGAAAATTGTATCAATCTGGCATTTTTAACTTTATATCCCCCCCAAAAAATATTAAAAATAATTTTAATTCAATAATTAAAAGCAAGTAATTGTACTATTTTTACTGCATTTTTATTATTTTTGTTGCATAAATGTAGATGGGCTAATAAAATGATCATTACATCATTAGTCCACATAGTAGGCTAATAGTCTGTTTAGACTCTTGAATCTTTATTAGTTCTTCCTCAAATTCCTTCACATATAGTCATTTCATTTCACTGGATTTTAGAGTCCCATGACAGAGTAATTCGGTTGTGTTTGCTTCCTCCATAATTGATGTCCTGTTTGTTAGAAAATGTTGTTAAATTGATGAATGTTGCCCCTGTTGTGTGTTTACTGTGTGCCGCTTTGCTGACTATATTGACCTTGTTGTCATGGTGTTTTGTAATCGGCATGGCAACAGCATGAGGTTTCGATGCATTAAAAAGAGAGGGATAGAGAAACAAGCATGTTGAAACATTGCAGCTTATTGTCAGTTGTCAGAGTTAGAGTAAAAGGTTTTTAATGAACACATGTTCATAAATACTGACTATTGGCACTAATGAGAGCGAATGGAGCCTTGCCATAAATTGTTTGTGTGTGTGTGAGAGAGAGAGGTGTTTGTGTTAACGTGAGAGAGGTTGATGGATGTAGAAGCGCTCTGTTAAAATAAACAAGCACAATGTGCACCATGATATAAACAATCATTTACAGTATAATCATTTTCAAACTCTTACAATATGTTTGCCAGCTAAAGGCAATCCAATGTAATGCAATGCAGCCTCAGTGAAATGAAATCATTTGTCTAGCAAAATATGGCTGACTTGTTCTTGTGTTTGTTGAAAATATATCAGGTCACTCTAGATGTCTGGCTTTTGTTTTCTGCCAAACCTTGCCTAAACATCGTGCCTCTATGAAGACTCTTTAATATTTGATAGAAGCTCTTATGCTTATACAGCAGAAAAGACTTTGGGCTCTTAATTATGCACCACTAACTATCCCCTACACTAACACACATACTGTTGGCAGATCTTAAGTCACTGTCAATAAATCAATTATTTATTTGTCCATGTTTATTTGTGCATAAATAAACATCCCCCCATTTGTTTAAAAGGCTTCACGAAAACAGGTGTGAATAAATGCAGAGAATAAATCAATTTTAACTGTGGAGAGGAATATTCTCAATGACTAACGACTCAAATATTTTAATGGTGCTTTTTTTTTGTTTTTTGGGTGATTTACACCCACTGTTTTCTTTGTATGCCATGTAAGCAACTTGGGCATTTCCAGTAAACATCCCATTTTGAGTTCAGTGGAAGAAAGTTAGTCATGTGGGTTTGAAACAACATGCGGATGAGTAAATGATGGCAGAATATTAATTTTTGGGTGAACTATCCCCTAGCGCTGTGAAATTTCTTATGTAGGTGGGATTTAACTTACGACCTTTTAAATGCAACACTGCGGTGTGAAGGGGGGGGCAGTGTTTTACACTGAAACTGAGTCTGTCTGTGTGTGTGTGTGTGTGTTAGTGTATTCCAAATGGAAAAGGGAGGGTTGAGTAATAATGTCTTTTCCATTGGTGTGAATTTGATTAGTATGCACTCTTATGTTAGATAATGGCCTTTTAGGTTCGATCGGCACAGCTGGGGTGCCTTACCATAGTGTGAGCGTGTATGTGTCTGTGTTAAAGCCTTGAACACATTGGGTGTGTTATAGAAGTCTATGTGTGTTTTGGACAACTGTGTGTGTGTGTGTGTGTGTGTGTGTGTGTGTGTGTGTGTGTTTAAAGAGAGGTTTTGATATCACTTTCAGCATCTGAGTGAAATCTCTTTGAGGTCATCCTCCCTGAAGAGGAACTCTTGTGCTTGCTCATCAATTTTTCAGCAGTCTCGGCCGCTTTGTGGCGTTCCCTGGCACTGATGTTAGCTGATGCCCTTACCCTATAGTGTGTTTGAACCCTGGTCTGTGGATGAGAGCGTGTTGCTGCTGCACCGTTTTGTAAAATCACAGGCTTAAGTGGACCTCAAGGGCTGCTACTCATTAATAGTTAGTAGGGCTGGGCGATATGGCCAAAAAGTCATATCTTGGTATTTTTTGGCTAAATGGCGATATACAGTGTATATCTCAGTATTTTCGTTTTCTCTTTGGATTTAGAAAAAAAACAATCTGTATTTACTTTTTAAAAATCTTAATTTAACATCCTGCCTAATGTTGTCCTACAAACAGTGTTTATATTGAAAGCTATTAATATATCATAAAAATACACTTACTTGTAGGTTTAAAATCCTACATATGGCACATTTATTGTTCAGCAACAAACATTTTATCAAAATGTATATTTTAGTCAGAATTATGGCGATCTAATTCTATTGAGCTCTGTCTGTTTGGCGCGAATGTGCGTGGCGGCGCTCGTTCACGGAAGTCTATGAAGTTTAGTGGAGAATGAGATTCGCTAGCAGAAGGCTCGTCCACTCCTGACAGCAAAATGGAAATATTTGTATGACTTTCTAACATTTACAGATGGAGAATATACCTGTGAAATGTAAGTTATGCGCTTAGGAAAACACCTCATCACAAAAGCATTAAACAGCGCAAAAATCTGTCAGCACATGAATCTGTCAGAGCATCTGACGGGGCACGTGTTAACTCTTACAATCATAGTTATCTTAACTCTTCATAGTTATAATATTCAATGATTATTTCGGAAATCATATCACCCTGTAGCCCAAGACTGGTTGCCCACTGAAGCTAAGCAGGGTTTAGCCTGGTTAGTACCTGGATGGGAGACCTATGTGGGTCCTAATGCCCCAGTATAGTGACGGGGACACTATACTGTAACAAGCACCGTCCTTTGAATGAGATGTTAAGCCAAGGTCCTGACTCTCTGTGGTCATTATCCCATGCCACTTCTCGTAAAGAGTGGGGGTGTAACCCTGGTGTCCTGGCAATATTCCCTTCATTGGCCTTTATCAATCATGGCCTCCTAATAATCCCCATCCGTTGAAGGATGCTGCACACAAGTGGATGCTGCACACTGGTGGTGGTTGTGGAGAGACCCCCTCATATGATTGTAAAGCGCTTTGGATGTACAGTAGTACATAGTAATTCATATTACTGACTTTATATTATTCATTCATATTACCATTAGGGGTGTGATGAGACAAGACGAGACACGAGATTGAGTTCACAAGAACGAGACAAGATTTTTACACAGTATTTTTAAGAAATCCTCAATGACTAGAAAAATAGTCTGCAGGTGCATTTGAAATTTTAACTAATCTTCTTGTAATGAATGTCATTTCAGTTCTATGAATTATCATATGCGGTAAAAGACAACAATACTCAAGCACTCTAAAAGGTGATGATTTCATGAGTCTCTTCAGAGCTTAGAACTGTCATTGATTTATGAGCTTCTACAACTTTTGACCTCCTAACTGAACTCCTTACCACAAATTGATCATAGAAATAAAAAAAAAAAAATGTAAATAAAAAAAAAAAAAAACACAATTTTCTCTTAGTCTTATTAAGTGCAAACAATAAGTGCAACTATAATCAAAGTACTCTCTCAATATTCAAAGTGCAAATAGAGACCAAATTTTCCTTCAAGCATGATACAGAGCTACAAGATGGTTACAACTACACAGCCCAGGCTAAGATAGCTTTCATATTGGGAGATATTTGCATGCATCTCGGAGCCGCTTTCAAAATGCGGGGTATTGAATTCACGTTTGAAATGAGTGCTCGCGTTTTACTTTCGCTTTCGCGCGTACTCTGTGAATAGGGAGCGCACGTGTGCATTTTACAATAAAATATATTTGTCAGATGTTTAGGCTCTGTTGTGCAACGAATCCTCCGCCATGGTCTTGTCAGTCATCTCGTCACTTACTCTCGCCACGTGATCAGTGAACTCTGATTCCTGCTGCACTACGTACGACTCTGCTGCTCGTGTTAGATGATCTGGATGGAATTGAAGTGACCGTTATCCAACTGAATTAAATGTTTTTTTATTTCTATATATAAAGCAAAATGACAGTGGAGGCATAATGTAAATGTAGCAGTGGCATATTCTATCCTAATTTCACCCTTACACTTCGCCATGGCAATATCACACGACAGCTTTTCGCCTCGACAAGAAATCTCGTAACATTTTAATCTTACGAGATCTCATGGCACGAGATCTTGTCACACCCCTAATTACCCATAAACCCATATTGGTCAACCATTTATAGGGGGAATATTAGGGGCTAAGGTTGTTTTGGCCCTGTATATGTACATACATATTGCTGTTATATGTGTGTAGTCTTTGCTGTCGAGATATGTTCTTGCTGTCCTCCTCTCTGGTAATCCTATTCGAGCTCTTCTCTTGATTCATGGCGGGATTACACAGCTTTGCTCTCTGACCTCAAGCCCTCTTCATATGATCCTTCAGTAAACCACACCTATCACACTCAACATGAATGTGTATGTTTGAGCGTGTGTTTGCGGTCGATAGCAAGTCTCCTTTCACTTAAAATGACCCTTGTAAATCCCTGCTGGCTTACAGTAGAGCATTAAGGCACAGCATTAGAGGTCTGAGGTCATTCACTTGATGGGGAAAAAAATGTGCCATGTGTAAAGAAGTTGCCCCTGTGAATTGGTTTCATTTGTTGTGACATTAGTAATACACACATAAACTGTAACACATACATTTAAATTAATTACATTAAAAACACAATTATGCTTGCGGGATCTGCGGTGAGATTATCGCGTAGTGTACCGAACACTGCGAATGTGCGCTGTCCATACACTGATGCTTTGTTCATAACAGCCCATTTATTATGCACATGTAAACAAATATGTGAAATGTTTAGGGTTCATATAGGCAGATTTTCAATCGGTTTGGATTCATTAGGATTGATGTAAAATATAGTGCATGATGTAAACATACCTAGTGATTACAAGAGGGATATGGGTGAACTGACACCTCTTTTGTTTTCTGTTGGTACCGTACAAGTAAACACACACAAGCACCTGTGGTAACTGCCTTCCCTTAAAATGTAGTGAGTGTATTTGTGAGATTACTCTGTGATTTAACAACCCCACATGACACCATTCTGTGGATTGAGATGCCTTTATGGCATATTAGGGGAAAAATGTGTTATTTCTTGAACTAAGGTTACTCTATAAACACTCCCCTCAGGTGAAACATAATGCAGAGTGTTGTTTTCCAAACAGGTCAGTCTGAGCACCTAAAAAAACAGAAGCGCACAGGATTTCAAACATGCATATATAATATGATCTGCAGGTCAGATGTCAGAGGGCTTTTTTATGAATTCCAGGTTTCACTCTATCCTTACCCGGCACAACGCGATGAGCATTTTGTCTGTGCTCACTGAAAGCAAGTATTATGTATGATGCAACCTTGAAAGTACTTTCTTTCTAACCTCCATGGAAAATCATGTAAATCAGGGGTTTTCAAACTGGAGTCCAGAGGGCCCAGGGAGGTATTTGGGGGTACTTGGGAAAGTTCCCAGAGAACTTAATTTGCACTTTTAACCTAAACGTTGCGTTCTGCATTAATGTGTAAATTATTTTGTGCATTTTGTTTACATATGAAGGCTATGAAAACAAATATAGTGAATTTATCTATGTAGGCTATGCTATTTAAAAAGGGTTAAAATATTCTAAACAACAACAACAAAAAACTGATTGCTTGGCACTTTAAAGCTGCTGTTAAAATGAATAAACTACTGTAACTATACTGTAAGGCTGCACAATTTATTGCAATTAAACCGCACGCAATTTGGCAAAGGCTGCGATTATTTTATGCGCAGCTTGTCAGAGCTGTACGGCTCTGTGATCAGTAGTGCTTCTCCATCTGAAAGCCAGAGGGCGCTCTTGCGCAGAAACTCTAATATGCCCTGCCGCAGAAGAAGATAACGCGTCATATCGCTGTAGCTGAATAAACGCTTTGATTGATTAAACATGACTAATAAACACACGACTGCCTTATTCTGTGTAAGAAGCTACATCATCTCACAGAAGGATGCTCAACTGTCGTTATGAATTGAGTTTGGTGGATGGTTTCTGTGCACAGCACAAAGACTGAACTAATCAAAATTATTTTCATTATCAATTAGAATCGATTTTATTGACTAGTTGTTGCAGCTCTACACTTTTAAGGGTCATAATTCATAACATTGCTTTGTTTTATTTGTGTACTGTGGATTATTTTCATCCATCACATTCATCCAGTTTTTTTCCTCCTTGAAAAAAAAAAATGCCCATGGTTTATGGTAATCATAATGTAGCGTGGTGTATTTTCATGGTATTTCAATCTGATACAATCAATCCATCATGGGATAATTCTATTCTTTCTCAAACACTCAAGAAGCACTACATCAACATAACAGAACAATAGACCCTACATATTGGAGTCAAGCTGGAATGTGGGCAGAGCATTTTAAGTATTTGTGGTTTGGATCTGTGAACCGATGTATGTATATGTTGTGCAAGCATGGTGATGTGTAACCATGGTGACACTGCAGGCAAGCCGGGGTTCAGTAGAGTAAGTTAATGCTGTGTGTGTGTGTGTGTGTGTGTGTGTGTGTGTGTGTGTGTGTGTGTGTGTGTGTTTGACTGAGTGAGCGAGTGTGACCTATGCTCACAGTGAATATACAGAGTAATCGCTCCCTTGAAAATGACAAATCGCCTGCCATCCTAGCAATGAGAGTGTGTGTGCGTGTGTGCGTGTGCGTGCGTGTGCATGTGTGTGTGCGCCTGTGTGTGTGTGTTCCTGCAGCAATTATGATCCACTTTGAAAGGACCTCCAAGCAGTCTGTACTCATATCCTGTGCTGTGCCTCCCGGACAATCGGTGTGTGTTTGTGATGCCCTGTTTAACAGAATCTGAGTGTGTATCCTGCTTGGACTTGCCTTTGGGAGGAGATATTTTACATTCCAGCATCATCAGCTGCCTCCAAGGACAGTGAACACACAGGTGCCACTCCAAGACAACTTGAGATAGGGAAAGACATAAACAGAACTGGGTTTGGTCTTTAATGTGATCTAAAGATAAAAATAAATTGTTTGAACAAAAGAGAGATGTCATCAGGTACAGATACTGCTGAAGGCAGTAACCTTTATTAACCTGTCCAATTTAAATAGGTTTTTTTTTTCATGTTTCATTTCTATTTCTATGCATTTAGATGGTAATTACTGCTGCAAAACTAATATGCAATTATGAATATTTTTTTAATGTTTTTGAAAGAAGTATGTTCACCAAGCCTGCATTTATTTGATCAAAAATACAGTAAAAACTGTAATATTGTGACACATTTACTTAATTTCTATATTAATATATTTTAAAATGTAATTTATTCATGTGATGTAAAGCTAAATTTTCAGCAGCCTTTAATCTAGTCTTCAGTGTCACATGATTGTCGCATGACAATTCTTATTATTATCAATGTTAAATACTTGTACTGCTTAAAGGTAGAGTAGGCAATTTCAGAGAGACTAGCAATAACAAGCTAGCTTTGAAAGCATGAGATCCCACCCTCCCTTCAGAGTAGGGCTGGGCGATTAATCGAAAAGTAATCCGAAATTCAAAACCTCTAACCAACGTAATTTTCCCATGTTGGTTATTTTGTTTTTTAAAATCCTGTTAATACTTTACCCTTAAAAACATATTGCGTGTGTAGTCACGTGAATCCGCCTCCGTCCAGTCAGCGTCATGGAAGCAACACAGAGGCGAGCTGAAATGCTGAGTGAACACTCAGACAACACGAGTCCTCAGTGAGATCACTATGTGATTTAAGGCTTGCCAATTTGGACATTCAAATGATTTTAGACGATCAGATTTTTATATTGAGCTACCACACTCGCGCAGCTGCATTGTGGCACACGAACGCTCATACAGACAGTTCGCACATCACGTGAAGATTGCGCGCACAGAGGAGCGCAGAAACTCGTTGTCACCGCTGTCCTGTGATTTATCACTAAAGTAGCTTATAACATATATTTTGCTACTTTTGAAGGAACTACTTACGTAACAGTCGGGATCATTAATATGTACGCTCCAATATTTGCATATGCCAGCTCATGTTCAAGGCATTAGACAAGGGCAGGACGTCTGGATCTGTGCACAGCTGAATCAACAGACTAGCTAAGCAAGCAAGGACAATAGCGAAAAATGGCAGATGGAGCGATAATAACTGACATGATCCATGATATCATGATATTTTTAGTGATATTTGTAAATTGTCTTTCTAAATGTTTCGTTAGCATGTTGCTAATGTACTGTTAAATGTGGTTAAAGTTACCATCGTTTCTTACTGTATTCACGGAGACAAGACTGTCGTTATTTTCATTTTTTAAACACTTGCAGTCTGTATAATTCATAAATTCATTCTTCATAAATCTCTCCAACAGTGTGTAATGTTAGCTTTAGCCACGGAGCACAATTAAACTCCAAATGTAAACATCCAAATAAATACCATACTTATGCGATTAGACATGCTGCATGACGAACACTTTGTAAAGATCCATTTTGAGGGTTATATTAGCTGTGTGAACTTTGTTTATGCTGTTTAAGGCAGTCGCGAGCTCCGGGGGCGGAGAGCACGAGAATTTAAAGGGGCCGCGTGCTGAATCAGCGCATAGTTAATGATGCCCCAAAATAGGCAGTTAAAAAAATGAATAAAAAAAATCTATGGGGTATTTTGAGCTGAAACTTCAGACACATTCAAGGGACACCTTAGACTTATATTACATCTTTTAAAAAGACGTTCTACGGCACCTTTAATTGAGATTTTTATTTGATGTCAGATCATTTTATTTGATGTCAGATCATGTCTCCAAAGCCACGCCTCCTCCAAAACACACGAACGAGCACAGTCTGCAAAGCGTTACGAGAGACAGTGTTAAATAACCTCAGTTTCAAAGCACATAAGATTACAATAATAATGAATGTAAACAACTTACAGAGCCCTTACTTGTACCACCTGACTTCGGCAGATTCATATGTTGATAGGCAGGTAGGTCATTCTATCATTGAATTCAGACCGAATGCAATGATAGGACAAATGTTCTTTTGGTCCTGAGACTCCCAAACAAGAGAGATGTACATTGTTTTTAATATTTGAACCACTTCTATTATTGACTGCTATCAGTATGTGAAGAGTTGAGAGTTTATAAAAAATTGCCTACCCTACCCTTGCCTACCCTTAATATTTTTGTGGAGACCAGGATAAATTTTTTTCAGGATTCTTAAAAAAAAAAAAAAAAAAAACGGCATTTGTTTGAAATAGAATTTTTTTTTTTTTGTTACATTATAAATGTGTTAACTGTGACTTTTGATCAAGCGAATGTGTCCTTATTGAATAAAAGTAATCATTTCTTTTATACGCATATACTCTGTCAACAACAAAGAAGCAAAGCAAGATCAGAGCTGCCTTTAATACCAGTGGCTGTGGTGGATCAAAGCTGCTCATCATTGCACAGAGTCAGGGCGTACTCACACTAGGCACGGTTGCCTTGTACTGCGCCAGGGCACAGTATGGAGCGATTACACTAGTCAAACGGGTCAGATGTGCTTGTTGGTTCAGTATGGTTCAGTTCGCCTAGTGCGAGTACACCCTCAGACTTTTATCAAAGCAGCTTTACCTCAGCTGTGTATGGCCAGCTTTATTCTCTTTTTACAGGTTTGTAAGATGGTGATTGTTCACAAGCTAACTCTTTGTAAATGGTAGAAAATGTCCCATATTCCTCTGACACCAGAGTCAGCCTGATTCAATCCAAAGAATGAAATGAATTGGGTCATACTGTTCTGATTTAGAGGTGTTGTGGGAGATCTTTTATTGTCACAGACATTTTCAGTTCAACGCATTTCATCTGTGGAAGATGTGACTGCAGCACTCAAACATGTTTTTTTTCTCTTTCATGAGTCTTTTGCTCTATATATTTCTGCTCTCACACATGCTGGGAGTGATGTGTTAAATGAGTTTTAGAGCATCTTCCACCAAGCAGTGCTTGTTGTGTGTGTATTGCTCCCTGTTCCAATGATTGAGGCTTTACAGTCATGAGATGCCTCAAGTTTGTGTGCAGAAATCGCTTAAACCCTGCAGTCACTTTTATATGCCAGTGATTGATTGATTTTTGATTTCAGCTTTTTTTGTAAGCTTTTACAATACCTTTTATCATTTATCTTTTGCTACTTTTCAAATACCATTTTATTTATATATCCATTATGTGTGTGTGTGTGTTGGTGTGTGTACTGATATGTAAATATCAGTTATTATATTTTTGAAGCCATAGTAGTCTGAGTCTGAGAGTGAAATAATCATAAAACCTTTTTTTATTGTGTGAAACAGGCTTGTTTTTGTATCGATATACTTTAATAATTTTTATTAATATTTAGAATTAGATTTTTTTTATATTTTCCATTTTCATTTTAATTTCAGTTAGTTGTAGTAATTTTGTTGTGTTTTTATCATTTTTATAATTTTTTTTGTCTATAGTTTTTATTAATTTTTAATAAGCGTTTATAAAGTTTTAGTTTTTTTAGTACATCAAGTTAAACTAATTGAAAAATGAAAATGGGAAATATTGCCTTGGCAAGTAGCTGAAATGAAATAAGTTTAAGTTTTTTTTTTTTTTTTTTTTTTTTTTTTTTTTTTGAGTTAACGTTTATTTTATTTCAAGTAACGAAAATGTTTTTTTAATGGTTTTGGTTTGTTGTACTTATAATAATAAACCCTGAAGTGAAAATTATTTATATACATTTTTAAACAAATTATCAATTGTCATTTCCATCATGACCAATGTTTTTGAACCATTAAAGTTTTTTCTAAAGTTGGTCTTACAAGGAGATGCGATTATGTGAAGAAAACTCAAGCCAAATATCACTTTATGTGTCATTTCCAATCAAGCTGAAATTTTGATAAATTGTGACAACTAGGGCTGAGTATCGAATTCAATACTTTTTAGGTACCGACCGAATTGTCTCGATATTATCGAGTATCGAAAATTGTCTTGTCATTTGGTACCAAATTTTGATACTTCCAAACGGGGAGAGGGGCGGAGAAATGCTGTCGCTTTCTCTTTGAGCAATGTAATAACATTGCGCTACATTGTTATTTATATCTAAATATATAAAACTATGCGCGCGAGAGAGACCCTATGTGCGAGAGAGCGAGTGAATCAACGGTTTCACTTTCAGTTTATCTCTGAAAAAGACGGGTGAGAGTACCGGCTGTTTATGCGAGCAGCCGGTTCACTACAGTCACTCCAGATACTGTGAACAGCAAAACAGAAGTGCCGCACTGCCTGCACAAACAGGGGGACGCGCAATGTTTTTTAGACTAGCTATGGGCAGGTACAACACACATCAGCGTTACATCAGCGTTCGTTTCTCAAGTCCATGGAAACGGACCGGTTCATGACGGGCTCTAGTTCGCTTGTACGAGCCTAGGCTCTGGCTCCAGAACGCGAATAATTCTGGTGGAAAAGGGGTATCAGCGTCCTCCTGATACTGCAACAGTTGTGTATATATATAGTTAATAATTAATTAATTACATTTTTTTTGAAGAACAATTGCTGAGTGATTTAAAAATCTGCAGTGAGCCTCACATACTGACTTGAAACTGTTCATTTTGCATTGAAAACTATTTGAACTTTATTAAAAACTATTTGCACTGATTTATTGTGATTTATTTGTGCAGTGGCTCAGGAGATGAGTCTTTGAGTCTGTAAAAAAGTATACAAACTTAAAATATAAAACCATAGATTTTTGGAGGTAATGTGTAATGTAATCTTGTTAAAACAGGTTTAAAGGGGCCAGTAGTTGGGGAAATGCCTATCTATATATATTTGCACTAGCTTGCGTTGACATGTTCTCTTGTCTTGAGCGGCTTGGCTCGGTGTCCATTCGTATTGTTGCTGATCCAGGATGCCAGAAGTGCTGTGCTGACACCTGCACATGCTCTGCCCTCAAAGTGAGTCATTTCAGACATGTTTTGGCATGAGACACTTCTGTGGTCTTACTCAGCATTGCAAACAGGGAAAATATGATCTGTTCTTTACTCTTATGCATGTTTTTTCCCTGTTCTTTCTATCTAATTCTGTCAGGTTATTTGAACTGTTCGTGTTGTGTCACAGTCTTTGGAGTGAGTTCTTTTAATAGACTGGCATCTTTTCCCCTCTTGTGCACTGCAGCAAATCGCTGGCACATGTCGTCAGCGTGGAGCAAGGATTTCTCCCTTTCTCCCAGCAGGATGACATCATCTTGTGTGACATCACGCCAGTGTGTTCTGTGCTGTTTGCTTCAGTTAATGTGTCTGACTGCAGTGCAGAATACTAGAGTGAAATAATCTGATGCCCGTTCAAACAGATTTCTCACTCTTGCTATCATTAACACTTGTTTTTCTCATTTTAGCACGTTTTCTTCATGTTTTTTTTGTTGATTTAGAGAGGGAATGAGCTGGAGACAGATGGCTTGAGAGCTGCATCGAATTTGTGGAATATTATGTTAGAGAAATCTGGTTGTTTGTGGTTGTATGTGAATGTGTATGAATGTTTTGTGTCATTCACATTAATGTTGATATTTGCTTGTAATTGGAGCAAGTTCTTATTAAATACTACCATTTAGCCATCTGCTTTTTGTTTGTTTACCTTCTGTGAGTCAATATTTATATTGTTTTTTGATTCCATAAATCTACATCAACATGATGGGTTTGATCCCAGTGAACACACAAATTGAAAAAATATACTTTGAATACAATTTACACTATTGTTCCAAAGTTTGGGGTTTGTATTTGTTATTGTTTTTGAAAGAAGTCTTTTGTGCTCATAGAAGCTGCATTTATTTGATCAAAAGTAAAGTAAAAACAGAAATATTGTGAAATATAATATTTGGGGGGATCCGTAAAAAAATGGATAATGTACTGGCAGAAAATTACCAGGACATCATCTAGTAATTTTACGGTCATTTCCGTTAACTCTAAAACACAACACAATGAGGTTCACAATTCAAAACACAGGTAAAACACCTGTACAAAATAAATGCTGACAATTCTGTCAAATTAATACAGTACATTGTGTCCTATTTTAACGGATTTTTTTTTTTTAGAGTGTGGGTCCCTCTGTCCGCGTACGAGGACATTATATTTTAGTGAATTTCTCTGACAACATATGTGTCACAGTTTTAAATCTGGATGTCCTGTAAAGAGCAGTTTCAGGGCTTTTCAGAGATACCAAATGTTTGGAGGTTTCACAAGGACATCAACTTCTCCTTGGTCTTTAAAGACTGAATGATCAAATCTGTCCCTCTTATGGAAATATAATATTTTGTAATTATTTAAATCTGACTAATTTTCAAATTGTTTGTTATAAATCAACATCTCAGGAAAATGTTATGGGGTTTCTAATCAAAATATGACATTCTGTTACAAAACATGAAACATTGATTTCATACATGTCCACTGTAGAGGACACCAGGACTTAAATCATGTTTTTCAGGCATTTTAGGAGACACAACAAGAAATGAATAGGGAAATAATCAAATAAAAATCCCTTTTTTTTTTTTTTTTTTTTGCCTATACTTGTCATTTCATGTCATTTTATTTTTAAACGACTGAGTCCTGGCGTCCACATACGAGGACATAGCATAACATATGAATAAAACATCATAAAAAAAAAAAAAGTGTTTCTCATGCTCTAAACAATTTAATGATATGTAAAAAATACTAAATTCAAAAAACATTTTTTCCTGGGTCTTTGGAAGTTAAAATGTTATTTATTCCTGTGATGTCAAAGCTGAACTTTCAGCATCATTACTCCAGTCTTCAGTGTCACATGATACTTCAGAAATCATTCTAATACTCTGATTTGCTGCTCAAGAAACATTTCTTATTATTATCAATGTTGAAAACAGTTGTGCTACATAATAATTTTGTGGATACAGTGATACCATTTTTCCAGGTTTCTTTGAGTAGAAAGTTCAAAAGAACAACTTTTTTATAACGATGTAAAAGTGTTTAAAAAAAAAAAACCTGTCATTTTTGTTCAATTTAATGCATTCTCACTGAATAAAAGTATTAATTTCTTTAAAAAAAAAAAATGGCTTACTTCAAACTTTTGAACAGAAGTTTAAATCACTGTAGATAAAACTTTATATATATAAAACAGCTGTCAAGTGAGTACATATAAAAGAAACCTTGCAGTTCTCTGCTATTAATGCTTTGAGTATTTCATTAAAAGTTCAACATCATTTGCATGACTCATGAGATCACTAACAGGAAACCTCTGGTGTTTGATGCTACATTACCAGCAAGTTATTTTCTACATTTGTTTAAAAATGTAGGCAATTCAATCCCTTCCAGATGTTTGAAGGAGAGAACAGTGTTTGTGTGTACCTGTTTGCAGTGACTGTTGTTCACCATTTGTGGTGATTCACGCAAACAGTAAAGTCAATACATTAAAGAGAATCTTCCAGCTATTGATGTCCATATAGCAAAAGAAAGTCTCTCTTCCTTGATCACTCCCCCCCCCCCCCCCCCCCCCCCCCCCCCCCCCCCTCTCTCTCTCTCTCTCTCTAGTAACCTAGTTATCTCCTTTTTTTTTTTTTTTTTTTCTCATACAGCCTCTTGCCACTGTTTAAATATTCTCTTTCTGGGTTATTTAGTGTTATTAGTTTATTACATGACTCAATGTCATGGCTGTGGATAATATTTTCTTGTTAAAATATTAATTTGTTTATGCTACGATTTCTTGTATAAATTTGTCCTACTACTTTGGTCTACTGCAGGGGAAAAACACTTGCAGCCTCATCAGCTAATGATAGCTCAGCCTGCAGTGGCTTTAAACCAATAGACCTTAAATAGATTTCATGTTGATTATCCACTTAATCTGTCTGATCTGGCATAACTGCTGATGGTCTGGTCAAATTTGCAGGCCAGCGATTGAATCCATCAGGTCATGATCTATGGCTCCCCTTAGAGGAGTAATTTAGCAGCTTCAATCAGAAATAATTAAGTAACTATATGTTTCAGAGAGAAGCGTGTCATTTACACATGTGTTGTTTATGATACAGTGTTTCAGAGTGACAGAACAGCTTGGTTCTTTTACTGCGAATCAAGCCGTTCCAGATGCTGTGAGCTGCAGGCTTGTAAATGAACATACAGTGCCTTCACTCTGATACTGCAGTGCACTTATTTATTTACTAGCAATCCGTCAAAATAAAAGCTTGATGGGATACCGTTTGAAAATGAAGATGATGTAAATATTGATGATGATGATGATCTGTCCATTCAGTCGTATCCGACTCTCACCAAACTTATGGACAGGCATTCTCCATCCTATCCTGTTGAGCACTGCTTCTTTCAGCTCTTTTTAATATTCATATTGGTATCCGTTTTGATGGTGTGGAGTCAGCTGAGTTCTTTGCCGTTCCCTTCTTCTGATTCCACTGACCATTCCCAACATTACGGACATTGTGCAATGAATCCTTCGCCATGGTCTTGTCAGTCATCTCGCCTTACTCTTGTCACGTGATCATTGAACTGTGATTCCTGTTGCATAGGGCTGCACAATTTATCGCAATTTTATCGCATGCGATTTGGCAAAGGCTGCGATTATTTCATGCGCAGCTTGTCAGAGCTGTACAGCTCTGTCATCAGTAGTAAATGCTTCTCCATCTGAAAGCCAGAGGGCGCTCTCGCGCAGAAACTGCAATGCCCTGCTGCCGAAGTAGCACACGCGTCATTCCAGGAAATCCCATACTATCGCTGTAGCTGAATAAACAGAAAATTGAAACGTTTTGATTGATTAAACATGACTAATAAACACATGACTGCCTTATTCTGTGTAAGAAGCCACATCATCTCATAGAAGGACACTCAACTGTCGTTATAAAGTGAGTATGGACTAAAAACATGTTATTAAATGTTGTCTTTTGTTGGACAAGATGTTAATAAATGCTTCTCATGTCTCGAAAGATGTTTGACGCGTGTTGCTTTTTCAAATGTATATTGTAATTGACTCAAACTCGCAGTGCTTTCAGATGGATTAGCATTTGGAGCCATATTTCATTGACAAGCCGCGCATAAAAAAATAATCGCATTCATAATCGCACTAAGCCAAATCGTTTAAGCGCGATGTTTTTTTCTAATCGTCCGATTAATTGTGCAGCCCTACTGTTGCACTGTGTGTGACTCTGCAGCTTGTGCTGGATAAGCACAGCAAACATTTACAATAGTTAACAATTGACACGACTGTTATCCAACTGAATTAAATGGATTTTATTTCTATTTAAAAAGCAAAATGACAGTGGAGGCAGTGCCGCGATGGGCACCTTAATGTAATGTAAATGTAGCGGTGGCATATTCTATGCTAATTTCACCCTCATGCTCCATCATGGCGATATCGCGAGACAGCTTTTCACCTTGACAAAAAATCTCATCACATTCTAAGATTGCAAGAATCTCGTCACACCCCTAGTTAATATACCAATTTACTTGAACTATCAAAATCTGTTTTTTGTTTTTTTGTTTGTTTTCTCTAGTGTGTTTGCACACACATAACATGGCCACAATAAGTCAGTCGTAGTGATTTCAGCTTCTAGTGACATAACCTGGTTTTATTCGATCCAGTACTTCTCTATTTGTTTTCCTGGCTAGCCATGGTATTTGTAACAGTTTCTGCCAGCACCACATTTTGATTGCATCAATTTTCCTTCTATCTGCCTTTTATAATGCCCAACTCTTGAAGTCATACAACGTCATGTGAAAGATGATGGTTCTGACTAATCTGGATTTGGTAGTTTGAGTGATATCTTTGCTCTTCCAGATCTTATTCATACCCATTGCTGTATGGCCCAATGTGACCCTGCTCTTGATTTCAGTAGTGAATTTTCCATCTCTGTCAATTTTCAGTGGCTCAGAGCGCCAAAGTCACGTAATTTCAGTAAACGAGGCTTTGTTACGTCATAAGTGTTTCGCAATTTCAATAGTTTGCTTTATAGTATTAAGGTTGAACCACTGTAGTCACATGAACTGTTTTAAATATGTTTTTAGTACCTTTTAATTATCTTGCTGGCAATGGAGGCCTCACTGAGGCATCGGATTTTATCAAAAATATCTTAATTTGCGTTCTGAAGATGAATGAAGGTCCTACGGATGTGGAACGACATGAGGGTGAGTAATTAATGACAGAATTTTAATTTTTGGGTGAACTAACCCTTTAAGATGTAAGTTAGGATAACCTCCAGTGTGTCTTAAATCCTCAAAGGTAAGATGTTTAATGAATTTATGGGTTTGTTTCAAATATTAAGCATGACATGGTTTCTGTGAATTTGCCATGATCTGATTGATCACTAGGTATTCTGTTATAATCCCAATTGGCTCATCACATGGTTTTGTTAGCAACTGTCATTGTTTTGTTTTCATCTCTGTTCCAATAATACATGCACATTTTTAATATGAGAGGCTTGTTTTGTTCATTAGATTGTGCTGTTAGATATTAGATGATTGTTTATATTTGTTTTTGGCTGCAGTGCTCCATGTGAGCAGATTCATGCAGGACAGATGGTGTGTGGAGGCAGAAATAGATTCAGACGTCTGTAGGTGTTGAAGCTATTTTTTTTTTTTTTTTTTCACATCTGTCTGACCCGAAGCGTGAACCTCCTCGTGGCCCTGCTGTCACTGTTGGACAAAAACAGCAAACTGATCTCTGCTCCGAGGCTTAAGGATTCCTGCTGTGCATCTTGACTGCATAGGGGTTCAGTTCAGTCAACAGAATGCTGTGATGAAATGTTTATTTGTGAGATGTTGTTTCGTGGGACATGTTAGGGTTGTTTTATGCTGTTTTTGGTTGCTGCGAGTTTCCAGTTCATTTTCAATGGGAGAGAGGGCAGAGGCAGAACGGAGGCGGTACTGAAAGCGGAATCTCTTGCTGTGCTCGTGCAGAAAAATCCTAGTGTGTTTTCATGCACGACTGCCAGCTGACCTATCAGAAGTGATTTTTTTCATAACCAGTACAACAGCATGTAGCTTTTATGTGGGTTATATTCACGTGTAGCCGATTTTATGGAGAAATAAAAGCCTTTTAATTAATTTAAAAAAAAATTTTAGCTTTCACTTATGGAACATTAAATACAGTATAACACTCTAACAATGTTTCTGGTATTACAGGATGCTATATATTATAGTAGAATGTTAATATACCAATTTACTTGAACTATCAAAATCTGTTTTGTTTTTTCATTAAAATGTACTGACAATCACCGTAATAATACAAGTGGCACAATCATACGTTATATCGAGTTCATCATAAGGGGCCTGTCCATAAAACATGGACAAATCTCGTATATTCATTCATACACACAAAGACAAAACACCATCAGGGTAATGCACACCATACACCTGATAAAATAATGATTTAGTTAATGAGTTAACTGAATAACAGAAAATGTAACACAAAACACCCTAATGGACATTAACCAAATTACAGGTTTTTATTGTAGCATTTTTACAGAATATTTCTGTAAAACATATAAACATTTTTTATAGTATATTTAAAGTAATCTGCTCATTCATAGACACAGCATGCTTTTTTTTTTACTAGTGTATTGTTGCGCTGGCACTTTTCACACCACCTTTTGTATTTATAGAAAATGTCTTTACAAATGCGAGTTCCCACAAAATGTCCAACTTTTTACATACCCAGATGCTAATGTGTTGAGTTTAAAGTAGAGATGCACCGATCAGGGTCGATTATAGGATTTTTTTCAAATAGGGGGCACAAGAGGGGCCACCGTTAAGCATTCTCGCTTTCTTCTCTCTTACGGCGAAGTGACACACACCCTTCTCTCAGTAGGGCTGGGCAATATGGCAAAAAAAAAAAAATGAAATCTCAATTTTTTTTTTTTTTTTTTTTTCCCCAAGTACAATTGACCGATTCACAATTTCGATTTTTATTTTTTTATATTTAACTAGTCAACTTAAAAATGTAACTACAATATGATTCAAGTAACATTATAAACAATCTGGTTTAAAAAAAAGTTATATTCCAAATGCACCACACCTGAAGTGATCAACATGGTGTAAATGTAAAACAAATGACTTGTGATTTGTTAAATATCTTTGCAGAAAATATGCATGACATATGAAGGCAAATTTAGTACAAACTTATCTTAAATCCTGTATACTCAGAAATAATATAAAATAAGAAAAATGCTAAATATTTCTTAGCCAAAAAGTAATAGCAATAAATAACACCAGTAATTTTTTTGCTGTTATTAACAGAAAAAGCTTTGTAAAACAGAAAGTATCATGCAAACATGAAATATCAAACATACAGTAGTAGTTCTTTACAGGTTTTTGCATTACATTGTGCTATTTTTCCTATTGTTTTTATGTTTGGCAGACATGTTTGGCTGTTGCACTCCGTCTTGCGTCTTTTGCAGCATCTCACCCATGAAACGGCATTCTAAAAACGCGGCGGTCAAGTTAAAAAAAAAAAAAAAAAAAAAACACGTTTAATAACTTTGCTTTTTTTTCCCTAATTCCACTGCCCGCGTCTCATTTTTTTTTTTCAATGCAATAACGCATTTCTAAGTGAACAGCCGCTTAAGACTAGCAATGTGTTCTACGTTTACAGAGCGTCACACCAGAGCGGTTAATCAGGCGCGCTATCATGTGGTCTGATCATTTTCTTCTCTCAACGGTTCTCTTTGCTGTATTGTCAACATGTCTAATTGTAACATTTGCTAACATATGTAATCAAAATCGCGATTTCTCGATTTAAAAACAATAAAATCGAGGCAAAACATTAAATTTGAATTAATTGGAAAAATCGCCCAGCCCTACCTCTCAGTATTTCATTTCATTCGCTCCGGTTAAATAGTTCTTGTATTGCATATAATTTTACTAATTCCCACAGGTTTCGCGCTCACACCAAAAGAGGTGTGCCATTGATCTATATTATTGGAGCACACAAGCCGCTTCTCAGCCTCAAACAGCTTGTGAGTTGCAAGTACCAAATTGAGTGGCTTACTGCACTTAAACGGTCAAATACACACAAAATTATGTCAAACTGCCCATCTTGGAGAGATTTATTTCGGTTTATTTCATAGCTCTCTTTATTCTGTTGCATTTAATTATGCTCTTGTTTGCAATTTGTTTATTCTTATTTTATTACTGACTTTTTTTTTTCTTTTTTTTTATGAAAATAAAATTGTTGAAGAAAAGTAGATTTTTGTTTGTATATGCTGTCAATTATAGTTCTTAGAAAGAAAATCGGAATCAGCAAAAATCTGTATCGGCAGGTCACACAATCAGAAATCGGAACCGGCCAA
Organism: Ctenopharyngodon idella; assembly: GCF_019924925.1. NCBI lineage: Eukaryota > Metazoa > Chordata > Actinopteri > Cypriniformes > Xenocyprididae > Ctenopharyngodon > Ctenopharyngodon idella. Next base: position 12,238,336 of record NC_067236.1, on the reverse strand, counting down.
GGAAATTGCTATCGGTGCATCTCAAATTTAAAGGTATAGTTCACCCAAAAATGAAAACTGTGTCATCAACGACCCATGTCGTTCCAAACCTGTATGACTTTCTTCAGTGAAACACAAAACAGCATGAGGTTGAGTAAATGATGACATTTCATTTTTGGGTGAACTGTTCCTTTAAGATTTCCTCTCAGGCTCTCACTGTTTTCTTGTCATGTTAAAGTGACAAACACACTGTACTGCGGCAGTGTTTTAAATTACACACAACTCTGTTCCATTTATCATCAGCCCTGGAGAAATGAGAAAAGTCAGCCATGCTTGAAGATGCCCGTCTGTACTTCACATCCATCAGTTGTTTAACTGCTCAGGACACTGCTGCTTCTGGCTGACCTTCAGACACTCATTTTAGGTGTGAGTGTGTCGCAGTTTATCTCTACCTGAGCTCTTATACTACTGCCCTACTCATGAACACTGTGCCTCTGCTTTACAAAGTCTGATTCATCTCCTCTTCCCCTTTCAGTTTTACTCTCAGATCACCCTGGTCAAAGCCAAAGGTTTTGAGAGGATTAATCATTACCCTTTATTGCCTCTGTTTGTGCTGAGGTGTGTTCGACATTCTCGAAATGTAATCACACCAGATATTGTTTGAATTATTGGTCATTATTGTAAGGTTGTGCTTTGGTTAACAATGACTTGCGGTGCAGGCTGTGTTGATTCAACTAAAGTCAATAAAGCAGTGAGTCACGAATTAGCGCTGATGTGTCTGTATGCTATCATCACACATGCGTAAATCTCATCCACTCCACACAAAACATAAATGGCTTTTAGAAGAATGATAGTATTGATCCAAATCTCCTTATAGATTCTGAATGCAACTCCCCCTCACCTGTGCCCAATCACCCTGTGCGCCCTGTACTCCCGACTATGATCAAAGCATGTGGAGACTTGTTAAGCCATGTTTAGCTCTTTAATCAAGAATGTATCCACATTTTTAGGGTTGTGGGGACCTGAAAAAAGATATTTAACAGTTTTTGTCCATACAATGAAAGTCAATGGGGTCCAAAACAATGTTTGAAATGACTTGAGGGTTAAATAATCCACAACAATATTTGAAGGCTCCCTTGCTTTAGTTTTGCTATTTGAATCCATGGGCACGCCTAATTTCAGTAAATGAAAAAAATGTAACTAAATTAATTATAATTACAATTCAGTTAATTAAATTTCATAATTCCAGAAGCTTCCAGAGTGCTTTTCAGGAATCCCACTTTTTTAACCCATGAATTTGCAAGACTTTTCCAGTCATTGTAATTTACTGGATTAAAGCTACAGTCCGTAAGTTTTGCCTCTTTGTCGCCATCTCTGTTTGAAACCTGCAATTGCAGTTTTTTGCGGAATTATCATCTTTACGTGGGTTGTGCATCGGCACGGGTCCTCAGCGCGGATGAATCTAATGTTTGCTGTCAGTCACCACATCGGTGTTGATACTGTACTTCGGAATCACAGATTCTACATCTTGGAAGTATGACCAAAATAAGAATTTTCACCAGAAAATGTCATCTGAAGGAGTAAGTAACAAATCTGCCACTTTTGTTCTGACCAACTGAGAAAAAAAGCATTACAATAAATCATGCTGCCAATGGTGATTAAATCCTACGATCGCTTAGCTCGGATTACGTAAAACAGTGAAAATTATTATTGTTGTTAATACTTTGTTCTCAAATTGTTAACAACATCAGCATTGCGTGACTATGTGTATTTAGTGTGTATTAGCGTTACCTGTAGATTTCAATTTCTGTAGCCACTCTGCAGTCTGAAGTCTTTTGCTTTTGACTACGGGTGACTCTCCAGTTCTCACTGATGATTGTCATTTGGACCATTCTGGATTACAATCCGCCATCAAAATGGGAAGTTTAATTATTTCAGCTGCTGTGAGTAAAGGCTATAAATGATCTGTCACCTGCAGCATCCTCCACATGCCATATAGCCTACTAGCTGGGACTCCATCTTTATGTAAACAGACATGACATAATGACGCAAAGACAAACGGCTGTATGCTTGAATTTCCCACGGAAACCCACCAGTACCGATTTTATTATAAAACATTATTACAAGCTTACTGTTATGAATCGGGCAAAGGTAAGGAGATAGTTTTGAACACTGGCTGGTTATGTACTTGTTCAAAAATTGATTTTGGATAATTTTTAACCAAAAAAAGTTAGACTGCAGCTTTAAGGATAATGATTTTTAAAAATGTTTACTCCTATTTTCTACATGATAAAATATTTGGTAACACTTTAGTATAGGGAACTTGTATTCACTATTAACTATGACTTTTCCCTCAATAAACTCCTAATTTACTGCTTATTAATAGTTAGTAAGGTAGTTAAGTTTAGGTATTGGATAGCATTAAGAATGTAGAATAAGGCATTAATATGTGCTTAATAAGTACTAATAAACAGCCAATATTCTAGTAATATGCATGCTAATAAGCAACTAGTTAAAAGACCCTAAAATAAAGTGTTACCAAATATTTTAAAGCTTGGCAAAACTAGACCAATATTTTTTCATTATAAAAATGTCCTTGGCATTATTTTATTATTTAACATAATTTTTCCAGATCTAGAAATCACTCTTTTAAAATCAGGTTTTCCAAGACTGTAGGAATCCTGATTCTTCAAAGGAAACAATCAGTTGTTGATGTGATGAAGTAAAATAAGACACATCTTGATATTTTGGTGTTTGTTTATTTTAAAGCTTATTTTGTTTTATTTTAAATCATTTTAGATCATATTGAGGCCCCCTTGGGATTTTCATATTGATTTACTTTAAAATAGTTCAGAATTTCAATATCGGCCAGTAAATTTCTGCTTTTTCTTCTGCGGTGAGCAGAACCTAGTTAGGTTTTATGTTAAAGGAGAGCCATAGCCAGAGATGGTCTTATTATTGGGAGATAGGAGGTTCCGAGGCTAACTTGGATCACATGTGCCTTGATAACCAATTACATTACAGCCTTGATGTCCTTGAATTATGACAGTCATTCACTGTTTGCAGATACCACAGAAATGCATAAGAAGTGCCGCAAACTGAATCATATCTGTCATGCAATTGTCCATGACTTCTCTTTTTTTTTTTTTTTTTTTCAGTGTACACTAGATCAATCAATCCAAAATGAATGTTTAAGAGCAAACATTTTGAAGATTAGCCGATGGGCTGATGATTCAATAAATAAGCCGTTTTCCCGCAAAAGCGGTTTATTCAGCTTAGTGAAGCCTCTCCTCCATTGACATCCATTTAAAAAAAAAATGGCCTGTGGTCTCCTTCCCTGCATACCCAACATTAGCAGGCGATACATTTTTTTTTTTTCTCCTTCTTTTTTTTCTTTTTTTTTTTTTGCTAAGTCACTTTGACTTAGTCCTTCTCAGAGGTGCGCTCAGGGTGTGATTCATGAGCCCTTGTCTTGTTTTATTGTTTAATTGTCCAGCCAGCTGGGGACAGACAGTTATTTGGTGCCCTTAAGAAAACATGTAACGGTAAAGGAGGGTGTGATGTTGTGTTTGGGGTCTGTGCATGTGGTGTAAGGTGTCCTGGGTTGAACAGGCCTCCACAGAACATGCTTTATGAATTAATGAGCTGTGCCCTTGTGCTGGTGGACAGCATTAATCTCAGAGTGTGTGTGTGTGTGCATGTTAATCAGTTTTGTCTGGGTTTCGTATGCACATAAATATACGTCACATCTTCAAACGTGTGTCCAGAGTCAGCGTGTGACGCAAGTATTAAGGTCATCTGGTTTTTCCTTTTGCACAGGTGTATGGACACCAGCTCTGTGTATTCTTACAGAATGAGTTTAACCAGCTTTTCTAGGTCTAGGTTGTTCTGATTCAATGTGTTCTGTTTGAAACAGACTGAATGTGTACATGTATAATTTATGTAAATTATTATACATGCATATCGTTATATAGAGCCTTCTGATGCTCCCATGGCTCTCGTCTTCAAACCTGTCTTCATCCTGACAGCAGTTTCCATGGTTACTCTGCTCGTCCTCATCGCTACAATGACTTCCATTATTTTCTGACACCCCCCACAACCCTAATCTTCCATTCACACCTGACCAGTGTAACTTATTCACAAATCTCAGACACTAGACTCTACAGATGGGCTTCTGTCATTGCCAGCAGTGGTGCAATTACTGATTCACTAATTAAACACTGATTGAAACCCTTTGCACCTCCTATGTAATGAATCATGTCTCAAAGTGAAAATGAAAAATTATTCTGGCCTTTGTTGCTTGAAGCAATTGTTTATGTGAAAAAATGTCTGCTTTCCCATATCGTCCGTTTCTTTCAGTCTCTGTTCTTCTCTTGTGAAATGTTGAATAAACATGTTCTTGAAATGAGTCTAAAAGGTTTATCACCCTAATTAGCTAATTAGCTCGATAAAATTATTAAATGTTAAATGCTTATATTTTAATGCAAGGTTTCATAACTTATTTTATCTTGTATCATTTAGTGCCCATTAATCCAATGATTCACATTTAAACTTATTATATTATATTATATTATATTATATTATATTATATTATATTAGTAGAGATGCACCTTTCAATCAGGCATAAATCAGAACCATTTTTTAGTTTTATTTTGCTGATCTCTATTCCGGACTTGTGCACAAACTACATTGCAATCATTTCCCAAAATGTCATTTGTGTAGAAATATTACAAAGTCTGTAAACAGAATGTTAACTAGGGCTGGGACAATACTATCGCGATTGTTTCTGATATTTTCCAAATGCATCGCAAATCGATTCTGTGCTTAGTTTTTAACAGCAGTTTTTAATGGCGCTCTTCTAATTTTTAGCCGCATGCTTAAATGCTCATGAAGAAGAGTGCTCATGCGTTCAATGTATTTGCACCTCAGAATGCTGTTATGACGCAAGATTAATTTAAACAGCCCTCTGCAAACACCCTTGTAATTCGCTTCAAACTTTTTGAACTTTATGAATGATTATTTTATAGAAGGTTCAAGTGGTGTGTATAAGGAATTGGAAGGAAGCAGATTACGTCTGTTTCTAAGGCACGCAGTGCCATCTGCTATTGAAAACTAAGCTCAGAATCGATTCGAGAGAGAATCGCGATACATACAGAAAATATCAGAATTGATCCAGAATAATTTCTCGATTCGCTGAGGTATCCATGTATTGTCCCATTCTTAATGTTAACACAGGCCAGAGACTGGACACGGTGAAAGAGGAGAGCACAGATGCACCAGTAGAGCAAATACTGTACCAGACATAGCAAGCTCACTGTTCACAATGCGCAAAATATTAGAAGAAAAATATAAATATTGAAATGGGGGTGGGGGTTTATAGGAATGTATCTGTGAAGGGAACTGACTGACTTTAGAAAAGTTTCAGTTTTATTTTATTTTCCTCTTCCCTCCATATAAAGTAGCACAGCGCTGCTTTGTGTACAGCAGTAACCAAAGAAATCACTGCTGTTATAAGCGCCACCTACTGACAGAGTTTATTTGCATTTTCATTCAGTCCGTCTGTTGTTTTTGTTTTGTGCAGGTGTGTCTTATGTAGCATAATTTCACAAATCAGACTATTTTGTTTCTAATTTAAATCAATAACAACTGCTCATGCTACATGTTAAGCATCTTTGTTTAGATCATGATTAAAATGCAGTGGTGCCTCTAATTTCCAATGGCTAGATATTTTTCATTTAAGGCCAGTTTGCCTGTTATAGGGCAAATAAACAGCAAATAAATTTGCTTAAATAAAGGGGAAAAAATCGCAACTAGTATCTGAATCGGCCATGAAAAATGATGATTGGTGCATCACTAATTATTAGTTTTATTTTATTAATAATGCAATAATGTATGCAAATATATTTTACTTTTTGTTTTACAAATTTAGATTTCTTTCCATATTTGCGAGTGTTTGTAAATGCTTTAAAAGAAATGAAAGCAATAACATAATTTTAAAAAATCTTTAAAATTAAAAAAAAATAATAATAATAATCTTTGTTTTTTATGCATAATTTTTGTTTTTGAGTTTTGACAGCAATGTTTGCAACCTGCTTAAGTACAGTATTTGTGGTACATGTACACCTTGATAGGAATCACTGATTTAATAGATTCCTTCCCAACAGGGGGAAACTCAAGTGTTTCCAGTGGCTGACTCAGGTGTATCTAAGTGCAGTTGCCAGAAGAATTCATTATATTTTCTTCTTTCTTTCTCTCGCTGCTTTGTTTTTTCCTCCTGCATTCTTTTTTCTCTTTTCCTGAACCACTCTGAACAGCTCACAGGGATCATGATTTCACCTTTGACTCGCAGAAAATGTAATGGGATGTTGGTCAAGGCTGCAAGTTTGATTTTCTTTAAATTAGAAAATGGTGCATAAATCAATGAGGTTAAACAAAGGGCATCTGAAATGTGACTCAATTACAGAACTGTTCATATATTCTGATCAGATAATTTGGCACAATTTTTCCCCTCTATGAATATCATTTATCGAGTATGCATATAGAGCAGAATGAAACACGATGTGTCGCAGATTCGCAACCACCGTAGACTTTGAGCCAGATGCGTCCACCACAATATTTCGATCATTGTTTGACCAGTATGATTATTCAATGCCAAATTCAGACTCTCCATCCAATCTTGAATATTTGGTACTTATTTAGGTACACAGTTCATGAAAAAGCAAAAAAAAAAAAAAAAAAGTAACTATATATATATATATATATATATATATATATATATATATATGGAGGAAGAGAACCTAATTGAGTAATCAGCCTCTCCTCTCTACTTCTGTTAGAAACTGCATATATTTAGCCCCTCCAGACTTCACATGACTCACTCCAAACTCTCTGAATTTATTTGCATTTTAACAGCCTATTATGTTTCAGTTTCTGTGTCAGACAGGCTGTTCACTTAAGCAGCAAGGTTAGATTTCTAGTTCTCACATTTATCTGATTTGCATGATGCTGTGCTGCCACTCGATTTCTTCTTCTTCCACATATAAAAAAAAATTAAAGTTTTTTTTTAATAGTCAGAATAAATAATAAATAAAAATACCACTCAAGAATGAGAGTTGTGTAAAGCTAGTGTTATACTTTCCATGTGCGCCGGGGGTCCATGTGACGTAAAAATCGTCATCGGAAGGTGTACGCGGAGCCTCTTTGCGGACATACACTTGCCTCCCATTTTTTGTGACCAGGCGTGGAAAATTAAGTACGGAAATTAAATTTTGCAATTGTTGGTTCAACTCTGACTCTGTGAAATCTTAAAGACTTTTTACAGCTGGTGAATTGTCACGCTGTGTTTTAACCTGACGCATTGCAAACGATTTCACTGTCCACACTGAAAATGAAACTGAGGTGTAGTGTCATATAATCACATCCACTCAGAAGATGTTTAATGAACTGTTACATGCAGAAGAATTTTGGACCAGTGAGATTTTACGATGGGCAGGGTTTTTGCAGAAATACAAAGATTAAAAATAGGAGAGGTGAGTATTCATAAACGTCATAAATCTCAATAGCTGCATTTTTAACCTCCGAGGTATGTTGTTTACTACTAACAAGCACTGTTGTTTGTGTTGGAATGGAACTGGAGTCACAGAATAACAGGAAACAGGAATCTGAATTTGATAACAGGAATCACTCCAGTGTGTTCAGTGCAACTCTAAGGTTCATTTGATTCTCAGGACTTAAGGCAGGAAAAGCTTTTTAGTGGACAGATGAAATATTAAAGGGGTCATGAACTGCATTTTTTTATTTAAATAATGTTCTCTGAGGTCCACTTAATGTTTTCAAGATTTTTACTTTAAAAAAACATCCTAATTTAGAAACAGTAGGCTATTGTCTATCCTGTTTTTGACCCTCTCTTTGAAACACTGTTTTGATGGGCGTGCCGCATTCAAGACTTGGAAGTAAACGCCCACTGCTATGATTGGGAAACAGTTTTGCCTGTTAAAATCATTTTCAGTGTCCCCATTACGTGCGGCATTGTTTTGAAAACTTCAGATTTTGAAAAATATCTTGTTACATAGTTTAAACATTTGCTAACAATGTGACACATGAATGCGTATTACATGCTTTATAACTTTATGGCCTGGTTTCACAGACAGAGCTTAGCCTAAGTCAGGATTAGGCCTTAGTTCAATTAGGACATTTATGTAGCTCTTTTATAAATGTTCACTAGAAAAAATAATTACTGGTGGGCATCTTGAGACAAAACAAAACAAAATGCAAGTTGCTTTCAGTTAAAACAGCTCAAACATGCATTTTAGCCTAGGACTAGCTTAAGCCTCGTCTGTGAAACCAACCTGTGAAATAAGTCTTTATAAGGTTGTGGCTAATAAAGTTTAAGTACTTGGAGTTAAATGATGACTTATGGTGTTTCGTGTAAACAGACTTATGAATGAATGTACCATCGTTTGTTGCACTCGTTCTTATAGGGTATTCAGTTCATCCAGGAGCGTCTAGCATTCGATAGTCTTTGACGGTAATAAGATTCACTGAATGAGCTGCTTGTCAGGTTATAGATGCTTGTTTAGACTGAATTTGCAATGGACTGGATGAGATTCAGATCAGATATTAACAGTGTTCCCCTATTATACAACCATGATATTGAAACAAGGTATATACCTGATAAGGAAGAAATTTAATTAAGGAAGGGGGGAAAAAAAGGCTCTGCAGTGTTCCTTTTTTAAGGCTTTCTGAAATCAGTATGCTTGTGTTATCTGTGTTAGGACTGTGTTTTTGGATTGTGCTGCTGTGAGATTTCTGAGGTAGAAAAATCAGTGATTCTTTAACGCGTTTTTTTTTTTTTTTTTTACAACAGCATACAACATAAAGCATGTTGAAACATTTACAATGCTTAAATTACACAGCCTTTTGAATTTAAATTACACAGACCTGCACTGCCCTCTAGTGGCCAGTTAATGCGCTGCAGCAGCAGCACCCATTCGCTCGTTCCAGAGTAACAGACACTAGAACAATGCGTGCCTCTCAGAAGCTCTTACTATGAAGTGCTCGGCCACTTACAACTAGCCCAACCAGACTATTAGAAGCTCATGTTTATTCGCTCAGTTAATGAGGGGTAGCATACATATTCATAAACACCTTTCACTGATCAAAGAGGCTCAAACTGTTTTTCCCACTTCATGTCTGCCAATTATTTCTTAAGCCTTTCTGAGCCCTTTTGCCAGATTATTGGCGTGACCAGTGCATATCGCTTCCGCTCACACACCAGCTGCGTGCGCGTTTTTGTTTGGAATGAGCAGTTCTGTAACCCAGTGCAACAGGTGGCCACACAAAGAGACGAGTCGCGTGCAGCTCTCCCGCCGACTCCGCGGCGCTCGCTGCTTAGCAACACACTCGGAACTGTGACTGTTGTATTCAGATGGTTTTGAAGACTCTGTAGTCAAGTTTGTCAGGGCGTGATGTTGGGCAGCAGCAGTGCAGACTGCTTGACCATGGGCGTCATTTTGTTTTTAAAACTGGCGGGTGAGAAGGGAAGATGTGGACATGCTGGTTGGGAAGTCACAGTATGCTCAGTTTGCTGGTAAAGGCTCATGAATATTAATTAGGTTGAATATTAATTATGCTGAAAATTCAGCTTTGCCATCATAGGAATAAATTACATTTAATTTATTCCTATGGTGTGGTGTGGTCACAGTAAGGTGTCAATGACACATGCAAAGTTTGGTGTCAGTATAAGAAATACAGCCTCTTTTGATACAGAGTCAAATACAGTCTTTTGGCTTCATTCCATCGACTTTGTTGATGCGGTATACAGCTTGGACAACTATGGCAACATTGGTATCTATGTTCTTGGCATGACCCAGGAAATATATTAAGACCAGTTTAATGACAATGGGCTAAATTAATGAAAAGCTATTAGCATTTTTTAAATTCATAACTTGAAACTTTGAGAACCTTCAGGGCATGGTGCTAATTGTAATGATACACCAGTGCATTCGTAAAATATAGCAATTTATAATCATAATACTATATTGCAGTTAGAGGCAATTTCATGTTTTGTTCAATTATAGCACCACCAAGTGACACAATCCCACCAATTTTTTGTTACCTCAGAGTGTGCCCATACATAAGTGTGTCAAATTTGGTGAAAACTTTTCCAATTTGTTAAGGATTTATAGACATTTATATTTATGAGCACATAAAAAATGAGTAGTGCATGACTTTGATTGAATTTTTTTTGCTACTTACTATCAAAAACTTGACATTTGGTGTTTAGCCAATGACATATGTTTTCGATTTTCCTATGGTGGTTTCGTCTCAACAGTTTCAAAGATATTTTCAAAAGTTGTTTAAACGCTACATCACAACGTTGCACTAATCATAAAGTGAAACCTAGCAAGTTTGGTATCGTTGGACTCAGGATTCAGGAATCTAAGGAAAATAAGTCAACCACATCCAAAGTTATAAGCATTTAAATAATTTTTTTCACCATTAGGTGGCGCTGGTCCGAAACTTCTCAGACTCCTTCAGAGCATTGTGCCGATGACCCATACCAAGTTTCATAACGATATGTTCATGTGTTCATAAAATACAGTATTTTTCTACAAAATTAAAAAGGCCGACATTGGATATTTGGATTAGGTATCACTGGAGTCGGCATATTGCCCCGAATCTAATGAGACCACTTATATGATTTTTGGGCACACGGTTTAGAAGTTACAAGCTAAAATGGCCATTTTTCTGGACCACTAGGTGGCACTGTGCCGAAACACTGAACATTGCCTCAGATCATGCTTGTGAGGACATGTTCCAAGTTTGGTTCAAATGTGATAAAGCACCGAGATACATCGCTACGTAAAATTCATTCGCAAATTTTTCAAGAATGGTTGGAGTTATCGGAAAGCAAAATTTTTGCCAGCATGGTCTGCAAACCATCTAGGATGAGTTCGAAAAAGTGTCACAGAAAAATAACTAGCTTGTGTATTGATCCAGAGATCCGATACAGGGACTCTTTGCTTAAATCAGCTAATAAATGCCAAATATTACTAGTTGGTGTAGCGACATTACATCAGTAACATTTTTGTTTGTAGTATGAGGCGCTTGCTTTTAACCTCAACAGTATCATTAAAACATTAACCTCCGGTTTCACAAACAAGGCTTAAGCCTAGTCGCAGACTAAAATGCATGTTTGAGCTGTTTTAAATGAAAGCAACTTGAACTGGCATATCTTAAAATATGTCAGTGCCATTGTTTTGTTTCAAGATACACACTAGTAATGTGTTTTTCTTTCTATGTTTATAAAAACTACATAAATGTCCTAATCCTGGCTTAATCTAAGCCCTGTCTGTGAAACCAGGCCTAAAATAGCTGCTTATAACTCTCACAAATGAAATGAAAACCCCTCAACAATTAGAGATGCTCATAGATTTGCACAAGTGGTGGGGACAAAACTGGCTATGGAAAAAATTGGTGGGGATATTACTAACCACTTACTTCCTCAGCGAAAGCCATCGGAGTGTGGAAACACGTCCATTTCAATACAAAGAAAGGAATTGAGTGACTCAGGTTGACGTGTTATTTTTCTCTGAAGTTTCACCATTTCCTACTTTATACCCTCATCTAAATACGCATGACCCTTCTAGCCCTTGCATTTTTTTTTTTATATTTCCTCATTTCTCAAACCTCAAGAGGTCTGTTTGTGTAAGAGAGAGAGAGAAAGACAGAGAGCTCTGTGACGGACAGCATCTGTCCTCAGTGACATGGGTCAGGGTGGAGATGTGGAGGCATATCTTCCGCACCAAGCCACGCATGCAACAGGCAAGTGTACTTGTCCTTTATCTGAGGGGACTGAGAGAAGTATAGTAGAGAGGTTTGTTTGAGATGTGATGAGAGGGACACGAAACGCATAATCTCGCCTGTGTTACCAGCTCTTTTCTTTTTTTGTGGTTGGGAACGAGAGAAGGTCTGTGTGTGTTTGAGTGCAGCATCATTTGCGATTGAAATTTTCTTGTTCTACAGGTGTGTGTTTTTTTTTAAACAAGATTTTTTTTCTTTGTGGGTACATCCCTCATGTGTAAGCTGTAACTATTCTGTTTGACCAAACTTCTGGTTTGAAAATTTCTGCAACAGGAAGCATATGGTTTACAATGCAAAAAGCTGCAGCCTGAAGTTTCATGGGTTGCTTAGTGTTGCGAGAAATATTGGGTGTTAAATCCTGTGTGGTTTCACTTTAATATTAATCGTTTAGTTAAAAATTCTGTCGAAAGCATGAATCTTTTTTAGTACGTACTGGAGAGCTTACAGAGATGTGCTCACTGCTATTACTAAATAAGATGCAAGACTAATGACAGCGGAAGAACTTTTTGTGCATCTGTTTTCCCCTTTGGCTGTTTGTGTTGTGATAGTGGTCATTTTGAAGCAGAATGAAAGTAAAGTGAAAGATCAAATAGGTTTTATATAGTGTGCGTAAATGTTAAAGGTTAGTGTTGAATGCAAGAGTGACTGCAAAAAGAGATTATTAGAGTTTCTGTCAACCTCAGCTGAAACAGGAAGTTTTGAATCATACAATTTGTTTTAGTTTCAACACTGAACGACCATATTCAGTTCTTCACTACAGCATTTTTAAGGGATAGTTCACACAAAAATTAATATTTACTGTTAAGTTGTTTCAAACCTGTTTTGACTGACTCTTTTCTATTAGGTCAAACGACCCACTATTCATTCTCATTTATTATACCGGTAACACTTTACAGTAAGGTTTATTAGTTAAACACTAGTTAATGTATTAACTAACATGAACTAACCAATGACCAATACATTTGTTACTGTATTTACTAATCTTCGTTAACGTTAGTTAATGAAAATACAGTTGTTTCATTGTTTGTTCATGTTAGTTCACAGTGCATTAACTAATGTTTACAAGATTATTAGTAAATGTTGAAATTAACATTAACAAAGATTAATAAATGCTGTATAAGTGCAGTTCATTATTAGTTCATGTTAATGTAGTTAACTAATGAACCTTATTGTTAAGTGTTACCACTATACTATATACAGTTGAGCTCGAAAGTTTACATACCCCTTACAGAATCTGCAAAAATGTTAAACGTTTTAACAAAATAAGAAGGATCATAAAAATTGCATGTTATTTTTTATTTAGTACTGTCCTGAATAAGCTATTTCACATAACAGATGTTTACATAAAGTCCACAAGACAATAAAATAGCTGAATTTATAAAAAAATTCCAGTTCAAAAGTTTACATACCCTTGATTCTTAATACTGTGTGTGGTTACCTGGATAATCCATGACTGATTGTTTGTTTTGTGATGGTTGTTCATGAGTTCCTTGTTTGTCCTGAGCAGTTAAACTGACCATGTTCTTCAGAAAAATCCTTCAGGTCCTGCAGATTCTTTTATTTTTTCCAGCATCTTTTGCATATTTCAGCCCTTTCCAGCAGTGACTGTATGATTTTGAGATCCATCTTTTCACACTGAGGACAATTAAGGGACTCAAACACAACTATTAAAGAAGGTTCAAACATTCACTGATGCTCCTGAACGAAACACGAAGCATTAAGAGTCAGAGATATAAACTTTTTGAATTGAATGAACAGGATAAATAGTACTTTTTTTGTCTTCTGGGAAACATGTAAGCATCTTCTGTAGCTTCCGAAGGGCAGTACTAAATGCAAAAATATGATCTTTAAACAAAATAAGTTTTTTCATTTTTAGAAATTCAATTTTTTTTTGTCTTGTGGACTTTATGTAAACATCTTTGAAATAGCTTATTCAGGACAGTACTAAATAAAAAATAACATGCAATTTTTATGATCCTTCTTATTTTGTTAAAACGATTAACATTTTTGCAGATTCTGCAAGGCGTATGTAAACTTTTGAGCTCAACTGTAAGTCTTCTGAAGTCACATGATAGCTTTATGTGAGAAACAGGCCGAATTTTAATCTGAACTTTAATTATAAACAAATCTTTCATTTGATTAGGAACTTTTAAATGAATCAATTTCACAAACTGCTCTGAACGATTCATTTGCTAAACCTGACTGATTTAGTACTCGAGTTCAACTCAGTGACCCACTGGAGTGGAAGATCTTTCAATCTTTCGCTTTGTGTCTCAGAAAGCGTATGACATGATTTTGAGTTTTGGGTGCACTATCCCTTTAACTATCAATACTTTGGTGGAGAGAAGAGTCTTGAATTCTTAAGTGGTTCATCAGTGCACAGGAGCGAAAGTGTAAATAAGAGTCGTTCTGTCCTCAGTTTGATTTTCTCTGTCACTTCTTCCTCCCAACTCCACATGAGCAGTTCAAGTCACAGATCACCTGGGTAGAGAGAGAGTTTGCTGACATTAATGTTAAGGTAAGATCCCTGAACTTTCTGCTGCCACCTGCTTTGCTCTATGAGCTCTATCATACTGTCTGTCAAGCTGGGGTTCAATCAGGATTTACAGTAAAGGAAAAGAGCATGCCACAATCTCTGAGCTGCCCGCCAGCCATCCTGAGTGTTTGTTGTTTCTTCTGATTATGACTTCCTCTTGTAATATCAGGCTGAAGTGGTCAGGGTCAGAGGAAGAACCTGTGTTTTAAAGCACCACTGTATTATTAGCTCAGTTGATTGTGAGGGAGGAGAACACTGAGAGGGGAAATCAGCCAAGCATAATGGCACAGGATGAGCATTTTAGTGTCCACCCGACGGAAACAGACATACATTCATCGTTTTCTGGTTCTGTGTAGTTTTCTTTCTTATTCTTTGTTTTTTCATTTGTTTTTTCTTTTTTAAGAGTCCAGTATTGTATTTGTAACCCTATATTGTATTTGTTCTAATTTTCATATTATTCTCACATTTTCTTATTAGAGAGACCAAACATCATAGGATGGTCTGAAATCCCCCTATTACTCAGGCGGCTAGACACACATCTGTCAGACATTGTCGCTCTGTTTTTTTTTTTTTTTGTTTTTTTTTTAAGTTCTCTGGAACCATAAAGGCTAAAATATAAGCATTTCATTTTCCCAAAAAACCTGCTTTTTCAAACTTCTCCTAGGCTCTCCAATCTTCACTAAACTTTGTACAAAGCAGCTGTTGACTATGCTGGCAAATACATTTAAGCATGGCAAAGATATTTATCAGTTAAACTTTTTAAAAAACCCTTTAAACCCTTTAAAAACCCTTTAAACCCTTTAAAAACCCTTTAAACCCTTGCGCCGGTGGTACACCACCTCCCGTGAAAAAATTAATAATCAAATTACTAAGCAAACACTGACAGAAATAACACAAAATAGGTATCATTTTAAAGCTTAGAAACTCAGCTTTTTAATGCATCTAACCATTTTAACCACCCTTAGCGAGTGCTGAGTAGTCCCTCTAAACCGGAGTGTACCGCCCACGGGCGCCACCTTGCTACGAAAAAAATTAATAAGCAAATTTTTCAAAACTAATGCCTTGATCTACACAAAATAGGTGTCATTTGAAAGCTTAGAGTCTGAACTTTACAATGAATGTTACAAATTGATTAACTTCTCAGTAGTGCTGAATTTTTTGCTGATAAATAAAAAAAATATTTTCATAATTTATGAAATACTTTTTTTGTACGATGTACTGCAATGTGTCAAAAACATCATACAGCTCAGATAATCATGTGTCATATGTCATTTGAAAGGCCTCACGGAGTAGAATACAGCAAGCATAATTGGTCTGGGCTTTGACTAAATGTGAGTGAGTACATGAAGCCTCCAAGACCCATATGTAAACAACATACGGATGCGGCATTTATGTAACGTTTTCGCTCGTAACTTCATGAAACATGCTCCGATTGTGGAATCTACAGGAGATTCTATGAGTCCAAAATCAACATAATCCAATGCGTCGATCACAAGATATTCCTCACGGAGTTACAACACACAACACCCCACAGGCGCTAACTAAAATCAAATGTAGCTTTCACATGACGTTTTTTGCTCATAATTTCATGAAGCATGCACAGATCATAGAAAATGGCTGATCATTACTTACAGTGGATGCTCCCGATGAAAATGAGCCCAAATAAACATAATCCAGTGCATCGAGATATTCCTCATGGAGAAACAACTTTAAAAATGCCCATTGGGGGGTGTTTTGATGCCATCACAGCAAAATTTGACCCAGATGCAGCTCACATGTAGAGAAACTTCACCAAAAAGAATTAAGTTTAAAAAAGTAATAATAATATTTTAATATAATATATTAATATATAATAAAATGGTTTAAAATATTTTATTTCCTCTATCTAACTTTATTACTCATTCTGACACACATTATTTGTCACATCCTCCCTCTCTGTCTCTCTCTCTCTCTTTCTGTTTTTTTCTCTCACCAGTTCTGTTTTCAGGTCTCAGTCTCTTCCTTCCTCTTCCTGCCTACTTTAGTTGTTGAGCAGGGCAGAGCACACACCCTCAGTCCCATACACACTTTCACACGCACGGCCAGACCTTGCTCGCTCCCTCTCTGGGATGAGTTTTGTTGTCTATGGCTGCCCCGACTGCAGGCAGATGGGGGTAACAGTGGAATGCCCTGGCTAGAGGAGGGATGAAGAGATGGAGAAAGAGAAGAGGAAGTTTAAAGTCAGTCAGTTATTGACTCTCTACCTGTTCAAGCGGCAGCACAGTAAGACTTTAGCGAATGCCACTCAGTCCAGTGAGGAGACGAACAGCACCACGAACTCGGCTCCATCTAGTGCAGCTTTAACCGATGAACATACAACATGGACACCGGTCAGTGCGCACACACAGTATAATCGCATTGCTTCGTAGAGGCGTTGTCGTTTGTTGTTGTTGTTGTTGTTAAGGGTGGTTGTTAGTTGAGAAAAGGAAATGTCATATTTGTTTTGTTGAATTGGGCCACACCTGGTTGTCAGATAAACACAAGTTTTTGTAATGATACTCTTCTAAAAAATTAATTGCTTGAAGTCAAACATTCAGATAAGATGTTAGTGACTGGAATTTTGTTGTCCTTTTTAATACAAAACATCAAGTGCGTGTTTTATCTGGTGTATCTGCAGGAGAACACCTATGTCTCGAAGCTCTGTGACACTTGGCTGTGGTTGTTTTTCTTTCTCTCTCTCTCTCTCTCTCTCTCTCTCTCTCTCTCTCTCTCTAGATTTTTTTTTTATGTTGCTTGTCAGCAACACCCTAAAACCTGTCAAAAAAAAAATCTTCCTTTTTTCAGCTAACTTGAGTTTTGTATGAAAAGTGCAACAAATTGCCTTCTAAAAATAATATAAAATAATAAAATAAATTGATAAAACGGCGAGCCTTTTGAAGTAAATAAATCAATGTGCAAAATAATGAGAATAATAACAGTAATGTGATAGTGATTCAAAATATTATAAGAAATTAACAAATTAATCTGACTGAACCAGCAGTATATCTCAGATTCCTAACATCCACCTTGACTAGCATTTATTACATGCTGTAGACTTATATTTTGTCTGGTTGTCTTCAGATAAATATTCATTTAGCTTAATTTTTAAAGATATAATCCCCCTGTTTCACAGACAAGGCTTAAAATGCATGTTTGAGCTGTTTAAATCGAAAGCAACTTGCACTGGCATATCTTAAAATATGTCAGAGCCATTGTTTTATCTCAAGATGCACTCCATTAATGTTTTTTTCTAAGGCATGTTTATAAAAGCTACTTAAATATCCTAATTGAACTAAGGCCTAATCTTGGCTTAATCTAAGCCCTGTTTGTGAAACCAGGCCTACGTGTACATAAACCATAAAACTGTACATAACACAAATATCAGCTGCAGCATCTGCCACAAGGATAAAGGAGTAGTTCACTCAAAAATGAAAATTGTCATCATTTAATTGCCCTCATGTTGTTCCAAACCTTTATGATGTACTTTTTTCGGTGGAACAAAAAGATATTTTTTTTGAAGAGTGTTGTTAACCATACCACTTTGAATGACCACTGACTTCCATTGTATGAGACATTTCTCAAAATATCTTCTTTTGTATTTCACAAAAGAAAGAAAGGCATCATTTGGAATGGAATGAGGGTGAGTAAATGATGATTTGAGTGAACTATTCTTTTAAATGGTTTATATATTGATGTATTGGTGTTTCCATTCCAGTGATGATTTTAAAGGTGAATTAGTCAGCATTATGGGTTGTGGACAAGCAGCCGTTTTTCTGATATTAGTCTAACTGGGTTTGATGCTATTGTTTGTGTGCTTTTATTGTACCAGCCAGGTTCTCAGAATGCAGTGTTCAATTTTATTTCAGCCATTAACCATTTCCTCCCAAACATGTTTCCCCCTCTCTCTTTCTCTCGTCACAGAGGAAATGTGACATATAGCACTTTGATTAACATGTACTAACTTTAGTTAAGAATAAACTGATAACACATTCTGATTTGATCTGAGTGTTTTTCTTTGTGACTTTAAATTGCATGAGCTTCTCACCTGCACCCCTGCTGTTGAAACTTGCAAAATAACCATTGAATAACAAGTGGTGGTGGTGGTACCTTAATGTTCTTGGATGATAATTCATAAGTTGCAGTTTCAGTTCAAAGTAGATGCGACTGATCCATGAAAAAAAATCTCTGGTATAAATATTATATAAACATTTTAATACACTTTATCTCCTGCAGGGGGTGCTTTGTGGTAAGTGGAATCCCCCTCTTGAGAGTCTGAGCCTTATTTGGATCTCATAACGTTGCTTAGGCCACTAGAGATATTTGTCAACAGTGGTATTGGTTAAATCTTGAAATAGAGTGCATTGTTCTGTGACATATACATGGTAAACCACCCAAGCAGTTACTGTGAAATGATTAAAGCAATTTGCTCATTGTTCAGTGTCCTCCTGCATAGGATATTATGTCCACTTAACCCAGCTTTAAGCTTTAATAATCAAGCTTGTCTTCCTGACCAATCAGATGGTCTGATATGCTGGGTTTGATATTACATATTTTATGCCAACTACCCTGATATTTCTGTCGTTGATATCCATTTCTGTCTCTTGTGTTGTAGGAAGATGGTGAGATCAAGGAGATCAACATCACACATGTGGTTAAGGAGGGGGCAGAGAAGGCAGACCCCTCGCAGTTTGAGCTGCTCAAGGTGCTGGGGCAGGGCTCCTTTGGAAAGGTAAAAATACTCTCATATGCACAAACTTTAAAAGGAAGACGCTTCTATACTGCTACATCTGTTAATAGATGTCTTGTGTTTGTCGGCTTTGATGTGTGAGATGCTGCTGAAACTGTGACAGCAATTTTCAAAAGCAAAGACTAGTTAATGGTGATTTTGTAAAGATGTTCAGAGGGTTGACCATGGTTTCAATGCTCTGGACCAGAGCAAACAAGAATGAATGTGAAAGTTGGCAATCCTCCCAACAACACACCTATCACCTGTGTCTGGGTTATGTACCATCCAGTATAGAGAATTGAATAGAGAATGCCTTATAACTTATAATTCCATTTCTAAATTTGAATTCAAGATGCAAACAGGATCAAATTTGAACTTCAGGATGTAGAATAGTACATTGTATTTTTTTTAAATATATTTTTTATTATTTAAAAAAAAAAAAAAAAAAAAAAAAAAAAAGAACCCTAACTTTCCTTATATGAACCAGGTTAGAAGAACACCTAATCATCCAGAATGCTCTAATTGATCTGGAACGATATAAGTTTCCCAAATGCATTGTTAGCCAGCTGTAGTCGCAAGTTCTGTTGTAGCCTACAAACATTTAAAAAGTTGTGTGGTTGGGACTACTATTCTGGACCTGTGGTTAGATGTATAGTTTCTTGTCAGTATGACGTGGACTTGAATAGATCATGCATTTTATCAAAATAAGCAATCTAACATGCAGTACAATCTATATTTTTTTATTCCAATTGTACTGTAAACAAATTTCATTTTATGTCTTTTAGTTTGTCAAGACAAGAGAACATCATTTTTGAAGACTGCATATTTGCTCTACTACCCCGGGGGGGAACAAAAATAGCAAAGTAGCCCTCAGATGCCAATCATGCCACTCTTGTTATTTAAAACAATAATCTGACATTAATTTGATCTCATACCAAATAATTACCAGAAGTTATCTGATGTTGAACCAATGCAGTTCAAATGACACGTGCGACAAAGTTATATTATGGTTTTGGGTGAACTGTTTTGAATAGTTAGTTCATTTCTCCAACAATGCATTGTAGTATGGTAGTTAAGCAACGAGTTATGTAACTGTAGAGTACTGAATGGTACTCGAATCTCAATAGCCGGGTTTCCATTACAGATTTGCACAAAACTTTTGCAACGTTTTCTAAATGTTGATAAAAAAAACAATTGCAAAATGACAGCGTTTCCATTAACTGATGTTATGCGACTAAAACATAATTTTTTCCTCTCGCGATAAGTCATTCCAAAAATCATGGCAACGGATGTTAGTAGGTTTAAGTAAGTAACTTTTACTTACGCCAGGTGACCTCAAAATGCGAAAAGAAAAAAAACTGTTTCCTTTGCAGTTTTGTGAAATATTCCTTTTTCGAATTCCCTGAAAAACCGTCTCATGTGAGCGTAAAAACTTTTTTGTGAATTATGGGAGTTTTTGCGATTTCAATTTGTGCAATTTGAAGGTAATGGAAATGCAGCTAATGACATTTAAGGACCTTTTTACAAAGTAAATGTAAGAACATTTAGCAATGACTTGTTGAATATATAAACAATTATATTTGCCTAGGTTGAATATAATCATTAAAGATCTCTTCCTGTCATTCAATTCAAATTCAACTTCCTTTAGGAAGTTTTTTAGCTCATCAATTAGAAAAGAGACTTCTTTTTTTTTTCCCAACTCTGGTGTGTGTTATCAGCAAAACTGAGTGAGTTTTTACCAGGGCTTTTACAGCACATTCTTTAATAGCATTAAATATCTAAGTATTTTCAGAAATTGACTTAAGTTGCATTCAGACAATGTGACTGAATTGTTTAGTGAAAACATGTTTTTTTTGTGTGTGCACAGGTGTTTTTGGTACGGAAGGTAACCCCTCCTGACAGTAACCAACTCTATGCCATGAAGGTCCTGAGAAAGGCTACACTCAAAGGTAGAGCATCAGTATAAACACACACACCACAAACCACACAAGCTTCCTTTGCTAACATAAACAGTGCTTCAACAACAGCTACTTTCATTTTACATTGTTCTCCTGGGCTGTTTAATGTTTTTTACTCTAGTGTCACTCCTAGTTTCTGTGTAACCACAGAGTATTACACCAACCATGCTTTTAATTGTTCTCATAGTGAGATGCTGTAAATACAATGTTTTGTTATATTCCCTGAACTGCAAATTTGCATACCACTCTGAGTGAGGTTGCAGGTTAACGGTAACTCCTCTGTGGGTACACTTACTTCCTGTTTTTTTGTGCATGTACCCCAATGACAGAAAATCCCACCATACATACAAAACCTGAGGTTTTCAGTTCAGGTATCTGTTTACTGAAATCTCAGTTGTTCCCTCTTTCTACCTCCCAAGCATGTGAATTGGGACGCACCTTATGTTTTCGTGAGAGCTGATAACATCACTTCCTACAAACAAATGCTATCAGATAAACTTCTGCTTCAGACATCTGTTAAGCTGAATCTGCTGATTCACTGGCCACTTAAAGTAAAAAATGTTTTCATGCTTGGCTCTTATTATCATTCTTGAATATATTAATTGCATAGTTGTGATTTGCTTGGTGATTTTACAGATGTTTTATCACTGTTGCCCAATATTACAATCCATAAAGTCAAATTACTCGATGAAGTTTGACTTTATGTTGGCTGTGGCCAAGTATTTCACCTCAAAACCCATGTGAATTTGTTCTTGTCACAGTGAGAGATCGTGTAAGGACTAAAATGGAGAGAGACATCCTGGCAGACGTCAACCATCCATTTGTGGTTAAACTCCATTATGGTGAGTTAGTGTGACATTCTGTTTTATGGGACATTGTAATATTTTGTCATGCCATTTCCCCTTCTTTAAAGTAACAGCTTGCTCAAAAATGAAAATAACATTTTTTCGTTCACTGTCATGACATTCAAAATTCCTTATAACTCCATGGATCAAAAAAAAGAGAGATTCTGAGGACTGAACTGGTATCTTCTTTCCCATGTAATGATGCACCATGAAAGTATCCCAAAAGCAGCCCATTCCAAGACTCTAGAAGTGATAGCTTTCTTTAAATTGTTATTCACTAAAAATCTTGCCATCTTACACTCCTTGACAAGTTTATGAAAGAAGTAGTGATGTCCGATTGAGCTGGATCATTTCAAATAATCAATTAAATTAATTGATTCAATAATTCAGTCACAAATTGGACTACTCTGATTCAACTTACTGACTCCACAGTTTGGTTGCAGTGGTTAACAGCCCACTGGATGGGCTGCTATTTAGTGAATAACAACTTAAAATTTGGTCTTTTGGATTTTGAAGCTTTAATGACATGATGGTGAGTAAATTATGACAAGATTTTCATTTTTGGATCAACTGTCTCTTTAAATGACACAAAGGGCACTTTGAGTGAAAGTGGAAGTCAGTGATAAAACAGCTTGTTGTTGAAATTTTATTAAGCAGGAATTATTAAATGATTTCAATTCAGTGTTCCTGAATAATTCTGATCCTCTAATTAATGTAAAGATTACAGTTTTTGTTGTTGATGTTGTTGCAGAGTCATTACATTCATATTGAGTAATTTAACGTTGCAGTCATGCAATTTACGTTCTTGGAAGCCTTAGATTATACAGGAAGCTGTGGGAGCTTATCATTATTTACTAACAGATCAGATAAACTTCATTGTTAATACACTGTTCGTAAACGCACTCTTTCTGTATGTGTGTTCAGCCTTTCAGACCGAGGGTAAACTCTATCTGATTCTTGACTTCCTCAGAGGGGGCGATCTATTCACCAGGCTGTCAAAAGAGGTATATAATACTCATAACAATGAGCACATTATCCTCTCCTTTTTCTCCTTTGTATTCACTCAATCTCTTTGGTGTTCAGGTGATGTTCACAGAAGAAGATGTGAAGTTTTATCTGGCTGAGCTGGCACTGGGTCTAGATCACCTACATGGTCTTGGCATTATCTACAGAGATCTCAAACCTGAGAAGTACTTAACACACACACACACATTGAACATAAACTCATTGAGGAGATACTTGACCTTACAAACACATGTACACACCATGAATTCTTCAACTTGTACTGGATAAGACCTCAGTTACTGTCGAGTATGAGTGTGATATTGTTTAGAATGTGATTTTAACCTGACTGGCTCAAAATGGCATGACAAATACATTTCTATGTTCTATTTTCTAGCATCCTCCTGGATGAAGAGGGCCATATCAAACTCACAGGTACAATAAATACACTGTGCTTTACCAAAGGATAGAGATTAAGTGTTTTATTTAGTTGGTGTAATTGGTTTTGTAATTTCTCTCAGATTTTGGACTGTGTAAGGAAGCTATCGACCATGAGAAGAAGGCTTACTCCTTTTGTGGGACGGTGGAATACATGGCTCCAGAGGTGGTTAACCGGCAGGGACACACCCACAGCGCTGACTGGTGGTCGTTTGGGGTACTGATGGTATGTCCAGATTCAGTAGAAAATGAGAAAACCTTTGATGTCACTTAAATTTTGAATGATTTATTTGGCTTTAATGATTGCTTTCTGCTTCTATTTTATACAGTTTGAGATGCTTACCGGGTCACTGCCATTCCAGGGAAAGGACAGAAAAGAAACAATGAATCTCATCCTAAAGTGAGAATCCACTGAGTTTTGATCTTTTTATAGAGATGAAGCCTAGTCTCAAACTAAATAATGCTGTGAAATTGTTATTTGAAATTAAGCATTTAGGATAAATGTGTTTTACGTTATGATTGAGCTCATTTTTTGTTCTGGGAAATAGTCTTCAGTTAATCAGACACTTTTCATTTAACTGGTGTAAGGAACCCCGCATCGGCCCAAAAACGGAATCCGACGGCCTGGGCGAAGGTTAACGCGTGTATGCCTTTTCAGCGCATCTGTGAAGTTCACTTAATTTCACTCGTTTAATCTGACTCCAATTTTAAATGATTATTACTCTTAGGTTTCGTTCCCAATTGGAAATTAATCATTTGTTATGTATTAATTTTGATTTTTGATTATTCTGGGTATCTCATAATTTCAATTATTCGTTCATTACGGTCTCATCATCGCTTAGAGAAATTCACATCGGCCGACTGCGTTCTCACGGACATAAATTCGCCAGTTTATGATCTAGTCAGAGGATGCAGAGTTAACTAATGCATTTGAGTCGAACCGCCACATGCTTGTTCATACAAAAATACAGTTTTCTTAGTCACGATACTGCAACTTGCTAATTCAATAACAGACAAACTCAAAAAGTCCCATGATGTGCCAATATGCACCTTTCATGGGGCTCTCTGGCTTGGCCTGTCCTGACGCAGATTTACGGAAATGACGGACTCCATAATCTACTGGTCATAATGATTTCAGAAGAATCCAGAGTAAATCAAATATAACATTTTATTTGTCAAGTAAAAATGTATCATGTCAATTTCATAGTTGGACAATTAGAAGCCAATTCAGAAATAATAAATGCATAACATCAACTGAAATGCACATGCACACAGTGGTGGATTAGTGTTTGAAGACACTTGTCCACCACTGTGTGGGGGCTTCTGGCTACAGAAAATCCCCCCTGACTGCTTTGCACTTTACCTTATATACCAAGACCAGAACAAAAGGATTGTAAATTTTTATTACACCAACACCTGTTTTGGGGGGAGAGGAGTGGGTTTTCACAAGTGACACCACCCAAAAGGAGGACAGAATTCTCCTTAGTTTTTAATCTTCTTCATAATACCAGTGACTGCTGTGAAATTGAGACCATTTTACCAATCGCACTAAGACATTTAAAATGACACCAAACATGAAATGAATAAACAATAGATACACCAGATACATTATACTTCTTGGAGAACTTTCAGTGACTTGAGTCAGGCGGAAAGGAAGGAGGGTGTGTGTGTTTTGGGGGGAGGGCTATTGCCTCCTGTAGATGTGTGAGGGCAAGGCATTGTCCTATGCTATTTCTTTGAGATCTTCTCTCCAGATAAGCTTTATTGCTTTATTGCAGGGTGCTTGATCTCAGTTTTTGTCTTAGCAGGAAAATCAAGTCTTACACTGGTTTGCTTCATTTGCTAATAGCAAGCTGTTTAAAGAAAAACAATTTATGCTGTTAAACAAAGAATTCAGCTTTGCCATCACAGGAATAAATGACATTTTAAATTGTAATAATATTTCACAATATTACTTTTTTTTTTTTTTTTATATTCTTGATCGAGTAAATGCAGCCTTACTGCAGTGGATAAGAGACTTCTTTATAGAAAGTCTTGTCCACCCCAAAGGTTTGAATGGTAGTGTATATGTTGTAAGCATTATTCAGTGTCTGAGTCTTGATCATTGTTTGCTTATCTCTTCAGAGCAAGGTTGGGGATGCCTCAGTTCCTGAGCGCTGAAGCTCAGAGTTTACTGAGAGCTCTGTTCAAGAGGAACCCCACCAACAGACTGGGTAATACACAGTCAGATTGTTTTATATATATATATTTTTTGTGATTTAGTGTAACCTCTCAAACCGCATTAATAGCATGTTAATCTTGTGAAAGGCTTCCTTTTCAAATTGAGTCAGTTACATTGATGTATTTGACATTAGAGGTAATTGAAAGGAACATTTTATTTAAATGTGCTATATTTTCATAGCGAGGAGTGTTTTTTCTTTTTTTATTCATACTTTAACTGTTACCAGGATCTGGATCAGATGGAGCCGAGGAAATCAAACGCCATTCGTTCTTCATGACTATTGATTGGAATGTAAGATCATATTTCAGATTACTGCAACTCTTAAGAAGTAGCTCTATTATAGATTTGTCCTCCCCACTAGTAAGAGCTGAATGTAACAAAAAAAATGCATAATCATTTTCAGAAACTATTCAGGCGAGAGATAAAACCCCCATTCAAGCCAGCAGTGGCCAGACCTGACGACACCTTTTACTTCGACTCGGAGTTCACTTCTCGTACCCCTAAAGGTGAGAGGTCATATCTATGATCTGTGACCAGTCTCATTAGGTCATGTGATCAGTTTTCTTTTTGGACCATGGCGAGAGTAGTTAGGCCACTCAAACTGACATTTAAAACAAACTATGGGGGAATTTAAAGGGATAGTTCATCATGTGAAAAACAAAAAGCGGGGTTTAGAAGAATGTTTGGCATAAAGTTGCTCTTTTACATATAATACAATGTGGATGGAGACAGGGGCTGTCAAAAAAAGACAAAAAATATCATAACAGCACTAGAAGGTATTCTTCTGACTCTGAACGATAGCTCTGAGTAAGGGACGGACCAAATTAAATTAATTATTTCCAAAAAGTCTAGCAAGATTTTTAAACAGTAAAAATAATTGCCAGATAGCCATGGTCCCCATTCACTTTCAGTTTATGAAAAAGAGGAGAATGAAGATTCTTACACATAAGAAAAAAAATGCATCTTTCTATGACAATGATAACTGTTTTCATTTTTGGGTGAACTATCCCTTTAATAGTGTCCAAGGTCTTTTCATGAATAAGCTAGTCATAGAACAGATGGCCGTGTTTTCTTCCTGATCTTCAAGCTGAGCTCACTGCAGTAGATTTGGAGCTTTGGGTGGATTTTTCAAATGTCATCAGCAGCTAAAATGGAATATGCATGTGGGCTTCATGGTTTCTCTGCTCTTGGCCTTTCTCAGATTCCCCAGGCGTTCCTCCCAGCGCAGGGGCTCATCAGCTCTTCCGGGGCTTCAGCTTTGTTGCCACAGCAATGCTAGAGGAGGAAGGCAAAGTGGAGCCCTCTCAACCCCCTCCACACCCTGTGGTACAGGTAAAACAACTCTTTGTGACATTTTCCTTCAGCTTTTAGATGCTGCATGACAATATTAAAGGGTTGAAGGTTAGGGTTGAATTAATCTGTGGCATGCTTTCAAATACCATAGAAAATAATTAAGTTTTTTGTGCCATGTTACAAGTTTATAAATGCTGTAACTTTCAAGTGATGCTCATAAAGATAGCAGAAAAGATATGTGACATTAAGGTCTGCAAGGAATGTTTAAGGGGCGTTCACTTATAGCACAATTAAATCGCTTGAGGTTAGAGTTTAAATTGTTTTTAACCCAGGCTAGAACATGATTTATGATTGAGTGAATTTATCTGACCACTAGGAAGCAGTATTTCTACCTTTTCAGTTTGTTTTACTATATGAAGAGTGAGTGTAATACAGTTTAATGGAGATGATACAGTGGTTAAATGTTAATGAAGGGTGTGTGTGTGTGTGTGTGTGTGTGTTTGAGTGAACTTGTATTTATTCCAGAAGACCCCACAAAGTACGAAAGATACAGAATGTTTGACTTTGTGGGGTCCTTTAATTGGAACCCTCAAGGACAAAATCTTTTATATGAGACTAAATGCTAACTCAATTTACAATCGTCCTTCCCTACACTATACCTAAACCTACCCGTCACAGGAACCTAATGTAATTTTAACATTCTTATATATATAAGAAACTTAAGACACATTTTTAATATAAAAGAATGTTTTAACATAGTGACTATAGTGACTTATAAGATTTTGTCAAACATTCTTATATATGACTTTTAAGATGTTGTCTTTGTGGGGTCATTTGGACCCCACAAAGTAGTATAAACAAGGATGCGTGTGTGTGTGTGTGTGTGTGTGTGTGAGCGTGAGCGCGCGTGCATTTTTGTGATTTATGAGGACACAAATTTGTATAATGACATGGGTATTACACTGGTATTACGACGTAAACATGAAATATGAGGACATTTCATGAGTCCTCATATTTAAAATAGCTTTAAAAACATACTAAACAATGTTTTATTAAAAATGAAATGCAGAATGTTTTCTGTGATGGGTAGGTTTAGGGGTAGGGGTAGTGTAGGGGGATAGAATGTACAGTTTGGACAATATAAAAACCATTACGCCTATGGAATGTCCTCACTTTGATAGCAAAACAAACGTGTGTGTGTGTGTGTGTGTGTGTTGCTGTTCTAATATTCTATTCTCTGTTGTGTACCTGTCTCCAAGCAGCAGCTTCATGGTAAGAACATCTTGTTCAGTGACGGTTACGTGCTGAAAGAGGACATTGGCATGGGCTCTTTCTCTGTCTGCAAACGCTGTATACACAAAGCAACCAACACAGAGTATGCAGTAAAGGTTAGAGCCTCACTCCCTTAACTTGTCTTAATATTGTAATCAAGTCATACAAGTGTCTTTGAATTCATTTCTTTCTTTGACATCAGCATTTTTGGTTAGGTTAGATTAGGTTACCTAACCATCTTGCATTTTATAATCATATTCTTTGTTTTTTTTCAGATATATTCGGATGCTTTGTGGAAAAATAACTTAATTTAAATGAAATATATTTGCTTTTAAATGCTCTTTTAACGAAATGTCATCATTAAAAAGATGAAGGTTATGTTCACTAAAAGGGTTTTTAGATACATGTGGTCCTCAGGTGACTAATACATAATCTATTGATAGGTGATTGATAAAACAAGCACCGACCCATCCGAAGAGATTGAGATCCTGCTGCGATACGGCCAACACCCCAACATCATCACTCTCAAAGATGTAAGTACAAAAAAAAAAAAATCACAATTAACTAATCTGCAGGAATCATCTGCATTTTTAAAATGTGACACATGCAAAATACAGAGAGCGAAAAATACTACCACTC
Organism: Ctenopharyngodon idella; assembly: GCF_019924925.1. Lineage (NCBI taxonomy): Eukaryota > Metazoa > Chordata > Actinopteri > Cypriniformes > Xenocyprididae > Ctenopharyngodon > Ctenopharyngodon idella. Next base: position 12,209,544 of record NC_067236.1, on the reverse strand, counting down.
CGTATTTAATTAAATAAAACTGTTGTATTTCAGGTCTATGATAATGGGAAACAGGTGTACCTGGTCACTGAGTTGATGCGAGGAGGTGAGCTGCTGGACAGAATCCTCAAGCAGAAGTTTTTCTCTGAAAGAGAGGCTAGTGCTGTGCTGCACACTATCACAAAGACCGTGGAATACCTGCACTCTCAAGGGGTGAGAAAACATGCATGGATGAACACAATCACATTTAACTTGTAGATAAAAACTTGCCACTAACACAGAATCTGTCGTTATGATTCACAGCTTGTGACAGAGCCTAGCTTTCCCTCTTGTTTTTAAGGGTGTTCCCCAAGGCTCTTTCCTAGGCCCTCTTCTGTTCTTTAGTTTTTATGTTGATGTCTTTCCCAGAAGAACCACAATTGATAGAGTTCTTTGGACTAACATTATACTGTAGCTTTTTAAAGCATTATAGAAGTGCATGAAGAGAATTGGGTAATTGGGGGCAATTGTAACACTAAATATATTATAATGTATTCTTTTTCATAACTACTGTACTATTAATGGTACAGTTAATATTTGGTGGATATAAATGTGTTTTGCACCTAAAGATGGCAGATAGATTTGTAGTTGTTTGTGAGTTATGCAGTAAAATGTAAGTTATTTTCTCCCCTGTGTTTTCCTATAGGTTGTCCACAGAGACCTGAAGCCCAGTAATATTCTGTATGTCGATGAGTCTGGAAATCCAGAATCTCTGCGCATCTGTGATTTCGGCTTTGCCAAACAGCTAAGGGCAGACAACGGTCTGCTCATGACACCCTGCTATACTGCCAACTTTGTAGCACCTGAGGTGAGTAGTTTTTCTCAAAACAGAATGGGAAATGCTGTATAGACCAATAAACAGTATCTTTGAAATCTCACACACAGACACCCCTACACCTACTGAGAGAATGCAGAACCCTCACTGGCCATGCCCCTCAAACTTCATCAATCACTTCCCTTTACTACTTTAGTCTGCCCAATGTTTTAAACTTCAGAGTTATCGAAAAACATTCAATTGAACTATGTGAGGTTCTCTACAGGAATTAATGGTAGCAAAGGGCAGTTTGTACTATCTGACTTTAAATTATCTGGGGTGAGCGTAATGTCTTCGTGATGTGGAGTTTTTAGATTTTCTCAATAAGTGACATTGTTTTGTGTTGCAGGTACTGAAGAGACAGGGCTATGATGAGGGCTGTGACATTTGGAGTCTTGGAGTATTACTTTACACTATGCTTGCTGGGTAAGGATACATGCACATTATCTTCCATTATTAATAAATATTGCATTCTCAATTTCAACACATGAAAACTGAAAACCCACCCACAATCATTTTTCCTTTGGTTTTTAATTGTTCCAGTTTTACGCCATTTGCCAACGGACCAGAAGACACTCCAGAAGATATTCTGAGTCGGATAGGAAGTGGCCACTTTACTCTGACGGGAGGCAACTGGGATGCGGTGTCTGATGCTGCCAAAGTAGGCCATGACCCCACACTTATCCATTCAAACCTCTCTGACAGGATTTTATTTTCTCACACACATGCTTTTCCATGCAGGACTTGGTCTCTAAGATGCTCCATGTGGACCCTCACCAGCGGCTCACAGCCAAGCAGGTTCTGAAGCATCCGTGGATTGTTCAGAGAGACAAACTTCCCAACAGCCAGCTACAACACCAAGATGCCAAGCTTGTCAAGGTACCGCTGCCATGAGGCTCTTATTACCCTTATTATATATAACATAAATGTCGGTCTATTACTTCACCTACTACTACTTTCTCCTCACAGGGGGCGATGGCCGCCACATACTCAGCGCTGAAGAGTTCCCAACCACCCCCTGAGCTAAAGCCCATCGAGTCCTCATTCCTGGCGCAGAGACGGGTGAAAAAGCTCCCATCCACCTCTCTGTAGAGAACGAGAAGAGGGAAAAATGGAGAAGTACTCCTGACTGAATGCAGTTGTGGAAAGGATGGATGGATGGATGAAAGAACCACACTGAAGCTCTACAGACTAAAGACGGTCTCTTGAACCTGCCCATGACATCAGCACTGGAGTGAAGCTGTCAAGCATGCTAGGCAAGGCAGGTGATTGGCTGATGAAGTTTGAGGGGCGTGGCCAGTGAGGGTTCCGTACTCCATTAGGAGTAGTAGTGGTGGGGTGTGTGTGTGTGTGTGTGTGTGTGTGTGTGAGAGAGATTTCGAAATCGGGTAAAGGATACTGTTATAAAATAGATGATATTCCCAGTGCATTTATGTCTTGGTACTGTAATCCTTAAATAACAACACTGAGTTTTTGATTTTCTTTTTTATTTCTCAGTTTTTGTTTGTTTTGCTTTTTGTTTATTTTTTTTATCTCTGTAGTTTGTTTAACTGGATTTTCGTGTTGATTTGTCTGTTCTTGGACGCTTTTCAGCAGTAGTTTTCTCTTAGTCCGTCTCTTCCTGAAAGCTCAAAGTGGCCTTCAGCGCAAAGAGAGATGTTCCAGTATAATATTTCACCCAGATGAATGAGTAAAGGTTAGATATATCTTCCATAATGATCCGGTAAGCATGTTCACAAGACTATCAACCTAAACACAGTGGAGAATGGAAGTGCTCTCTGCATGGATTTGTACAATGCTGTCATGTTTCTTTCTTGTTTTCCCCAACTCGGCACTTTTACTTGGTGAACCTGTCAGCACTGGTGAAGACTGTTCAGAAAATGTCTCCTTGTGTGCTTATTAAAGTAAGGAATGAAAAAGTCTGAATGTGAGATGACACCTGAAGCTTGTGGCATGGAAAAATGTTGCTTTCGTGTGATTTCCAGTGATTTTTTTTTTTTTTTCTGGATATTGACTGCTGTCTCCTGTGTTTTGATTTTGTTGCTGTTGTTGCTTAAAGAGAAGTTATTTTATAAAGGGACATTGAGCACAAAATGTATAAATATGACAGCTGAGAAAACGATTTAATGATTGTGTATATTTTTATCTGTCTATCCTATTCCTTGTTCACCCTGTGTTCAGAAGCCCAGTGTGGTGGAACTATCGACTGTATTGTGCTCAGGATGTTAGAGATGCCTTGCAAATTCATGAAGCCTCGCTCAAGTATTGCACCCTTTACCAAACATGTCTTATCAGTTTTAAGACATGCTTACAGTATTGTTTTGCATTGCCCTTTTTCAGAATTTTTGAAGATTTATAAAAATTACATAAAGAATCAGAAAAGGATGTAGTTGCGATTATTCTTTTTACCAAGGATAGTTTACTCCAAAATGAAAATTGTAGTCATTTACTCACCCTCATGTCTTTCCAAACCTGTATGACTTTCTGTATTTCACAAAAATAAAATAGGGACCAGGAATCCATTTTCACCCTATTGAGAAAAACATGGGCATTCTGCTGTAAATATAAAGGGATACCGATTTGGAATGATATGAGGGTGAATAAATGATGACAGAATATTCATTATTGGGTGAATTATACCTTTAAATCTTTAAAGTAACTAGAACAGAATTTGGAATTGACCCAAAGTGTAAAAAAAACAAAAAAACATACAGTCTGTCTCTAAGTGTGCATTCTGTTTCTCCCAAACTTTATTTGCTCTTTGTGTGGTATTTGGGGTTATTCTTGCCTAAAAAAAAAATTAATTGTGGTTTTTTTTTTTTTTTTTTTTTTTTTTTTTTGTCTTTACTTGAAGGAAAAAGGCTTTATTTACTGGGAGTCACAGCATTTGGTCGTATTACTGTGTAAATGTGTTTGTTTCTCCTGCCTGATGTTGGGGTGGGTGGGATGGGAGCTGTTTGCGGTAAACGGGTGTAAATTATCACCCTTTGCTTTTACTGTTAAGGGCCTGAATTTAAGAACCTTCATCCTGATGCCTTTCTATTAAAAGAAAAGAAAAAAAATAAACTGACTTGTCCTGTCTCGCTTTCCTTTTTTTTTTTTTTTTGACCTGACCTGACCTGACCCTTTTACTTTTTCAGTGAATGAATCATAATTGGGACCATGTGAGGTCTCCACCTCATTGTATTTGTTCGTTTTGGGGTATATTATATATTTCTAATCTGCTCATTTGATTAATATAGTAAGAGTCAGACAACATGAAAGCTTTGTAGACCAGAATTTAGGCCATGATGTGATGGGATTATTTGAGAGTCTAAATCCATGAATGAATGAATGAATGTCAAAGCTCTTGTACATACAGTATCTCTGTCTGTTCACCTGTCTGCCTATTTTAATACTGTCCTCATTCTCTCTCTCTCCAACATATTTCTTTCCTCTCCATCTGTTTTCCCTTTTCTCCCCAGTAATCTCTCAAGTCCCTCAAATACACAGACATTATTTGGACAAAATTGAAGGATCTGAAAACCCCTGGAGGAAAGGTATCTATATGTATATATATATTCCAACTTTTGCCTGCTTAAATATATGGGAGGTTAGTGTCTTGCGTTATCAATAACTCCAAAATAATATGTGGCTCCTACTGAATGATACCTTTATTTAGGTAAAATTTGCAACCCCGTTCTTCCTTTTTATTTATTTTTTTATTTTTTTATAAATTGATTCAGATTTCTTGTCCCAGATTTTAGTTGCAAAAATCACAAATCTCATATTAAAAAAAAGTTAAACTAAAATGGTTCATAAGCTTATTTACTAGACAAGCAAGACAAGCTTATTCTTTCCAGACCTAAAGCATCATTTTCAATACATTCTCATGTTTTCCCTCTTTGTCCTCTCAGTGTAATCACTAAAGTACCATCTGCAGCCCCTCTCTGAACATTACTGATGGAATGCTTGAAATAAATCCATTATTAATCCAACATTGAGAGCCCCTTTCCCTCCCTCTCCTACCAGGACTGCTCTAATCTCAGATGGATGGGGCTTTTAAAAAGTTATTTAAAGCATGGCTGAGTGATTCTCACTTTGTACTGTCCCATCTTATTTTTCACCAGCCAGACCACAAAAGGGGGTTCATCACTACTGCTGCTTATTTCACAGCTGTTTATCTGTTCTGCAGACTAGTGTCTTTTATCTCCGGCTCTTAACACTAATATCTTTCAGTGATCCTCTTGTATTTTAATAAAGGAAGTATGCAAAAAACCAAAGTGGAGTGCAAATGCACAGTGTCAAATATTGCTCCTTATAAAACCTTCCTTGAATTATTGAATTATTAATTTACAGTGGTTTTGAATCAATATTGAGCCGGAGATGTTGGATTTTCCCATTACGTCTAGTGTTCTTAAGATCTGACAAAACTTCCATTGCAGTCTCTTCCCAGCATCACTGTAATGATTTGGGCTGGTTTCACATTAAGCTTGGTTAGAATGATGTGGTGTCCGATTGAGGGTGGTCTGAGGAAATGGATAGAATTTTTTCCCCTTTTTTTTTTCCAGGTGAACAGATAAGATCAACAGTCTACACACGTCTGCCTGGTTGCACGATAATCAGGTGTTGAGCTCTGAAAATTATAAGTGATCTATGAGCTTTTTATACTTTTTATAAAACGGTTAGTTCCTGTCCTTGATTCTGATTGGTCAATAGCTGGCTATGACCGCTTCACCCAACAGTTTTGTGTATCACTACACAACACCCTTAGCAACCACTGTTAGCAACATAAACTGTATGTTCTCAATTGATATTGTTCATTGATGCTTACTGTATTATGTAGAAGAGTGTTGTGAGAAAAAGATAGAGTGAGCGAGTTTATTATCTGCATTCAGATTTAGTATTTTCCTTCAGGTCAGTCCTATGTTCATAATAAAACATCTGTTTAAATGTCCAAAGTATCATCTTGTCCTTTTAACATTTAAGGGATTTTCACATGACTAACAGCGCTAGTCAAAACATTTGTCAGTTGCGTCTTGTTCCGTTTTCAAAACAATTCAGTCCAGAGATTGTATATTATAGGGAGATGAGAGTGTCTGTATCTCTTACCAGTGGAGAATAGAGTACCTCAGGGATGATGTGTTTTTGTAGGACAACCCGGAAGTTAGCGGCGCACGAGTTCCCTCGATCGAAAGCCAATGCATTTTTCCCATAGACTTTTGGAAAATCACAAAAAATAAGCTCTGTGTTTAACAAAGGGTTATGACACTTACACGTTTGTCTATCAAGATAATCTTTACAAGTTAATTTAATTTATATATTTTGAAGCCTAAATAAAGTCGTCAGATATAAAAGCTAACAATAGGCAATAAACGGACTACAGCACACCATGGTCGTGGATCAACATCACCACCACCAAGCTTCCTCAAACTTTATTTAGAAAACAACTTTATTTAAAAACATGCTCGCTGATTATGATCTGCGCTGTGTATGAATACTTATCCACTTTTTCATGAGAAATGCTGTCCAAATGTTCTGTTTGTCATGATGACGTCTAAAGTCCCCGCCAAAGGAAGTAGTCCCTTTTAGCAATTTGATAGCAACCGCCGTTTTTAAGACACAATAAAGGTTTAAAAAAAATCACAAGCGGGTTATAACTGGTGTGTTTTATGTCATAGATCAAAACGTGAAAATATTTAGAGGCTTTGTTAACCACAGACCTTATTTCAGGCGATTTAGCAAAAACCCATTGACTTTGGGGCGATGGAACCGGAAGTCCTAAAATGCTAACTCGCTTCCGGGTTTTGCCTACAAAAACACGTCATCTCTGAGGTACTCTATACATAGCGGCTAACTTAATCACATGCAGCACCTCTCAGCCTATTGTGTAATGGCAGTGACATCAGTGCCCACCCTTCAAAACTCCTTCCCTGCGTACCGCCTATGCGTGCCGCCAGAGCCGGAGCGTTACCATTAGCCGTTACGCTTTTTTGGCTAAAGGTTGCAGGCTTGCCTTGACTTCCAGTGGCTTTGTTCAGTCTTTTCAATATAAAAGTCTTCGCTACTGACAGACACACTCATAAAGACATTTTCACGCTGTAACTTCTGTTGCTGTTCACGGTCAGGGACTATTTTTTCCGGCGGAAGAAAGTCTTTTAGAAAAAGTTTACTTCATGAAAGTTGCATTGATACATATTTCTGGCTTTAATATTTGTATTGTGTGGTAACCGTTTTATAAAAGCAATAAGGTACTCGAGGCTAGTGCTGTATCGAGTTGTGCCTAACAACGCCCTTCAGCCGTGACTTATTCACGATACAGCACAGCCTCTCGTACCTTATTGCTTACATACAGGGTTTTTACACCGGATGCCACTGAAAACATGGTAAGTCCTCACTCCTCACAGCCTTGCTTTCATACCTGTCATGGCGCTACTCTGAATAAGGTGTATAGCTAGTCACGACCCTGGTCACGACTGGCTTGCTGCTGTTTGCTGCAATTTGGTCACATTCTGTGACTAAAGAGTGCTGTGAGTTATTTATGTAATGGTAAGCAGAAAATAGTCACACTATCTAAAGATATATAACTGAAATAACTGTCCTGACCTGAAATATCATGCCGATTTTTTTTGTGCCGATTTATTCATTTATAAATAAATAAATAAATAAAAAGGGCTGCCCTCGGTCAGATTTAGTTTGGCCAATCGGTCAGAAAGCTTTACGTTTCCTGCTTGTCAATCATTTTGACTGTTGGAAATCCGGAAACGGAGAGCGTGATAGATGAACTTGTAGCGATTTTTCATATGGGCTTTCACAGCAAAAAGGGAAAATAAAGACACCAAAACGGAAGAGAGTAAACATCGGTAAAGCTTTTCTAGAGGGAGCGTTTGAACACAGATGCCGAGCTTGCTTTGCTTGACAGGTAGGATTAGAATACGCCAAAGCAACGGGACTGTAGAAAGTGCAGTCGTGTCTTATTCGATGACTAAATATGGCGGAATCTTTCGAGAGTAACGTAACACCCTTTCACACAGCAATCTCGGAGTGCTTCTCATTTCTTATTTGTGCATCCTCGTGTCATTTCCTTGCTTCTTTTCCTCAAGTTTTTAGCTCCAACCCTTAGTATGCGAGGAAATGTGTATCCTCGCTCATGATTCCTCAGGAAGTTTCCTCGCCGCCTCCTCGCAGTGCAATTGTAGGCTGCATCCGAAAACGTAAAGGATTAGTTCACTTCAGAATTAAAAACTACCAATAATTTACTCACCCCCATGTTATCCAACATGTTTGTGTTTCTTCGAAAATTAAGGTTTTTGAGGAAAACATTCCAGGATTTTTCTATAGGCCTATAGAGAAAAATCCTGGAATGTTTTCCTCAAAAACCTTAATTTTCGACTTAATTTTCCTCAAAAACCTTAATTTCTTTTCAAGAAAGACATAAAGATCTTGGATGACATGGAGGTAAGTAAATTATCAGGAAATTTTAATTCTGAAGTGAACTAATCCTTTAAATGCTGCCTTCTGAGGACACATTCTAAGGTAGGAAGGCATCAAGGCACATCCAAATCCAATGTTAGCTTCACATCCTTTCTCCTGAGATACCTTCAACTGATCGATTTTTGAAGGCACCATAGAAGTATCCTTCACTGCCTTTGATATCCTACAATCCTATGCGTTCCAATCGGTGACAGTTGAGCTAGAAAAAGAAAGATGGTGTCTGAAAGTTGCGGTTTCTGGTCATTTTGTGTGTAAATGTATGATTTTGACCAATGTTTTCCACATCTGATGTCATTTCTAGCAAGAAATTACTACTGTAGTAATTAAATATTTGTTTAGTTCTCACCAAAGCTCGCTCTATTTTGCTGTAGATCATTAAACTGTTATGCTGCCTCTGTCCCAAATCAGTTTCGTGAGGTACCTTCGTGCGCAAACACTGAGTCATTGCTTGTAAAGCAATGAAGCCAGTGAATTCAGATGTCCTTCAAGATCGCTGAGTTCGATCATTTTTCGGGTCACAGGCTGGAGGACGGAGGAGCGAGGAAATGAGATGCATCAATTTGAGTATTAAGAAGCACCCCTGGTAAATTACAGTAAAATTACCAGAACTACTTTTGCGGTAAATGCACAAATGTGCTGCGGCCTTCCGTTTTCTGTGATAGGGGCTATTGAAAATTTAGGAAAGATTATGAACTATCATGCAGAGGAACTCTGTGTAATGTGTTTTGTTGGATTGCTTTATTTACTCGGCTGACCTGTAAGATTTAGTAGTTATATATGAAGACTTAAGATGCAAAAGCCTCTAAGTGCAGTCTGAAATTTTCTTCTAAAATGAGCATTTTTATCAAGCTTGTATGTTCAGGTTCAGTAATTTCACTTTAATGGCAATTAATAGGTCCTTTTCATTGCCATTGAAGTGAAATAACTGAACACAAACATTTTTATCATATTAAAAAAAAGATTTCTTTAAAAAATGTATATTGTCTAAAAGTAATGTGATTTAAATGTATGTAATCACTTTTAGTAAAAAAAAAAAAAAAAAATTAAACCACATGATTCTTCATGGGAAATGTCAGTCATAATATAGGCTAATATTTTTTTAAACTAAAGTAATAAACTGAACAGTATTATATGAATTTCCTCTCTATTTCAGTTTCACCTTAATAAAGGTGAATAAATCTCTGAGTTTTGCATGCAGAACAACCTCAGTCTCAACAACTTGATATTTTTAACTGGAGCAGATGTTTTAGCATTAGCTTGTGAGATCTTGTGAATTACTTACTCCATAACACATTTATTGTTATGTATTATTTGAAATACAGAATATACATAAAACTCATGTTTTATGAGTGCCAAGATCTGTTGCGTGGCAACAGCAGATCGTGGAATGTTGCATTTGCGTATGATCTTGCTTCTCTGGCTATTCATGACCTCAGCGGGGGAGGAAAAGAGTGAGAGAGATGCAGAAAGATAGAACAACTTCAAAGAGAACAAGAGAGGGAAATGTGTATGAGTGTGTGTGTGTGGGGCAGGCAGTCAATTCTGCTTTCCTACAAACCATCTGATGGCTCAGGCTGTGTTGCCATGGGCAACACACAGAGGGAGGGAAAAGGTTATGATTAAGCAGTGATGGCAAAAAAATAACCACTTTTTGGCTTTTTTCATTGCTTGAGCTGACGTAGACATCTGTAGGGACGACAGAGGGTGAAAAAGAGAGAAAGAGAGAGGATGCTGAGTGGGCAGGAATACAGACATCGAGCATCCAATCAGCGGAGGCAAAGTCAGCGTCTGTTTGTCCAATAGAGTGTGACGAGGCTCCTCCAGTGTGAGCTAACAGCGCTGGTGGCTGGTGTCTTATTAATGAATGGAGCGTCTCACAGGCAGCAAAACGGTGCTTGAGCTCTCTCTCCCTGGACGGAGAAGGCAGCACAAACAGAATAGTAGGAGCACTTCGCACCTCGACAGAAAGCAACTGCAGCAGCCGTGTGCAAATATGAAGCACCAGCGTGAGGATGAGAACTCTGACAGCGATGCAGAGCAGGATTCTTCTCTCCCTTCTGCGATGGATGTCCATCCCTCTTCTTCTTCATCCAACTTCCTCCTGCCCTCATCTTCTCAGCGGAGATCCATCTCCATGGGGGACTTTCGGAGAGTCCCTGCTGGACAGGCAGGCTCCGAGCCCCCTTCTACAGCCTCCACGGCACCCTCTTCCAAGCTCGTTACCCCCTAGCTCAAGTATGGAGTTTGAGGCAGCTCGTCGACGCCTCCTGGAGGTGGAGGAGCGCCAGCGTGTCATCAGAGAGATGGAGAGACGACTGGAGGAGCTGAGGGAGGTGTTTGTGCGCTCCGAGCAGGAGGCGGTGGAACACGGGGAGCTGGTGGCGCGCATCACCGCTGCTGCCCAGCAAGGCGAACTATACGTAGCGGAAAACGGACAGCGGCTGAAAAAAGGATTGCGGTTTAAACGGCACAGGCCCACCATTGTCTTCTCCTCCATGCTGGGGCTGAGAACGTGCCTCCCTTGGCCTGTCAAACTCAAATAGCGAAACAGCTGCTACTTACTTGCAAGATGGTCCTTCACTGCTCACAACAGCATCACTCTCTTCAGATCCAAGGATGTCCAAGGCTCATTTTCTACTCTCTCTTAGTCAGGAAATGCTGAAACTTTTGCTTCATCTGTATATATCATTAACTGGGATTTTAGAGGGTGCTTCATTTGAGCACATCAAAATGCCGCAGGCCTCATATTTGCTGCTTGAACAACCCAAGAAAGACACTGGGGATTTGCTGTAACGTGTGTGAACTCTGTGCATGTGTTACACTTCATGTCGCTTAGTGTGCGTGAGAACGTGTGAATGTCAGAGAGGAGGCAGAAGTGTGCTATTCATCCAGAAGAAGTCACTCAGGTGTCCTGTGATTGGTCCGAAATGAAAGGCAATCTTCCATCTGCAGTAAGGTGAAACAGAGCGTTTGGGCTAAAGGCCCGTTCACACCAAGAGCAATACCTACAACAATAACTATATTAGCGTCCACACCAATGGTTGTTATCGTTCTGTTTATAATAAGCGCGCATTGCATTTGTCGCTTAGCGCTTTATATGTTCAAGCTCTTTAAAGTCGGATGGATTCTGATTAGCTGACAATGTTTTTATCATTCACCAACTGGAAAAAAATCACTGAAAGTGATTCCACGACATTATCGTTGTCGTGGTGTGGACTTCATTATTCCATAGATTTAGAATGATTATTAAAACTTTGTAGTTATCGTTATAGTTATTGTTATCATCTTGGTGTGAACTGTCCTTGAAGTCCCAAGAGACAGATGAACTGTACATGATTGTACAATTTGTGCACATATACTGGGGACATGCGCTTTTGTTCTCGACTTGTTCGTTTAGGGTGCCCATTGGGCTTTTGTGGATGGAGAAGAGGAGCAGTGATTTCTCTCTCTTCTCTGTCAGCATTCCATCTGTGGCCTCTTTGTCGCCTAGCAACCAGGACCTGACTTTCATTTCCTTCAGAATGTATTTGACATCAATAGATCATCCAAAACTACAGCTCATGAATGACAGGCAGAGGACATTTTGAGATTCTTATTGTGTGATTTAATTAGCTGCAGATCGCTAGTTAGTTTGAGCATACACTACTAAGAATGCATTCAAATATGTAGGTAAAATATGTAAGCAGAAAGATAATGGCTGTGTTGGAAAAGTAAGTCTCAGTCAATCAATGACCAAGGATTTCAGGATGGCTTCTAAAGCATTATGTCATGTGGAATGATTGCGAACTTGTGAGAGGTAACCAAACAAATATTTAATGACTACAAATGCTTATTTCTTGACGGAAAAGTCATGCGTTATGAATGTACATTCATATATAATTAACCACTCCATCAGATACCATTTTCAGTCTTTCCACCAAACACATAGAACTGAGGAATATCTTAAGCAGCGTAAGATCAAGACATTCAAAAACCAACCAGATGAAGGCATCTTAGTCGGGGTGTTAAGCTAACATTGGTTTCAGATTTGATTCGATGCCTTCCTACCTCCGTATGCTGCATACAAATGCTGCTTTTTTCAGGTTTCAGACACAGCCAGTATCACTCGTTTGATAATGAATAAAAACTAAAACCAGTTTTAAATGTAGGTTGCTATAATCTCTTTGGTTGGTTATTTGGTGCAACTGCCCTCATTGAAACTTCCTATCTTTACTGCGTGACATCTCTCTCTCTCTTTCTGAGCAAATGGCTCTTGCTCAGCCTTGTTTGAGTGGAGTGCGTTCAGGGACTTCAGCAAAACACAGGAGACTGCTATTCTTGGCTTGAACCAGTTAAGGCTGGAAGATTCTGGGCTAGGTAGAGAGAGAAATATGATCAGATGCTGGCTAAACTTGTAGGTCTTTAGTGAGTGAAATAACCTTTCCTTCGGCAGATAGATTTGTGTTATACTGCAGGGTAAGCCAGCAGGACTGTACATCACCACTGAGAATGTAGCCTGCACCTGGCATCTTGCCTCATTGTGTAAGCAGACAGTTGCTCTACTCGCTGCATCATATCAGGAAAAAACATGGAATTATTGCATCTATATATATCATTATGATATATATATATATATATATATATATATATATATATATATTAAATTAACTCTGTATTATAATCTCAGATTCTTCCAAAATCTGAAAGTAACATTTATGTAACATTAATTATTCGATTTAAACGCTGTGATTACAATCATTACATACACATAGAATGTCTTTTAACAGGGTCCCTTTGCAATACACTTCTATCTTCTATAAATACTACTGCATGCATGGTGCTTTTTTGTCTCTCTGTGTGACACCTGTGCATCTGTGTGTGGTGCAGTTCGATTCACGTCATTTGACGTAAGGCAGGATGCCTGCAGACCACAGTCTTTCTTCAGTTATATCGATCGGGCGTAAAGCAAACACAATAGACGTGAGTGAATCTCAGTTCAAGGGCTACTTACACTCCTAACATCTGGGTGTCCTTAATGGTTGCGCTGATCTCCCTCATTTTAGGAGGGATTTGATTTAGGCAGCTGTAGATTATACTAGATTTAGGACACACGATTGGCTGCTGTAGAGTGAAAGATGATGAACATGCCTGCAATGTTCTTCTGCGACATATCAACTGCTAACCAAACTAAGTTGTTGTGATGAAAGCCTCTGGTGTGTGGACATGTTATTAGCGATCACTGTTGGAATGATGTTATGAACCCATCTTAATGAGTTCCCACACAAACATTTACCATGGTAATCAATGTTACTACTTCGAAACCACAAAAAAATTATTATTGAATTCCTTTTGAACAGTGTAGTAAGGTTTCAAAAGCTGATATTTTTCATTTATTACAAGGATCTCTGGAATGCTGGATTCTGATTGGTCAAATGCAGTATTCAGCGGTCTGGTATTTCCTAATATAGAATGCAACAGTGTCCGTCAACTTTTTCAGCGGCCTTGGCACTGGAAGTATTTTTTAATTCCATTTCGAATAGGGATTAATGAAGTCTTTATTTAAGAGTTATAAGCCATAACCAGGTGAATAAGCCATAATTTTGAGATGAATCACAATGTTACAAACATTGATTTGAAGCAAAAAAGTATTTGAAAATTTGAGAAAAACTGTGTACTTGAAGGCTTTAACAAGGGAAAGAACTACAATCCCATAAAGCATTGCGAATTAAATCATTAAATTAAAAACGATGAAGAAATATAAATGATTGATGGTTTATTTTGTATAGAGAAACAATATATGCATCCTATGCAAACAAATTTTTAGGTAGTTTGAGAATCTAGTGCTTGTGTACTGCTTTTTATCCGGGGCTATAAAAATATTTAGCACCACTTGTGTACAGTTTGAAACCATACAGTGTTAAAATGTTACAGCTAAATGCTTAGCAACAGACAACCAATCACGTGCCTCATATTTGCGTGCTTTGGACAGTCACGGAAACACGTCGCGCTATATAAACAATCGTTTTAGCATTTGAGGGGAAAATGCTGAACTATTTTATTCTTACCTTTAGAAGCCGTTTCATTCTTACCTTTTATAGTCGGAAGTCTATTCAGGATAAACTTTATAGTACAGTCGGCAATATGTAATATGAGGATGCGCCATGCTAGAGCCTTTATAGGTGCGTTCATGTCATGTCGTAATTACCATAACGATGCTGAACTGTAAAAAGCCTTCACATGCTTGCTGAACTTGTAATTACAATGTGTAAAACTTGTAATTTTCTGAGAGCTACGGCTTGTACCATGTGGCCGCTGTACCACCCGACCACTGCAGATTTAAGGTGTGTTAGACTTGAAGCAGCGCTGTGCAGACCGATCGGTCCAATAAGAACGTTAACCCAGGGTTTAGGAATGTACAGTAGATCTACATTCACGCCATATCCATAATTTCGAGATGACAACATGTGACGTTCTACTTGGAGCACGTCTTCGGACTGGGAATTATGTGTTTTTAAGGCAACACTATCAACGCCTAAATGAATCTGCAGCAGTCGGGTGGTACAGTGGTCATGTGGTCCAAGTAGGAGCTCTCAGAAGATTCCCAGCTTACGAGTTGTAATTATGAGCTCTCTGTGAATGCTTTTTACAAGTTGAAATCTCATAATTACGGTAATTCTGACTTGCCGTGAATGCATCTTATGAAAAGGCAGTTTATGAATACCCAGGATTAATTGTTAACCTCAGGTAAATTATGGTCAGTGTAAAACATTAAGCAAGATAACCCAGGATTTGGTTTACCAGGGGTTTATAATGACCCAGGATTAATTATTTCAAGTGTGAAAAGCCCTAAAGTGTTCTTTTGGTGCAATTTGCTTGTAACGATTCTCTGATTGGTGGAGATTTCTTTGCAGAATCATGGGTAATGTAGTTTTGTCTCCAGGAATTGTGCTTTTGAACACAATTATTTAAACATTAAGTTGAAATCATGCAGACTGATGGCTTCAACAAAAGCATATAACAATGATTAACAATCTCGTAGGTCTATCTTTAAAGGTTTGTAAGTTATCGATAATAATCACTTCCCTTATGGAGAAAATGAATGGGATTTTACTTCCGTAACCAAACTGTTGCACTCTATAATATAACTCAAATATAACCACTGTCAGGTACCATGGTAAATTTTTGTAAGGGTTTCTAGTTTGTAGAAATCCAGAAATGCTAGACGACCAGTTAAATGGTTTCTCGCAGGTATTCATGATTTGTAGGCTGTATGTTCTCAAAAGCCCTTGTAGAGTAAAACATACATCAAATGCCTTATCTCGTTGACTGTACATATGAAGTTCATTTATGCTGTGTGGTTAAAAGACACCTCAGCTGAAGTCTCTCTCACATAGTGATTTTTGCACTGCACCTTTTATGAGTTTTGCTATGACAGATGTTAAAAGAAAAGCTTTCCCAAAGATCTGAGCCCACTTGCAGAATGAATGTAAAGTCTGTCCTTGTGTCCATGTCTACAGTTATGATGCCATCCTTATAAGCTTTCATCAGGTAACACTAATCTTTGTAACAGTTTTGTTGGATATCCAGCTTTTGTTGTCAAAGCTACTGTACTTATTTAGATAAGCAGGTTCATTATTTCTTCTCAGCTGTAAAATAACTTTAAGCTAATGTAATCTTAATGCTCACAGGCGGCCTTTGCTATCCAGAGGCCCGTTTCAAAGAAACAGTTGGAGGCCTCCCAACCCCCATAAGGAAAAAACACTGTATGCAATGCGACTGCATATACTTTATTATCTCTGTTATTTTTAACAATGTTATCTCATATTTCACACTTTAATAGTTATAAACGCATTCTATCTATCACTATCCACTCATTTTATCTTTTTAAGCAGGGGCCGGTTGCATAAACCGCTAAGACTAGCACAGTTACATGACAACTAAGATTGGTCTAATTTTGTACTGAAAAGTATCAAAGTAGTAACTGACTAGTTGATCATACTAGTTCTTAAGACAGTCTTAACTTGGTTATGTTTATGCAGCTGGCCCCAGAATCGCACAACCAATCACGACCGAAAACAAAAACAATTTCATTTTCGTCACTCACAGCCCCACTTTGGACAGTGAAATGACCTAGCATTGAGAGCAAAGAAATAAAAATTAGAGAACAGGGATTAGATAATGGATGGAATTTGTAATGCAATATGAATAAAATTTGGCTTTTCGTAACCGATCTCGTAGTACGCCCAGATTGCATTTATACTACACACACTCATACTATATAAAACACACTTTTTAGCAGTCGTGAAGTAATTGCTTATTCAAAATAAGTACCTACGCAAGAGAGTATGCAATTTCGAACGCAGAATTTCGAGTCTTTGAGTCAATAATTTAGACCTATTTGTTCAAAAATGCAGATTCATTTAATAACGAAACATACTATGTTGCTCAGACACAAGCAATGGATCTACTGTGGATTTGTTTGGAACTATTTTCATTGGCGAACCAGAGCAAAAAAAATTGTCTAAAATGTAAGTCACCTAATATTAAATTCTTGTTTATTGAACTGTTGTATAAAATCAATATCACATTTGCAATCATGTTGATATTCAGGAAAACAACGCTCTTGCTCGTGTGGTATTGCCTAAATATTAAAATAATTAAAACTCATACAGGGACTTTTTTTGCCCCATTTTTTCAATTTTGTGGGCATTATTATTTATTTTTGGTGCCATTTTTGCCCCAAGCCCTGTTAATTTCCACCCTGGTGTGTGTGGAAAAAGTCCTGGGGCTCTTTTTCGAGCACAAGCGGAGGCCCCTTCTGTTGTGAAACCAGTTTCAAATGAAATGGGTGAAACATAGCAAAGGCCACTACTGCCTATTTACAGTAGCTTTTATTTTTAGTCACAGTATAAGTGAAGCTTTTCTGGTAAAAAACATCTAGTGGGGTTCACAAATTTAGCCTTTGACTGTATTCTTTTAAACATTATAAGAATGTATCACTCTTTGAATTTATGTATTTAATGTGCTTTGCAAAGTTCTATTCACAATCTTTAAAAATGGCCTATTCTGTAATTACTGTTATTTAATCCTTTGTTTCACAGAACAAGATTCAACAGTTCTAAAACCCTTGTCTCTTGTCTAACGTTGAACAGATGTATTTTTAGTTTCACTGTATGCTGAATTATCTAATTGGATTTTTGCTACATTGCATTTGCTGAAGAAAAAAAACATGAAATGAAAACAATTCCACATGCTTCTGTATATTTATTGATAATACATTGAATATTAAAAATGTTTTTGCTGACTGTTTTAATGAGTTCATTTGCCTATGAAAATGCTGATCTTACGGCAAAAGGAGAGAAACGAATATGCCTGCGTCTATTTTAAACGGTCTTTCTCTCAGCAGAATTTGATAGGACAACAGGACCGGAAGAAACACTTGATCCAGCACAGCTTGGAACGATTTCTGCTGAAATCAGTACCAACAGCCTCATTTCTTTCCATGAGCCATCTGGCAATCTGACAGACACCAGCATTAGAGTAAACACAGACCGCTAATGTTAGTCCATCTGACATTGACATCCATATATGCAAAGGTCAAATGCTTTGATTTGATTATGATTGATTTTAAATCAATTGCCTCAATGTCCTACTACAGTAAAGAAACCTGGAAAAACACTTATGATTGCCATGATATTAGAGACAGCCATTGACAACGCATTGAGGTTTCATACGGTCTGTCTTTCTCAGTGTGACCAGATGCAGAATCTAAACACCACACTTCAGTTATCTGCAATAATAATAATTTACAAGTATTTTTCTATTGTTTTTAAGAACAAATATATTTAAAACAAGGTCAGGTCACTTTTCAGTTCAAAAAATTACGTAAGAGAACGTGTATGTAGTTCAGTAGCTGAACATGCAACATTAGTGACTAAGATTAAAGCTCTGGAGTGCAAAAGAGCACCCATTAGTTGTTACCTAATTTGCAGTTTATGCAAACATTAGTAAAGCTCTCATGTTGTTGTTAGCATAACAAGGCCTTACGTAATGTTATTAACTCATAATGGCAAAAGCTATGACTTTATAATAGCCCTGATCCAATGGCTGGGTTTAGTCGAGTAAAAAGCTTACCCTTGGCGATTCACTATGCACATATTGAGTGGGGTTGTGCTTTCAGAGATTATAAAATCATGTACCCATTAGTAAACAAGAAAAAAAAAAATCAAATGAACGTAGACTAGAGCAAAGTGTGATTGAAGCACTGAGAATTGAAATCCTCTGAGAGTATTTTCCATAAACACGAGTGGTCAGTCATTTCAATGATCTAAGTATCAGCATATCACATATTTTATTAAATTTCCAATAATGTAATCAAAACTGATTTTATTTCAGAGTAGCAGACCAATTTGTTATGGAGCACCTCACTGACATCACTGAGGAAACATTGGAACAGCTGAAAAAATTATAAAAATTCGAAAAAATTAAGAAATTCGAACAATAAAAAACGTTTTGTGGCTCTTTAAGTGTTGTGACAGATTGCTGTAGCGCCTCAGCTCAAGCGGCTCGTGAACTGATCATCTCTTATTAGTTAATTTATAGCATCAAATAAACATGAATGAACATGAGAAGGAATGTTGTTTCAAACGCGGAAAGACGTCAGTACACACCATTTTTCAAGTTCAAGTCCACCGAGGGTAATCTAACTCCTGACTGCTTTGTCTGACAAAATGGCGGATTCGGCGTTATGACTGGTTAGATCGCTTGTCAATCAAACTCCCGGCGAAGGGTCAATTGCGTTGTACACATTATATTTTAATTCTGCTACTTTGTAAGTAAAAACCTCATATTACATATTACCGGGCAGTAGGACCACACCTTGGTTGATTACACCTAGCATTCAACCAAGGGGAACTGTTGTGTCATGTTGCAAGCCAACAGTCCTCATTTATGCACCATCGCTGTGAACGTCTGCTTCAGTCTGACCTGAAACTTTGTGCACCACTCCACACTGACCCCCCTGACCAGTGACGTAACACCTGTCAATTATGCATCAGTTCAGTCAGATGCTAGCTAACGATTTTCAATCTGTAAGGAAGTTGAGAGCTGGCAACCATCCATTAGGCCCTTTCAGGATGGACGGCTGACTGTTGAAAAAGTAAAAGGTACTAATACACACACACAAACACATCTGATGTGTGCATAATCCTTTTGCAAAAGATGCCACATTCTTAATCCAGGATTTAAAAATAAATTCAGAGTAAGTCTGCATGTTTTTGACGATTGTAGAGGGCTTATATATATTCTAGAAAAAGGTAGTTATGCCATCTCCCCTACTGTATTTATTCTGTAATAAAGCACTTCATTCTTATAAACCAACAACAGTCATAGCAAAGGTTTTGCAATCTATTGTATGTTCAACACAGAGACAACACGTGATTATAGTTTGCAAACATTTAATTGTCATTTTCAATTCTCAGAAGCAGATGCTAAACATCTCAGAGAAAAACCTAATTTGTTCTGAACAGACTGGACGTGACTTTTCTC
This sequence comes from Ctenopharyngodon idella, assembly GCF_019924925.1. Taxonomy (NCBI): domain Eukaryota; kingdom Metazoa; phylum Chordata; class Actinopteri; order Cypriniformes; family Xenocyprididae; genus Ctenopharyngodon; species Ctenopharyngodon idella. The sequence goes on along the minus strand of NC_067236.1, from coordinate 12,189,713 downwards.
AATAAAATACAGTTATAGCGATACAAAATGGTCGAGTTTAACAAGCATAACTTATACGGCGTTACCTTTTTCTTTCCTAAAACACAAAGTGAGCTGAACCGTTTTGGACCTCCAACATACGTACTTTCATCTCTGCCTAAAAATGCTTCACAGAAGTCAATGAGATGGCAGAAGGGAAAACATCTGTTGTGTGCTCTCAGCTTATCAAACATTTATACAGACTCTGCTGGTTTGAGACACATACCAAATCTGCCATAAACCACCTCGGTCTGAAGGGAGACCCCATAAAAAAACAACAACAATAATAATAATAATGCTGACTGAAAACAATACAGACATTATAATGACATTACATGTGGGTGACAAATACAGCAATTTTTTTTTGTATAGACAAAGCTAACGGAGCCTGACTTTTAAACATTAGCACAAAATATGGACACTCGAAAAGAGTTGATGTACTATAAAATAAACACAATGCAGAATTTATGCTTGCTGGGATTGAAAAACAACAAGGTTTGTCTGTGTGCAACTTCAGAAGCAAAGACAATGGAGCATTACGCTACCAAAACAAGTGAATCATGTACTTGAGCTGTTACAGTGTGTTTTTGTGCTCCATAAGGCCTAATAGTGTCTGTATTGTGAGGGTAAGTTTATGTTTCTCTCTCAATCTATGGCTTGCAATACTGAACTTTCTGCAGTCAAAACGTATTGAACATTTCTTGTCGTTTAACACTCAGATAACATCTTGATCTTCTATATGAGGATTCTCAAGGTTTGCGTTTCATTGATCTTACTAGTTGCTTTATCTCCCAGTGCAGGGCTGGATGTCCGGGAATCAGCAGCAATAGGAGACGTCGGTGCAGAGGAGACAGATGAAACCAAATACATCATCCGTTAACTCGCTGTCTGGTGGACCTGGTGTCTGGCCAGAACTAATGGCATGTCATGACGCCTGACGTTATAAAATAATATCTAGAGAGCCCCAACCACAGGAGTGAGAGTCCAGTGCCTCCAAGTCTGGGCGACAATCTCTTAGAGACCTCAAACGCCAAGTAAATATTCAATGCCTCAATATCAATAAGAACAAGTGCTATTGTTAGTTTAAACAACTAAGCCAGGAAGAGTTTCAAAAGCTGGATGGCTTTCATCCCTTTTTTGCCTGTCCCAAAGAAGTCATGACGTACCTGCCAAACCTTCAATCCAGATAAACAGCTCAGATACGTTATGAGCAGCACTGAAATGGATCAGTGGATCATCTTACAGCATCCACACTAATGCTGTGTAAGTCTGTTCTCCAGTCTTTCATCTTCTAAGTGCATTTCAGGCCTCCACAGTTTCTAGGTCTAGCGCCTCTGAAGATAAAAGCAACAGTCTAGACTAGTTCCACATGCTGTAATGTGAGCGTTCATGGAGGTTCATCTCATTCTCCTAATTTATGTACATAGTTGACTGGAAAGGAGCCACTTCTTGAAGGTTCTCCCTCTATATGGCCCACCTGGAAGGGAAAGTGTGCAAGATTGTTGAGTTGAGTTCTCGACATCAGTTTGAACTGTTTATGGAAAATTTACTGTTAAAATGTATGGTTTAAGAAAATTTACAGTTACTGCAAAGCCTGTTGAAAAGAAGCCCAGGTAAACACAGGATGTGTGTGTGTCAGTGTGAGAGAGTATGTATACTTACCCACCAGTGTGGGTCATCAGTTGCTGTCACTATGATGACTTCATTCTTAAAGAAAGCCAGCTGATTGGCACCAACCTGTCTGCAGTCAACTAATGCTCGGACCTTCTTGGGTCTCTCCCTTAATGAGATCTAACACAGAGAGAAAATAAATACTTGAGCAAGTTAAAGCTGGATACACAATACAACTTTTATAAAGTTAAATTTGATAAACTTTCAGGGCTGGATGAAATCATGGTCTGATGCTAAAAAAAAAAAAAAAGTCTGTTCCCAGTACGCAATTTTCTGTGAAATCGATCGACTCTGACTGTCCAAAATCTGCTGACTGTCTATGGCTTTCGGCAATTAGTTTCAACTCCTCCAGACAGCAAATCTGGGCAAAAGTCGTGTGGTGTATTCCAGCTTTTACATATACAAATTCATTTCATGTTCACAAATAAAGGAATAACTGAGACAAATAAAAGTAAATATAATATGTAAGCATTAGGAAGAAAAATTATTTCTCAAAATAAAGATCATTGCATGATCATTGCTTGTTACCATGGCATTTTTGCGCGAGCGAGGTGGCGGCAGTATGATTGGCACCGTGGCACTGTTGTTAGCATTAGCTGGCGGAGATGTAGAGTTGGGAGCCCCGCCCACTGGACTGCAGTAGAGTTCCTCCTGACTGCCTGCACCCCCTGGAGACGGGGTCGAACTCTTCCCCTGACTCCCGCTGCTCGTACGGCGATATGAAGTCGTCTTTTCTGAACTGCAGATACACATTATATTTGAACAATGACAAATCAAAATACTACACACATATAAACAAATACAGATTTTAATGGATACTACACTGAATTTAGTAAATGTTTACATGTGAAAATCAAATGTAGTCTCACTATCAAAAGATCATACAAAAAATGTAATGCAATAATGAGGAAACGCATTTAATGGACACTTTACAGGCCGCAGGAGGGGATTTATGAATGGAAGTATGTGCTGGTACGTCCAAATTTCATTCATATTACTCATATTCATACTATACAGAACATACTTTTTTAACGGTCGCAAAGTAAATTCAAATTCAAATGTAGTACCTACTCAGACAATTTTGGACGCAGTGAGTGACTAACCTGACAGGTCCTCTCTGACTCTGTGGTGAGGTGGAGTGATTTTTGCCCTCCGCCCCCGAGAAAGGTCCCTCCCAGAACACCGTCTGTCTCTGTCCTTTTGATGGTCCCATGCTGTGAGAGCGTGCAGATGTCTGTCCAGAGGACTCGGTCACATGGGACGTGGTGCTGATTCTCTGAAAGCAGCCAGTGGGGTGGGAACTCTGGCGGTAGGGGGTGTGAGTCTCTGGAATGGAACCCGAAATCTGAGGATCTGAACGACCTATGGGGAAACAAATTATCTTTGACCTTGCTGTGGTTTGTCTGGAATAAACCTGCAGGGTTTCTACACATTTCTCATATGCAAATGAGCACAATTTAGCTTCTCAGAGAACATCTAAATCTGAAATAGCAGACTTTCAAAAGTCAATTAAAAGCTAACAAATAATATCTCACCTCTCTGTATTGCTTTAGCTGGCAGAGGAGGTGGCATAGAGCTACCAGTGGGGGCGCTGTTGTTGGGTGGATTTTCATATAGGAAGTCAATGTTCTCATAGGTCCTGGCTGGACTGCTTTTATTTAAATTCCATGCAGATGAGCAGTGTCCATTTCTGCCAGAAGGGGGCAGTGGAGACCGTGAGCCCTTAGGATGGGGACTCACCTAAAACAAAGTTATTAAACATTATTATAAAACACAACAAAGACATCTACTTTCATTTATCATCATCTACTGATTCATAAAGTCATATATTTGTTACTATTTTTTTTTTTTTTCATATTGCAGAACCTGAGCACTGTTTTATCATGATTCTGTACATTTTAAAACAAAAGAAATATTATGGCTTCAAATATTTAATTATTAAATTAGAAAAAAACCAAACATTTTTACTAGTTGTTGCAAGCTCAGATACCCCTGTACATATAGTGAAAAATGCATATTGTATGAAATAGTTAATCTCATTACAGACCCTTTCGTCCAGATCATCTTCACTGTCATACATGTCCTGTGGCATCTCCCATGGGTATTCAACATGGATCTGAGAGTTAAACTTCCCATTGTGGGCCAATTCCAGCTAAACATACACACAGAGCAAATGTAAGAAAACATTATATTTCACACTACTGTCCTATTAGAGAGCAAATCCACAAATTCAAATCCAGCTCTATTTCATTCATTTATTGTCAGTTTTATACTGGAACGAGTCAATGGTTACATGATCTTTGACCCTGGTCCTTCATTTGCCGACAGTGGTATTTGTGACAGCTAAAGAGTCTGCTTTATGTGATGATACTATTATATGCAGGGAAGGTGAGGGGAAGTTCCTTATGTAAACATTGTCATATGAGACTTCAGGATATTAAACAGGATAAAAATCAACCTAGTCAACCTAAAGATAATATCTGTAAAAACACATGCTCACATACACACATGAAGCCAATAAAAGCTTTGCGTCAGTTGTTTCTTTTGTGCAACATGTGATACTCACCAGTTCGATACACTGCATGTGCTGCAGTCTCTTGGCAATGTCAAGAGCCGTCTCACCCGCTGAGTTCACTACAGGACAATCAGAACAATAGAAGGGTCAAATCAAATGTCTATTTATCTATCTACCTACACTATATTGGCAAAAATTTTTGGACGCCTGCCTTTACGTGCACATGAACTTTAATGACATCCCATTCTTAATCCGTAGGGTTTAATATGGAGTTGGCCCACCCTTTGCAGCTATAACAACTTCTGGGAAGGCTTTCCACAAATTTAGGAGTGTGTTTATGGGAATTTTTGACCATTCTTCGAGAAGCGCATTTGTGAGGTCAGGCACTGATGTTGGCGGGAAGGCCTGGCTCGCAGTCTCCGCTCTAATTCATCCCAAAGGTGTTCTATCGGGTTGAGGTCAGGACTCTGTGCAGGCCAGTCAAGTTCATTCACACTAAACTCACTCATCCATGTCTTCATGGACCTTGCTTTGTGCACTGGTGCGCAGTCATGTTGGAACAGGAAGGTGCCATCCCCAAACTGTTCCCCCAAAGTTGGCAGCATGATATTGTCCAAAATGTCTTGGTATGCTGAAGCATTAAGTGTTCCTTTCACCGGAACTAAGGGGCCAAGCCCAACCCCTGAAAAACAACCCCATACCATAATCCCCCCTCCACCAAACTTTACACTTGGCACAATGCAGTCAGGCAAGTACCGTTCTCCTGGCAACCGCCAAACCCAGACTCGTACCTCGGATTGCCAGACAGAGAAGCGTGATTCGTCACTCCAAAGAACACGTCTACACTGCTCTAGAATCCAGTGTTGGCGTGCTTTACACCACTGCATCCGACGCTTTGCATTGCACTTGGTGATGTAAGGCTTGGATGCAGCTGCTCGGCCATGGAAACCCATTCCATGAAGCTCTCTAAACACTTTTCTTGAGCTAATCTGAAGACCACACGAAGTTTGGAGGTCTGTAGCTATTGACTCTGCAGAAAGTTGGTGACTTCTGCGCACTGTGCGCCTCAGCATGCGCTGACCCCGCTCTGTGATTTTATGTGGCCTACCACTTCGTGGCTGAGTTGCTGTTGTTCCCAATTGCTTCCACTTTGTTATGATACCACTAACAGTTGACACAGTTGTAGGAAATTTCACGAATGGACTTATTGGCAATCTATCACGGTACCACGCTTGAATTCACTGAGCTCCTGAGAGCGACCCATTCTTTCACAAATGTTTGTAGAAGCAGTCTGCATGCCTAGGTGCTTGATTTTATACACCTGTGGCCATGGAAGTGATTGGAACACCTGAATTCAATGATTTGGAGGGATGTCCCAATACTTTTGGCAATGTAGTGTATCTATCTGTCTGTTTATCTATCCATCCACTTCCCCATTCATCCATCCATTCATCCTTTCATCCATAACAGATTTGTGTGTATTATTGTATACCTGTGTGTAAAGTAGCCTTTGCTTTGAGAAGAAGTTTCAAACACTCAGATTTGTTGTATAATGTACAGTAATGAAGAGCTGTGTTTCCTTCTGCAGTCTTCTTTTCCAGGCAGCCACTGAGAAAACACACACACACAGGGTGGTCAGCTGATGGACATCCTACTGGGTGCTGACAGATCTGTGAAACTAGTAGATTTCTCTCACCAGTTCTGAGCTAGAAAATCCACCAGAGCCAGAGAAGTCTTCTCGGATATGCGCACAGCTAAGTGAAGACCGGTCTCTTTCAAGTCCTGTGAGACACAGAAGAGAAAAAGATAAAGTATCTGGGTGCTGCCAACCGGCCACCATCTCAGCGAAACAAATGTTCTGTTGGATGAGGAGTGATGGAGAAGATTAATGAATTAAACAGCGAGTTGGTGTAATACAATTCCCTACTTGTGTGTGCTAAATTAAAATGGTGATTCAGTCACTGAATCATTCAAGTCAAATTCTGTCTTAGAAAAGAGCCTTCAGCCAAATAACACACATATCCACAAAACAAACTCAGACACAAGTACAGCAGTCATTACACAGCTTGTGTTCACTTCCTGAGTGGGCTGAGGAGAGGGGAAATCTGATTAGAGATGGAAAAAGAGGAAATACAGAATTACAGAGAAAGAGAGTGAATGATGTGTGATTAATGACATCTAACCACACAGATGTCTTGTTTCTGTTTATACAGTCAAACTGATTAAGAGGAAATTAACATCTATGTAACTAAATCACAGGGAGTCTCATATGACAGATGAACTTTTCTGAAAGTTCAAAACATCTCAAGAGCATGTTTATAAACCTTGAGATGATTTTGTTATCACTGTGGATGCGGTGTATGCGTGTATGGTGGGTTTGAGTGGTCTCACCGGTCCGTCAGGTGTGGCCAATGGTTTAGACAGGTCCTCTCCCTCTGCATAGAGCTGCAGCAATGAGGTGAGGTCCTTGCTCCTCACAGTGTCATACACGTGGTACACTTCAGAGTGTTCTTTTGGGAGGACGTAGCGGCGCTCTGCATACTTCGCTACAATGTACTCCTTCCTCGCTGTCCTGAGATGCACAAACAAAAGCAAAATGTGTTAAGTCAAGGTTGAGCGACTGGTAAAGTGACAAACGTTTTTTTTAAGAGGAATATGAAGCAGTATATCTGAACTGCACACTAGGACTTACATGTCACTTTTTGGGAGGGGCTTGATTGCATCATTGGGTAGATTGACTTCCATGATGTCATTAAACTTGGCATTTCCAATGCTCACTGCCAACTGTGAACCAAAACACATCTTATAAACATATCTTTGCAGCAAACATACAAACACCACAGAAATTTAAACACTGCATTCATGCATCCAGCTTCATGTTTGGTAGTTTGTAATTACCTAAATAATAACAGTAATTACCTAATAAATAGCACTCATGTGTCTAGAAGCACTTGCACTTAGGGATTTCTTTTGCTTTACTGTCAGAGGTAAAAAGTTCATACAAACATGTGCAGATAAGAACTTGTGAGTAACTGCTGACTCAGTCCCAGTGGATTATGGGTAAAAAAAAAAAAGAAAAAAAAAAAGATTTTTACCACACAAAAAAACAAAACTAGTAAGTCAGTAATGGTCTCTGAAGTGATAATGGAGAAACTGAGGTGAATAATCTCTTTCAAATTTATGACAACACATTTACAAAAGTAAATATACTGAAACATGCCTGTTTATATATGAACATGAAAGTGAAAGTGACGTGAAGGCTAAGTATGGCAACCCACACTCGGAATGTGTCCTCTGCCTGTAACCCATCCAAGTTAGTGCACACACATTAGGAGTAGTGAATAGTGAACATAGACACACTGCAAACCGTGCACACACACACCTGGAGCAGTGGGCAGCCATTTTGCTGTGGCGCCCAGGGAGCGATTGGGAGGTAGGTGCCATTATCAGCATGATAACGCACCAATACACACACAAGACTTGTGACAGAATGGTTTGATGAACATGAAAGAGAAGCCGAACATCTCCCATGGCCTGCACAGTCACCAGATCTAAATATTTTTTAGCCACTTTGGGGTATTTTGGAGGAGCAAGTCAGAAAACATTTTCCTCCATCACAATCACATAGCGTCCTAGCCACTGTTCTGGAAGAGAAATGGCTCAGAAACCCTCTGGCCACTGTATAGGACTTGTATCTGTCATTCCCAAGATGAACTGATCCTATATTGGCTGCAAAAGGAGGCCCTACTAGGGTTGCAAAGGGGCGTAAAGTTTCCGGTAAACTTCCGGAAACTTTACACGGGAACTTAACCTGGAAAATTTTGGAAATATTCCAATTTGGGAACTTAACAGGAATTTACAGGAATTTATGGGAATTTACGGGAATTTATAAGAATTTATGGGAATTAATTGGAAATTTTGGAAAATTTATATAAAATGTATCATATACAATCATAAATATAAACATTTTGTTTGGTCATAACATGAAATTTTTTTCACATTCAATTAATTCTAATTTAGTAAATATGTAAAAATAAATATTTTTATTGCAGCAATTATGTGTTATTTATTACAGTGTCACATGATCCTTCAGAAATCATTCTAATATGCTGATTTGATACTCTGTTATTGTCAATGTTGGAAACAGTTGTGCTGCTTAATATTTTTTTGGAACCTGTAATACTTTTTTCAGGATTCATTGATGAATAAAAAGTGAAAAAAAGTGAAAAAAAGTATCACAGGTTATACAAAATATTAAGCAGCACAACTGTTTCCAACATTGATAATTAAGCATCAAATTAGCATATTAGAATAACTTCTGAAGGATCATGTGACACTGAAGACTGGAGTAATGATGCTGAAAATTCAGCTTTGCATCACAGAAATAAATTATATTTTAATGTATATTAAAATAGAAAACCATTATTTTAAATTGTGGTTATATTTCACAATATTACTGTTTTTTCTGTATTTTTGATCAAATGTGTGTTATGGACTGGGGGAATGCACAGTGCATGCAGGGGTTGTGGCCTCAATAGCCCTGCAGTAAGTAGTGTGCTGTGTGAATGTCAGGGTAAAAATTCAACTGAAATTGCAATAAATCTGGTTGTTTTAACCAAAATTATAATATATATTTTTTTTCAACTACATTTAAGTACCCTGTTACAGGCTAACCTGCAATTTTGCAAATTCCCTGTTTATTCCCATTAATTCCCCATTAATTCCCATATATTCCTGTTAATTCCCATGGAAAGTTTCCAGCTTTGAAAATTCCCGGAATTTTGCAACCCTAGGCCCTACACCACACTAATAAATTATTGTGGTCTAAAACCAGGTGTTTCAGTTTCATATATTATATTATATTATATTATATTATATATGTGTGACGTGTGTGTCTGTGTCTGTGTGTCGTGTGTGTTTACCAGGAGCTCAGAGGTGCTCAGCACGTCGAGAGTGAGAGACTGAATTCGTGAGTGATGTACTCCGAGCTCACGATGGATTCCTGAACACTCGATACAGGTGAGGATGCCCAGGTTAGTGGAAAGCCAGGTGGGATCTAAAAAGCACATCACACTTCATTCAAACATTTCTTTGTCAATCTTTAACACCTTTTGCTAACTAATAATACGTTTTTCAAGAGATCTTAATGATGATGCAGTAATTCTGAGGAAGAGAATGCTGTTATGCATTGCTTAAATATTTTATTAATCTAACAAAAAAAAAAAGAACAAAGAAAAAAGAAATACATATGCAAACCTACATAAGGCTTAAACATCTCTCTCTCATCATCATTATTATTTTGATTTAATTTAGAATAACAACACATAGGATTTCTATATTTGTAACACTGTAAGGGGTCATTCATCTCATGTTTAAAAACGTGAGACACAGGGCAGTGGAATGAAAAAACTCAAGGTATAGAGTTGAACATTTTATCTAGAGTGCTGCATTTTTAAAATGCTGTGTCATGTGCAAGATGCTGCAAAAGATGGGAGTGCAACGATCGAACATGTCTGTCTTGAACATTAACAGAAAAACAGTGGAAATGTTGTGCAACGGAATGCAAAAATGCATTCAGTGTGAATGGCCCCAAACAGTATTTAAATGCACTAGGATCCTCTTGTCGAGACCTGGAGCTCCGCAGTCGCAGCAGGCCTCATTGCCGGGCAGGTTTCTCAGGCCTGAGATGACAGCTCGGACGAGCTCCTGCAGACCGCTGTCCTGAAACTGTAGCTGATCTCCACCTAGAGCCGTGTTCAAGGCCTCCTCCTTACTGTTCTGCAGCACGGACACCCATCTGCAGGAAGACCGATAGAGAGGTTACAAAAAAAATGAATTCATAACTCTGCCTAACAAATAGTGACCTTTCAGACACATCCGTTGTGTCTTTAACATTTCATTGTCTTTCTTTATCTTTCTCTTTCCTTTTTTATTCTATCTCTCATCTTGAGGAGCAGGTTTTGATCCTGCTCCCTCCTGCATGTTCGTACATGCTGCTCTGCAGTGTGTGATAGAGATTTCTCTGCGCACAGGTAAGTGTATATGTGTCTGCACTTACATCATGCATTCTTGCTCGTCCTCAGCCTGGAAATGGTATGTGCGGTTGTCTGTAAGAAAAATGAGAGAGAGAGAGAGAGAGAAATCTAGTTAGGTGGGCCTCTAAACAGAAGGAAAACATGGAAAAACTTCCTTATCTACAGGAAATAAACAGATAAAAAAAAAAAAAAAAAAAAAAAGGTCAGGACTAGCCATTCAATACACCTGCTTTTCATGATCTACACACACCCACACACCTATTTCTCAAAACTTTATTTACATAATTCTGAACACCTACATGCAACACCTTGTCTGGTTTAACGTACTATATTGTAACATATTTCCGTGAATTAATCACATACAGGTCAGTTAAGCCAGCATCAGTGAATTATTTCCAACCATGCATGTTGAATTCATCCCTGACTAGTCCTTGGATATCTTCAGAATAGCATATTATTCTTATTATTCCTTCAGTATATAGTATAAATACTGTACATATTAAGCAAATGTTTGCATAGAAGATCCAGATGACGTAACACATTTATCAAAATTTGCAATATAAAACACAGTACACTGTACATCTCACAGTGCAATGTGCTTTCCTGTGAGGTGAATAAAGCAGAAGCAATTGTATCTAGAAATTTTAAGGTAGAGGCTATTTGCACTTAATTAGCCTTGAACGCTATTTACAGTAAGTTCAAATAGTGATAGATACTATTTACACTAAGCAAAAATAGCAGTGTTTTCTTTGCAGTGTAAATAGTAGTTAGATGCTCTTTGTACTAAGTGTAAATATCTGTTAGGTGCTATTTAACCCATTTAGCCTTTGCCAACAAGGTGGGCTATTTGAGCTTAGTGTTGGGGAAAGTTACTTTTAAAAGTAATCTGTTATAATATTGTGATATAATCCATAAAAAAAGTAACTAACTGCATTAGTTACTTTTATGGAAAGTAACACTTTACTTTTTCTCACCTGGGCTGGGCTTGTTTGTTTTTAAACAAAAAAGAAAAAGAAACACAAATGTGATGTTTATCTAAAGCCATTTTTGCTTTTAAGTATGGTTGAATTGGATCATCAAAGGTCAGCAGCCAAGACATTGGTTAATACATTTACTCTAGAACTAAAATAAGCATCACGTTTACACAGCGCACACGACGCCTCTGCACTTTACTCCTGATTTCTCTAAACATTGGGACAGGAGAGGTAACAGTCAATAAATAAGAAAACAAAGTAACTTGTTTGGGGGAAAAAAAAAAAAAAAAAAAAAAAACATTTTATTGTAAATCTAAAAGTAATGCGTTACTTTACTAGTTACTTGAAAAAGTAACCTGATTACATAACTGATTATGTGTTATTTGTAATCTGCTACCCCCAACATTGGCACTTGTAAATAGACGCTCAGAATTTTAGAAAAAAACGAAAGTATTTACTAGTATATCCAATAAAGTCGTGTGAGAGCAACGTAGCATATTACTGCATAAACCGTATCATGGAACAACGCCTACTGTTTCACTTACTTATTTTTTGTGTATACACTATACGGCACAATATTTATTAATTAGTAAGCTAGTTTTCCATTCAAACATAGTCCTTACCATACCATAGCTGAGAGGAAAAAGGTCAAAGGTCAGAGATCAACTTACGTGTAACTAAATCAAATGTTCTTCTTTCCTCAGGGTTGGGCCGCACCTGACATGTCAGAAGGTTAAGCTTTGCGGGTGGTCTATTGATCTGAGAAAGAAAGAAGAGTTATAACATGTTTAAAAGACATTCTCATCACATAGCTCATATGTGGTCTCTCATTAACTCAAATGCAAACAAATCTCACTTGCAATTATGGTGTGTGCAGGATTAATGCTAGAAATGTGAAGTAAAAGCTTACAGCGTTTATGGTTGCTAAATCGCTGAAGCCGGAAGCACACACACAGACATAAGCAAAACTAGTAAAACTTCTGGCTTTTGGTAATGTGGATGATTCCAGATCAAACTCCTTTATGTGTTTTGGCCTGTAGTTTGTGGTTCGGAAAGGAAATAACTAATACATGAGCGATGACTCTCTCTCATGCAGCATGGGAAATTTTGATTGCATGTCCTGAATCTCAAATAATTGCTCTAGAGACTCTTGGAACAGACAGTGTATTATCACTAATGTCGGTAAACTATTTGTGTGCTAATTAAACAATATTCACACAAGCAAGAGTACTGTTGCCCTGATTACCGCACAGCATGATTCAGCCATAGGATTTTAAACAGAAGGTTTGTAAACAAAAAGTTATTAGTGAGTAATGCCCCTCAGCCAATCAGATTCATAGACTATAATATAATATAATGAAGTATGTGTAACTGGAAGGTGTTGAGCTGTGTGTTTGTTTTTTTTAAATCTCACCGTGCTGTGAGAAATGGTCAGGCAGCCATATTTAACTCCACACTTCCTCTTCTGCCAAACCTTTCTGATCCTGAAACACAAAGATCATGAAAACCTTTAACAATCCAAATTCAACATTCATCAATATTATTATCTTAAAGGGGACCTACTATGCAAAATTTCACTTTCATTTCATAAGGTGTTTGAACACCACAGTGTGTGAGAACAACCAGCCTATAATGGTAAAAAAAATAAATAAATCCACTCACTCATATTTCCTAAATTGCCATAAATCAAAAGCCGTTTCTTCAAACGAGCTGATTCAGATTCTGTCACCGGCTGTGGGCGGGGATTCTCCCTACGATGACGCAATCCCCGCCCACAGTCAGTGACGATCTGCCCTATTAGACACAGCCCTGAGTGAGGAGGACAGCGTGCGCCATTTCTGTATCCTCACTGTAGCAACTGGAGTTGTACAATGTCTGCGCCAACGAGGCATTACAAGTGTTGCGTTTTGGGATGTACATAAGAGTGCACATAAGAGTCTCCACAGACTCCTGCTATCTAAGTCACTGAGGACATTGTGGTTAAATTTAATTTTCTAAGGAAATGTCCCAAAGAAATCTGTAAAGTTTTAAACGTTGGTGCCAATAATTTGGCATTTTCAGTGCGTGAGACTGTCCTGTTTTGTATTTGCCAGTGTTCTGGCAAACTGTCCTACCAGACTGTATGCCAGAGCATGAGCCTCTTCTTGAAAGGGGGTCGAGAGCACCAGCTCATTTGCCTTTTTAAAGGGACACACACAAAAATGCCGCATTTTTGCTCACCCCCAAATAGTGGCAATTTTAACATGTTATAAAAAATGATTGGTGGGGTATTTTGAGCTAAAACGTCACATTCATACTCTAGGGACATCAGAAACTTATTTTACATCTTGTAAAAAGGGGCATAATAGGCCCCCTTTAATAACTCCATACCAAAGGTTTACTACAAAGAAACATTAAAAATATGTTTTGAAATAACACAACAAAGTTCTCTACCCCTGTGGGTGCTGGGGCTGTAATGGGGAGATGGGGGGTCCACAGAAAATGTATTAATGTGAATGTTTTAATATTTTATACCAATATAAAAGCAAATTACTTTTAACTATTTTTTTCCTCACACAAACAAAATCATCTCATTTGGGGGACAATGACATCAAAACATTTTTTTGAAAATGTATAGGTTAGATTGCTTTACCATTTAAATCATACAAGCAAAAATAACTAGTAGTAAATTAAGTAAACTGACTTAGAAGCTCACTAATAAAGTTACAATCAGTCATTAAATGACAACAAAAATGGTGATGATGTTTATTCTCACACTGATCAAAACCTAAGTAGTTTGGGTGGATATGGGCATGTGTGTATTGTGAGCTATAGTTTTAAAAGAGTGCAAGTAAGACTGCAGAGCAGCAAGAAACTAAACCACATTTAATAGGCAACATCTGTGTGAGAGAAACACTGTGACAAACACACATGCACTCTCAGCTGTGGGCCTGAAGTCAAAAAGCTCAGACTGATGTTTTGTGCTGCTAACTATCTGTGCTCCATGACTCTCTCAGGATATTGTAACTCATTCCTTCATTTTGCTCTCAGCTTAAAAAAATAGAGGCATATATATCATTACACACACTGTGTGGAGACTGTTTCCTGAGGAACATACACCCCATGTGACTAAATGCAAACAGGAGCTGAATACTGCATCATGTCTGGAAAGCCTTAAATAAGTTCAGGTAATAAAAATAAATAGTTCGACTGTTGTTGTTTTTGGGGAGGGTTTGTGACCTTCTCAACTTAGGGAAGTACACAGTAACGTTTAACTCACCCATCGCTCTTCTTAAGAAGGAATCCAGATTTCTCTGTGCCATATTTCTTATTGCCTTGAGGCTGGTGGATGCTATATCCATGGCCAGAGTTCTTCCTATTTAGAGAATCCTGTAATGACATAGAGCAACATATTTATCATAATTGTCCTCATCATCATTATTATCATTCTCATCTCTGAACTTGCAGAAATATAGTCTTTAAAACCAATTATAGCTGCAGATTAGCCATTTTCCAGTCCCTCTGACTACATTTGTGTAGAAAATGCATTACTTAGAAGAAGAGGTGGTTTCTGGGAGTTGTATTTATTGTGGAAGTTACCTCTTTGCCATCCACCTGTAGTTGTGTTCTAAGTGAGTCACGTAATTGAGAGAGCTGCTTTACTTCTTCGTCCTGCTCATGACGAACCTGGGAACCAATCACAGAAAAGTTACAAGGGGCTTGCTTTTGTGTAACTCAATGTAACCAGTCTTGGGATTGGTTAACATAAGTTATACACGTAAACAAAAACACATTTGATAACAGAGCAGTTATAGATGACAGAGACTACAGGCTCACACTGGAAAACATCCCTCCATTTTGTAATGAAGTCCAGGACCAAACCAACACAGCCAGAAATCCTGCATTGCTTAAAGCTGGTGAAATTATGGCTTTGGCACCCAGAACAAAATTCCAGCAATTTCTTCCACCAATTTGCATTAAATACTTTTTTGTTTTTTTTAAGGACATAATTTCTCTCGGAAAGCTGGCTTGTGGTGGTTTCATTTTTGAGTTTCACTTCCTTTTATGTGTTTAATGCTGATTAGTTATGATCAAAGGAGGACAAGTTGAAACAGGAAAAATATCACTTCAAAAATGTTAGCCAAACCAGATCTGTTATAAAACACATCTCAACATCAATTCCACATGCCCCATCCTGCCTTCTCCTCACAGTAACAACAAAACAACTAACTTTAATCCATGAAAAATCATTTAATGAACACCGTTATTATTGCGTGATATTCACTCTAGACCGGATCATATCTGTTTACAACCCTGACCAGACAAGACTTGCAGAACAGGGTCCATGATGCTGCTGGGAAACATATAATGTTTGTTTTAAAAAAAGAGTTTGGTTTACTCTTTAGGGAGACTAAAATGAGACAAATCCAAGAGTCTGGATGCAATTAATATAATAGCTTGTCTTCAAATATTTGTGACTTTCTTGCCGTCTACTGCCTGCATAGGCAGCTGGTTTCTAAGGGAGTATCCTAACCGTCAAGAAACTGCACAAGTGACTGATTTTTGCAACTATGTGTGTCATAACTCCATGTAGTGCAGTGACTCATGCAAGCAACATAGCTTGCTAAGTTAGTGCTATAGTATAATTTGCATAAAAATACATAGCTTACATAAGTAAAGAGAAAAATAGTCAACTTTTAATGGGATTGAACTGTTTTTAATGATCACTAAACTAGTCGAAATGCATTTTGGGATTGCTTTCTCTGCAAAAGACACATGCAATGACAGTTTTTAAAGAAGAAAAATGCTGCAACTTTTTGAAACAGTCTATGATATATTAAAATGCTGCTGAGAATGCTGCTCATTAGAATTTTTAACAAAGCCAATGTGTGTGCACTAAAAAAAAAAAAAAAAAAAAAGTTACCTGATATTTAGTAGAAAAAAAAATTATGAAATTTAACAAGGAAACTTTCAAACTAACTGCATATGCCAGACTAGACATGTAAAATCAATGATAAAGTAATAATCTTCCTTGAAATGAAAGTAAAGATTCTTATTTCATGCTAAGACCATGCTGGGTCATGACTAACATGAGAAGTGAGATCTTTTTCAAAACATGGAAGGTGTGTATGTGTCTGAGCAAATAATCTGGCTTTCTGCATCATCTATTTAAAAAAAACAAAAAAACAAAAAAAAAAAAACAAGATAAGATCTACTTATCACCTCTCTAAATCTAAGAGGAAAACAAAACAAACAGCCTATTTAGAGCTGCCCTTCATGATCCAAAGTCAACATTTTAAAATGCACTTTGATATATTCCTGAAACTCCTTTGTAAAGTGTAGGGACTGTCAGATACTAGGTTTGACAAGTCTATTACCGTATGTACAGAGGCTGCTAACTTCTCCACAAATGGACTAAGATTCTCTGCAGCCTTCAGTCCGTCCTGGAAAAAACTGAGAACACACAATAGCAGTGTTTAGTGGTCTCAAATGTCAATGACATCAATACACACACCCACAAAGCCACAGCGATTCAATCCTTACAGAGCACTGCTGAGTGAGGATCAGGATTAAATCTTTACAGTACAGTTATTCATATTAATCTGTGATTCATATACTGAATCCAGTGTTATAAGGGGCCTTAAGACATGGTTAAGAGTAGGCTAAAAAGCCTAGTTTTGTACTAAAGCCAATTTAGGTTAAATTTGCATCTGAAAAGGAAGCTGGTGCTTCTAGAGGATATGAATTAGTTTCAGACGTACTTAAGTTGGGCTTGAAAGTACTTGATCAGGCTCTGCAGCAGATCTGGACCCTGACGAACTTTCAGCTCCTGAATCTTCAGTAAATACTGTTTAAACAGAGAAAGAGAGAAAAAAGCCAGTTATACATCAGCGGTCAAAGGTCAGTCCCACTCGTGTCGCAAAGTTGTGAGTCAGTACAAAGCAAAAGTAGATGAATACAGCACAAAGACTTTTTTGCACCAATTTGCAGACCTGGAAGAGTCAATGTTATTTGCCAAAAGTCATAGCCAGTCTGCAGAATTTGGGCAGTTAGAGTTGACAAATTTAACAGAAAATCACGTAGTGTATGATCCAATTTTTAGCTTCAGACTAATCCAGTCAGAGAATTTCAAACATGTTTGATATTTTGAGCCGATTTTAGAACACACATTGTAAAGGCAGAAAAGGTGAAAACTTCTGCATTTTCTGTGTCTAAGCTAAGTGACTGTCACATGGTCAGTTTTGGAAGAAATAACGCATGTCTCACTATAAAAAGAGAACAAAGTGGAGACATCTGGAGCTCTGCGGCTGGGAAAGGGAGCGCTGCAGGACACTGAAAATCCCCCTCTCTTTTTGATTATTCCTCCACTTCACTCCTTTCCTTATTCTTTCTATTACCACAGCTGGGTTCAAGCAGCGTAGCCCAAATTTCCCCAGTCCCGCTAACTGCCACGCACACAGTATATAGAACTAGGACATGTCGCCACCAAGACATGTGGAATGAGGTCATCAATAACCACACATGCACACATATGAACACAACATGGTCTCAAAAAGGACTGCCTCTCAAAAACACCCCAAAGCTTCTTGGTTTTAGGTGACTTCAGACACCGCCACACACTTACTAAATTTACAAAAAGTGTGTTTAACACAACAAGGAGGTTAACAAGCTGTGGTAACCCAGGAATGCTAAGGCACACACATACAGCTGTACTAACCGCACTTGTCCCTGAGATGCTCACACAACGTGGTCGTGGTCAGGTTCATTTTGCACACGTTTCATAGTATGTTAACTGGTTACCTTCTTATAGCCTTATATACCTCACACATTTGCAGTTGGAAGTTCCTTCTTTCTCTTTCCATGTCCTCCACGGTGTCTGACGATTCCAATCGGATCAGCCCATGCTGTTTCTGTTTCTCCCTCTTTTCTCTCTCCAGCTTCCCTCTGAAAAGCCAAAGGAAAACGGAAAAGAACATAATGAAACTCTAGTTTAGCAGGTGAACCAAGTGGTGTTCTTGTACTAAATGTTATAGGAAGTTGTGTACCAAGAGAAAAATCTGACTTTGAAACTCACATTTTAGCATCATAATCCTTCCAGCTTTTCTCCATCTGTTTTTTCAGCTCCTAAAAGAGAAAAAAGATAAAGTGAAAGGCAATGTTAAAGGGGTGATTCATTATGATTTCACTTTTTTAACTGTTGCTGTTAGAGCACAAACAACATCTGCAAAGTTACGACGTTCAAAGTTCAAAGCAAAGGGAGATATTTTCTTTTAAACAATTCTCTGTTTAAGGACTACAACAAACGGCTGGTAGGGACTGCAACGAGCTTCTTCCCGGGTTGGTGACATCACTAATCCTAAAATTTACATAAACCCTGCCCCCGAGAACACGCAACAAAGGGGTGAGGCCATGTTATTGCAATACAGTACGTAACACAAATGCAATAGCAAGTCATAAAAGCAAGATGCCAACATAAGTTATAACCGTAATTAAACTGAACTATACCTGTTCTATCTTCATGCAGCATATATTCTCTGTAGCTCTGTAGGATCTTACAACAGTTCCCACACGAGCGATTTATAGATAATCATGACAGAATATGCTAATGAATGACTTTAAGATATCCCACATCAGCTACATAAATTAACCAACTAACCATTCAGAAACGTCCTGTTGCATTCTACATGTTGTCACTTCTTGAGTCTCTCCATCATTGTCCGACTTCGGTTTGAACATAAAAGGTTGAAGAGTTTCTGACATTTTCAGTGAGTCTTGTGAGATAATCGGCGCTGCTAACACTATGTGCTAACGCGAGCTCTTGAAATGCCCCCCTGCTTAGGAACAGCAGCTCATTTGCATATAAAGGGACACACACCAAACGGAGCATTTTTGCTCAGCCTCAAAAAGTGACAAATTTAACATGCTATTAAAAATTATCTGTGGGGTATTTTGAGCTGAAACTTCACATACACACTCTGGGGACATTAGAGACTTATTTTACATCTTGTAAAAATGGCATTATACCACCCCTTTAATACATATATTAAGAATGTATTTATTAAGAATACACAAATTATATATAAAAAAAAATATATTTAGCTAACTTCTGGGGAAAAACTTATCCCCTAAGTATAGCTACATTAATCCCTGTACACCGACCACACACAAACACCCAGTGCTTTTGGATGTGTAATCACACACATGAAAATGTTTACTTTGTGTCACCCTAAAAGCATCATGCAATAGTAAAGGCCACTCCACCTCATTGTGGAAAATTAATATTGCGAAAACAAAAATATAAGGGTGTGTATCAAAACTTGATCTCAGAGCCCTGCGGTACATCTCCACTCATCATACAGGTTAAACGCATAAAGAAAGGTGTGGTGCAGCTATTGCGTATCTTGACTTTAGAAAACACAATGCCCCAAACAAGCTACATCCCAAAGATAGTTATAACACTTTATCCAATGAACAAAACAATTTTACACATTATTGTGGACTCTTCAAAGGGATGAATCTAACTTCCTGACCTTTAACAGCTCTTTAATTGATTTCAATTATACAAAATTTGGGTATAAGGTGACGTTTTTGACACATTTAGACCAGTATGACGACGCTGTGTGACGCAGGTGTATGTTTCACTCACCAGCCTGCTGTCTCTCAGCTCTGTCTTCAACACGTTCTCCAGAGGGAAAGAAATAATGTTGTTCAGGTTTTGCACCTACAGAACCAACAGAAAGAGCACATAAAAAAAAAAAAAAAAAAAAAAAATCAGGAAATAAAGGAACAGAGACAGAAACCAAAAAGAAATTTACAACAACATCTGACAGTTGATCAGAACATAGTTCAAATGTTAATGTAAACACTTGACTCCCTTTTCAAAGTGAGTGCTCACATTTTACCTGGCAAGACATAACCCTCCCTATAAAGTCCAGTCTGGAGGTACCAAAAATGCAAAAGTTAAAACTCTGTTTGGGATTTCTCCTTTGCCAAGCACATTAAAGTGCTGAGCAAGTATAAATCATCCTTAGGAAAGAATGTGTGAGGAAAAACCCACTCCAGGACGAGAGAAGAATCAGACCTATTCATTTCAAACCAAGGACAGCCTTTTTGGACATATGAAATGTTTTGTAGATGTACTTTCAAAGATCAATGGGACAGTCGTAGATTTCCAAAGCAAACAAAGAGATCTGATAGCGACAGGACAGAAAGGTCAGTGACAGGATTGTGCATTATATCGGCCACTGTGCTGTCAAGCACACCTTGGTTGACCACCAATAAAAGACACTCAAACCCAAGTAAACACTTTAACACTCAACATTAAAGATTAAAGACATATTATGCTACAAATATGAATGTAAATTAAAAGTAACCATGGCAGTTATCTCATAATGGTGCAGAATATGGATTTATAACCTTGCAAAATGGATGTTATACATATAAATCTTCATGAATATGAAAAATGGGCTTGACTGAGGGAAAGTTATAGCCCCCCACACAAGGCCACTAAATCAAATGAAGTTTATTTTCTTAGCAGAGTTTCTGTTGTATTTTTTAAGCTGAGGTTCCTGTCTCTGGTGATTATTTGATTGACAGCTCAGTGGTCAGACGCTGTCCACTCATGCTCTCAGGTCTGGTATAAATTACCATTACCATGGAAACTATCAGTGGGAGGGTTCCGGGCTCTGTGGTTTGAGGGGCCCTTGCCTGCAGCTGTTAAACCCCTGCTGACACACACACACACACACACCTCTCCCAGTCCCCTGTGTACTTTGTACAGCTGGAAGTCTGCTCTTTCTTATCCAGAAATATATCGAGCCGCACAGACACACACTCAAAGGTGCTTTTTGAATAATAATACTGGCAAGTCAGACTGTTCTTGAATATTTTCCTCTCAAATAAGGTGGAAAATCTACATGTTGGCCTTGAATTATACAGGTAATTAACATCTACGCTTCACTGAACTTTATGCTGCACCTGGAAGATGTTTCTTAAATAACTCAATTTGTGGTCAACCGATATGGGTTTTTCAATGACCAATGTTGATATTTAGAGAACAGGATGGGTGACGTTGAAGGGCGGGAATCTTTAGGCACCTCACGATCCGATCTCGCTTCTGGGAATAGAATTTCAGTTTTAAAACAATTCTTGATCTACATTTTTATAGGCTAAATTCATAATAATGCAGTTTTCAGAATCATTGAAGAGAGAATCCCACCCCTACATTATATATATATATATATATATATACACATACATACATATATATATATATATATATATATATATATATTCAATGATAGAAAAAAATTAAGTCCTTTAAATATAAATTCAAATATTGGATTGACACAATAGGAACTAAAACCGTTAATTGCTCAAGCAAGTGTGGTAATCAGTCAATGATCTCAAAATAGCCAAATAAATCAGTCTATGACTACGAGAGAGAGATAGAGAGATAGAGAGACAGACAGACAGACAGATAGATAGTTTTAGCTCAAGATGGCATCCTACTCACCAGGTTCTTGAAGAGTGCAGTGATCTCTCGTGTGAACACAGCCAGGTTCAGGAAGCCTGTGGAGATCTCGTTATTATCCTGTGTCAGGTGACTGTTCCCCAGATTCTCCAGAACCTCTATGTACTGCTCCTTATTCTCCACATGATCTGGGAACACAACATCACACAATGAACATCTAGACAATCCTGTCACTGACCTTTATACAGATAGATAACAGAATACACAAGAAATCAATACGAAACTGTGTTTGCAGCCCACTTCTTTTCCATAATGTGACATTTTCATGTGAAACAGGTTATTCAATAAAAACAAAACAAATGTAGGGTGCAGGAATTGACTGGATTGGAAAAGCCTTTTTACCTTTGTCCAACACATCATGTACTGTCAAAGTATGCACCTTGACCATTAAAGATATGCGTACACTAAAAATTCTTTCCGACCTCAAATTTTTGAATGGTAATGTTTTTGAAAGTCTCTTATGCTCACCAAAGCTGCATTTATTTGATCAAAAATTCAGTAAAAACAGTAATATTGTGAAATATTATTATACATTAAAGCAATTGTATAATTTTTGTTAGTCACTTTTGATCAATTTATGCAAGCACTAATACTAATTCTGTTTTAGTCGTGAATTTTTAACCTTTATCCATGTTCTGAAACTGTGTGACCTCACCACATGATCAAATGAATAGAGGAAAACAGGATTTTGAGATACAGAGCAGTGAAAATGACACCAGCTGAAGCACAGTGAGCTCCTGGAAAGAATACTAAAAACACCACAGTCAGACTCAGACTGCACTACAGATCAAGGAGCTCTCAGCTCTACGGCTATAAAATATACAGGTACACTTAGATAAGAGCCAAAGCAAAGCCAAACCATCTTCACTTATGATGGTCACAAGCATTTGTGGGAAAACTTGCTTGGTTTTCCAAGGGAATATCCCTGAATTTAGCATACTGTGCTATAGCTTAACATGATGTACACATTTTTCCTAAACTGAAATCCTCTGTTGTTGCTAGAACAACATTCCTATCAAACAATCATTGCCCTGTCATTCTAGGGGTTGGGTTAAGGCTTTGATTAGCTGATAGGGAAGTTGTTCCAGGAAAAACAAAAGGCGTTGATCCAGGATCACGTCCTACTTGTGTACATCACATTGTTCCCATAGGATAATGGAGAAAGCCATTTTTTAAACTTTATTTAAATTATACAGTGGCTTTGCAGTTAGTACACATGCTCCAGAAACAATGGTTCGATGCTAAAGTTGGAGATGCAGGTTCATTCAGGCCTGCATTGTGTCCTGATCCCATTTGACCTGAATAATTTCCTTTCTACTGTTAAAAGGACACCACAAAAAAACAAATCGAGACAAATCGGCATGCCAGCATATTGATTTCTACATCAGGAAATCACTCTGAATAGTCTGGGAATGTAATATCAGTTCCTTAATAAATAGACTTGCATGATCTGGTTTTGGGTTGGAGTAAAAATGTTCTTCAAAACTAGACCGGAGAAAAACAACCAGATGAATTTAGCAGCACTTTCAGAAAAATAACAAAAATCAAGGGGGTTTTTAAAGTTGGTTAATCGAACATCTAGCTGACACTTCCTCTTCTGTGGACTTCAATCAGCAGTGTTTTTCCAGTGAGTCAGTCTGGCTCAAACAATACTACACTTTACTTGCAGCCACCTACCTTCCCTGATCTGGAAACAGTTTTATTCTCTCCAAACAGTCATATGTGAGCACTTTCAGACATACAATTTTAATTTGTATTGTTAATTCATTTCTTGACATGTATAAGACCCTGATTTATTCCAGAGATGGTAGGTGAAGCCCAAATTAACATTGAAGCAGATCCTGTTCCAGGTTTTTAAAGAAAATTGACCCCTAGATCAACACTTTAAAGTGCCTGCCACATCTGTGTTAGTGTGAGCATGTTTTCAGCAACATTTAGTCCATGGCCAACGGCTCTGTTTTAAACTGTGACACGGTTAGGTTACACACAGATGCACATATAGACTAAATATACAGCTTTCTAAATAACCTGCAGAGAGTCTCCTGTCATTGCTGCAGTGAATTCATTCATAAAAATCATTTTTTTCGGATTTTGGACTATCGTCTCTATCGTGGTTACGCTCAAGTGAAGTTGCTGTGCTGCGTGTGTGGTCATGAAAGCTTATCGTCTCCATGTGTTCTTAAGCATTGTGGTTTAAAAACAAGTGATTTTAAACCGTTGAAGAGCAATAGGCAGCGAAACAGAACCCATTTTGCTATATGCACGTGCTGTCTGAGAGATGTACGCATGTGAAGCCGCTGCTCAGTGAGCGTGTGTAGTTATTTTTGTGCTTTATTGGCTTTGAATGGTTGAATACACACACTTGTATGTGTCAAAATGCCTGTCTTTGCAAGTATCCTAGTAAATAGTCATTTATGCCTTAATTGAATGTAAACAGTTGAGAAAGGAAATGCATGTTTAACAGTATGTTGGATCCGGAGAGCTCTTAAAGTGACAGCAGCCTAATATTCCTGCACTCATGTCAATCACACAACAAAAGAGAAAATCACTCACTGCTCTTGACTAAATCACTTTTTGTAACTTTATTATGAACAAATGTATATTTAATTAACACAGGGAAGACCAAGTTTTTTATACATTTGATTACTTTACACAATTTATGTAGCATTTCTTATTTAACGCTTGAAGTTTTTCAGATAGGTCTTTTTTAGTTGTGTCTGTTCTATTGTAGTTTTTGTTTTGTCCTATTACATGTAATTAGTTTATTTGTTCTTTTTTTTTTAATCACTGTTTACTTGTCTACGGAGCCCCGCACATGACATGCAGGAAAAAAAACAGTAGGCTAAATTGTGTGCACGCTTTACTAAATCGTTCCCTCAATATATAAATCATGCGCACAATTTACTAATTTGTTCCCTCGATTTGCCAATTCGCTCCCTCGATTTACTAATTCGTTCCCTCGATTTATAAATCGTGTGCATGATTTAGCAAATCCAGGGAACGAAATAGTAAATCGCGCACACGATTTACTTTTTTTTCCTGCATGTCATGTGCGGGGCTCCGTACTTGTCTTCCATAAGCTTGACTTTTTTTTTTTTTAGTTAGTATTAATTTTTTGTAATATTGACATTGGTGACAAGAATTATGAATTGTCTATGGTATCAAAGATTTTGATATTATAAAAACCTTATTCATAGCAAAAATGACCGTATTGTGATATATATTGTTATCGTGAAATAAAATTACTCCTATCATGATATAAGACTTTGGTCATATTGCCCACCCCTACAAGGAAAATCAAATTCAAACTTTGTTTGACAGGTTTTTTCAAATGTTTATCCCTAAGCAAATAATAATAGTGATGATGATTGCCTTGGCAACATCACTAATAAAACAGATGTTTTCCTTGATATTTCTGTTTGATGCTGCACAGAACCGAAATATGCACTAACTCTGAATCAATTATATGAAAACAGCATTCACAACTTCTCACACACAAACAACTATATCTTCGCAAAATGAGAGGTATAAGGTGAATCATGAGGTTCAGGTTAGGACTCATTCCAAAACTAGTAAGTTTAGCTCCACCACAAACACACAGGGGCAGGAAATTGAGGCCCCTCAATAGTAATGTTACCGGAATGAGACATCTGACTTCAGTTAAGAGAGAGAGAGAGAGAGAGAGAGAGAGAGAGAGAGAGAGAGAGAGAGAGAGAGAGAGAGAGAGAGAGAGACAGAGAGAGAGAGAGAGAGACAGAGAGAGAGAGAGAGACAGAGAGAGAGAGACAGAGAGAGAGACAGAGAGAGAGACAGAGAGAGAGACAGAGAGAGAGACAGAGAGAGACAGAGAGACAGAGAGAGAGACAGAGAGAGAGAGAGAGAGAGAGAGAGAGAGAGAGAGAGATAAAACATGTAGGTCTCCTTTAACTGAACTGTGACTCACAGAATTTAGAAATGGGGCATGCGCCCTCAGAAATAAGAAGCAGGCAGATCTGAGACATGCTTCCCAGAAACCCAGAAACCATGATCATTCCAGTCAGAACTTTTGTAAGCACCGCACAACATTATAAATTACGTACTGGCCAGGTTTGTGGAGCAATTTCTCATTTAAAAGAGGAGCAGCAGATGTAAACACAGATATTCCCCTCTTACTTTAGTTTCAGCGTAAATGCAGCCAAACTGCTTACAGAGGTGTAACCAGTAAGCCACATGCTTCATGCAAGATGGACAGAATAAGGTTCTGAAACTGTATGTGTTTAACACAGTGTAGGGTCATTAGGAGACCATAGGAGAACTCTGAGGTTAAAAACGGATGAAGCAAGTTTCAACTGCTGTTATTTTCTATTTCTATTTGACTCTGTGTAAAAAAACAGGAAAACAAACAAACAATCTGCTCTTTTTTTGAGAGATTAGTGGTTTTGAAAACAATGCAAGTCTGGGCCACTATTTCTGTCATCTTTCATTTGTGTGACAGAAAAAGTGAGAGAGAGACTAAGAATGACCTCACTGCATTTTTTAGGGTTAATGTGTTAAAGACTTTTTCAAAAAACTTGCTAGTTTTTAAACATACTTCAACATCTAATGTAATTTAATTAAAGGGTTAGTTCACCCAAAAATGAAAATTCTGTCATTAATTACTCACCCTCATGTCGTTCCACACCCGTAAGACCTTCGTTCATCTTCGGAACACAAATTAAGATATTTTTGATGAAATCCGAGAGGTTTTTTTATCCCCCATAGAAAGCAATGAATTTACCACATTCAAGGTCCAGAAAAGTAGTAAAAACATTGTTAAAATAGTCAACGTGACTGCAGTGGTTCAACCTAAATGTTATGAAGCTACGAGAATACTTTTTGTGTGCAAAAACAAAACAAAAAAACAACTTTATTCAACAATTTCTTCTCTCCCCTGTCATTCTCCTATGCTGTTTATGTTCAGCACTTCCAGTCACATGTGTTGTGCCGCTCACGTGTACAGCGTCGGCCAATACTGAGTCTGCGTTCTGACGTAGAACCTGGAAGTGTTGGACGTAAACAGCGTAGAAGAATGACGGTGAGAGAAGAAAATTGCTGAATAAAGTCATTATTTTTGTTTAGTTTTTGCGCACAAAAAGTATTCTCGTCACTTCATAACATTAAGGTTGAACCACTGTAGTCACCTTGACTATTTTAACAATGTTTTTACTACTTTTCTGGACCTTGAATGTGGTAATTAAGTTGCTTTCTGTAGATTTAATCAAAAATATCTTAATTTGTGTTCTGAAGATGAACGAAGTCTTACGGGTGTGGAACGACATGAGGGTGAGTAATTAATGACAGAAATTTCATTTTTGGGTGAATTAACCCATTAAGCATGTTTATGCCATCATGAGCTGACTTTGATGTAACAGTCTGAGAGGCTCTTTAATCTTTATCCAGTAAATTTTGAACAACTGGAAAAATCAAATAAATTCATTGAGTGGGATCCCTGAAGAACATTCAGCTCTTACAACTTCTGGAATCCTCAATTGAATTGACAGAAACTAGGAGTTTTGGGCCTTCACATATTGTTGTGGACAATGGGGGCCTTGGAGTCAAAAGGGTAAAGAACCACTGTACTAGACAAAACAATTAAACAAACAAACAAAAGAAACACCAAGAATATAAGAATGCACTCACTGAGTCCAGAGTTGTGGATGGCCTTCACAATTTTCTTCATCCTTTGTAGGGACATCTGGTCCTGCTCTAGAGACTGGTGCAAGACAACGGAGAGATGAGAATAGACATTAGAATTACAAATTTATCACTGGCATCAACACCAACTACACTCTTCAAATTAATCATTAACAAAAACATGTTCATCTTGTTGTAGGGCAACACTTGACTGTTCCTACAGGACAAACATCAGAATAGTTGTCAAGCAGTCTTTCTATCACATGTCAGGCTGCTGTGATGATTCAGAACAGGTGAGCTGTGAAGCACAGGTGAATCAAGCCTTACGAAAGAGACAACAACATCTCTTAATGACTCAGAACAGTCACTATTTACACAAAAGAATTAGTGTAAGAGACAGAAAGAGACACACCTCCATGGGAATCTAGGCTGAGTTCAGATATCAGTGGTTTGTTAAGATTTGTTTACACCTGGTCACTTTGTGTGTTTTTACTGATGGGGTTGTTATCTGATTTGTTAAAACAGTTCTATTTACACTTGGCTACATAAATGTGTCTCAGCAAAATGGATATAAATCTGATCTTCAATTCCCGCGCTATATATGCAATCAAATTTACATACATGGTTTCAACAGCCAGATGCATTTACAATTATTGTCCAGTTTAATTTGGAATGCATTTTAAACCACCTCCTGAAGTAGTTTGAGTGATCAGATTTTAATCCATCTCGAAAGTGTTTTGGAGAGCATTTACACCTGGTCTTTTCACGATCGGATAGCTATCCGATCAGAGAAAATGCATGAAGTGACCAGGTGTAAACCTATAATGAAGGAGTTACAACCATCTTGAGTTTATGACCTTAAAATATACTGACGTCTGCTGCTGTCTGTAAGAGATTGTTTAGTCTGATCGATGCTTAATAAATCAGAGTCAAGACAAAACATTCTTTGGTTCTGTTCTGTTTTATTTCTTTCTGTAGTTTTTTGGGCAACATCCCAGACACATGGACTTATGGGATACAGTGATGTATAACACAGAATCTCACAAGCTAAACACCAGACAGGTTCATGTTTTTAGACACAGACAGACAGATGGCACACACATGACTTCTTGTTTACATCAGTATCAGAATATTTCCTCAATCTACATTCTTATTTTTCTTTCTTTTTTTAAAGAAAAAGAAAAGGCTTGTTTGTGCATGCACTAAGATGTCTGGACATGCAGGTTCTTCCAAAGAATCATCTTATGTTTTGCTATATGCTTTTTTACTTCCTTGTGTTATTTTTATTATTTTTCCCTGTTTACTTGGAATTAGTTTCATTTTCCAGTTTTTCCTGGTATGAGGAAAAACCTGAGCAGTGCTTCACCTTTCACCCACAAAACTCTTTATCAGCTGTTCTTTAAACAACACTGATGAAACAGAGGGAGGACAAAACACTTCATCAAAGGACACTTCCCACGTACACACATCTAGTGCCATCCAAAAAGAAGCTATACATTTCGAGTACGTAGTAAACACATTTGAAAGTTCCCTATTGAGCATGTTTGTGGTCATCTCAGTATAAGAGTTTAAATCACCATTATATCTAAGACTTCAAAAGTTATGTGTGGGTTTGGGGAGGATATAAACACCACATGGCATGATGGATGTCAAATGAACATTAGAGGACTTGTTTCAGCAACTCATGAAACTAAATAATTAGCTTTGATTTGCTGTCCGAACAAACTAAATCACAAAAACGATTCACTGGTTTCTTTAAGGCCCGGTGAAGCATTTGCCTTTTTTTTTTGCAGTTACATATTTAGCGAATTAGTTGTAGAATTAGCATTTTTTGAGTTATTTATTTAGTGTTAATTTGTGTTCAGTTTAATGCTGCAAGTCAAATCATGCTCTTATTAAACATGTGATCATAATGTATTTAAAATGTTGTTGCCTCCTTAAAATACCTTCAGAGTACTAGCTACTGTTCTTTAGTGTAGTGAACTAAGTTTTCAAAAAAGAAGTTTGATCATAATTTAGTCTTCTTCACCACTAATTCTTATGAATAATGGAATTATGAATGTCAGTACAAAAAATATTCAATATGTCTGCATTAAATGAAGTCCCAAACGTAGGTAAATCATCATCCTGTCAATCATCACTACGAGCGTATATAAGCAGCAGTCACTGCGCCATCCCAGCGACAGTTCTTCCGACATCCCTCCTCCTCCCCATCTCCTCCTCTATTTCTCTTATTCTCCCTCTGCGCAGTGCTGTTATGGGGTTTAACTCGGAGTTTGAGCCTCCTTCAAGGACAGCAAGCCAAGTTCGTTTACCATTAACTATTAAGACTGAATGGGCAGGCGAACTCGTGAATGGAACAATAAACACTGACATCATCATTAGGAACCATATGAGCTCCACAGAGATAGCAGAATGACAACATTAAGGCACTTCATGAAGTTCACAACCCCCTATCCCAGGGGTGTCCAAACTTGGTCCTGGAGGGCCACTGCCCTGCATAGTTTAGCTCCAACTTGCCTTAAAGGGATAGTTCACCCCAAAATGAAAATGATTTACTCACCCTCAAGAGATCCTAGGTGTATATGACTTTCTTCTTTCAGCCGGAAGGTAGTTATTTTAGTTTATAAAGTTTTAAATATGTACATAAATATTTAAAATATAATATTTAGAGAGAGATATAATATTAAATATGTCTTACAAAAACCCATCACTTCACTTCATAAGACCTTTATTAAGCCCCTTAATAAAGCTGTATAGACTATTTTTATGATGGCTGGATGCATTTTTTTTGGGCTTCAAAACAGGCCCCCCATTCACTACCATTATAAAGCTTGGAAGAGCCAGGATAATTCTAAATATACCTCTGATTGTGTTTGTCTGACAGAAGATATACACACCTATGATGGGTGAGTAAATCATGGGATAATTTTCAATTTTGGGTGAACTAACCCTTTAAAACACTTTCCTGGAAGTTTCTAGTATGCCTACTAAGACCACGATT
Source organism: Ctenopharyngodon idella (assembly GCF_019924925.1). Classification (NCBI taxonomy): domain Eukaryota; kingdom Metazoa; phylum Chordata; class Actinopteri; order Cypriniformes; family Xenocyprididae; genus Ctenopharyngodon; species Ctenopharyngodon idella. Next base: position 12,159,331 of record NC_067236.1, on the reverse strand, counting down.
AGCTCGTTCAGGTGTGTTTAATTGTGGTTGGAGCTGAACTCTGCAGGACAGTGACCCTCCAAGAGCAAGATTGGACACCCCTGCCCTCGCCAAACCTCTCAAGCACCGGTCACTGTAGCCTCAGGGAACTGATGACACTAGATATGTGATCCTGTTAGCAGCTGAGGACGTCATCTATACTACGCTCAAAGGGAGTGAGGATGGCCATAAATAAATGTATTAGTCACATCAAATCTGCTGACTGGTGGTATCACTGTTCATGTGGGTGTGTACTTACAGCTGATGCATACTTGCAGTGTATGGTGCCAAACAAACACACATGCACACACACATATAAATACAAACATAAACAAAGACAAAGAAAGCGTCATGTTTTAACTCAATAATTAATAATGTGCTGCAAACTCATCTGTCCTTTTATGTTCCAGGGGTTTCTGTGGCCTCCTCCTCCAGATCAGTCAACATGCTGCCAGCCTTAGCCAGAGTTTCAGCAAATGGAAACATAAACAAACTTTGTCTCTCAAACCCAAACAAGCCTTCAAACGCTGACCTTGATGAAAACGCACTCAGTTACACACACATATGTTGCACCTAGGCATTAAACACCACTTTGAAGCTGTAGAAAAGACTGTAACACACTCACAACTTGATATATTTGAACAAGTAATGTTGACATACACAGCATATCCGCACCAGAGGATGAGATAACTGAATTTAGAATCCTGGGAAAAAAAATATATATATACTACCAAACAAACATCTCTGACTCATTCAAGGAAAGATAGTCAGTTCCAGTTATCACTTACTGTGCTAATCATAAAGAATTGAACAAAGGATATTTCCACAATTAATTCTACCTAATTCGTTTCCTAACTACATGTGTTGCCCAAGTGCTGCTTGAAGGCATAGTTCACACCAAATTTTCATCATTTACATCCAAACGATCATAGTTTACTCATCCTCATGTCATTCCAAACTAGTTTGACACAATTGGTTTCATCTAACAGGATGTCCAAGCTGCTTTTTTCCCACACATTGAAAGTGAATGGTGATCATGAGTGTCCCTGGTCCCTACCTACTTTCACTGAATAAAAAAAAGCAGCTTGGACGTTCTGCTAAATATTTCCTTTTGTGTTCCACATAAGAAAGCAAGCCATGCGGGATTGAAACAAGGGGAGTGAGTGAAGTACATAATTTTCATTTTTAGGGGAACTACTCCATTAACCAACAGCCCTGGATGTGGATATCCTGCAAGACTTTCAGGACAAAGCGATCTCTCTAGACCAGTGCTTCCTAACCTTTTTGACTTGAAACCCCCTGTTGTGCAACACAATATTCAAAGGCACCCCACTATAAGATATCTTTTATTATCTGCGGTAATTATGTCAAAACGGCTTGTTTTCATTTTTTTTATAAACAGAAACTAGGCGTTCTGACATTACATGAATTAATTAATTTGGTATTATATTGGGGGTGGATGCACAGGTCAATGGCGACACCAGAATAAAAATATTCATGATTCTGAAGCTGAAAATACAAAATTATTTTAGACAGAGTAGACTTGCACGCTGTCACTGACTAGATATATTTAAAATAATGTAACCCACTTTTTACTGGTAACATAAGACATTTGGCATTATCAAGATCCACAAATATTCCCCATTGCATTATTATACATTATATACAGTAGTTTAATGTAGTACTGACACTAAAACTCTATAAACTTGAATTTTTTCCTCACACAGTAATTTTCATTTTGGGTGAACTATACACAATACATATTGTCACTATCCACGATACATATTGTTGCATTTTTATATTGCGATATATTGTGACACAATATATTGATACACCCCTAATAATAATGTATTAATTTAAATAGTTTTTTAACTCATCCGGTGGCCCACTGGAAGTTTTCTGAGGGCCCCTAGTGGGTCCCGGCCCCATGGTTGAGAACCACTGCTCTAGAGATCTGCAGTTCCAGAAAACTCATTAAAATATTTCCCATGAAAAAGGCAGGAATAAATGAAAGGCTTCCACTGTAACGACATGCCCAGCATCATCACTTGCTGGCAGAGTTTCTCTATTCTCTATTAATGTCCACACAAATGCCTAAAGACCCACATTAGGTTGATAAGACCTCATAACAAGTACTGAGTCTGCTATCACTCTGACTTCTCTTTAATTATCTATATAAACACTATTCCTCAATGAAATGTTGCAGCTGTGAAGAACTGTGGGGTTATTCTGTATTTGTGCCCCTATCATTCCAGTCTTAATGCAACAACTCCTCATTATAAAAGCACCCTGAGTTTATAACCCTGGAAACTAGAAAACAGCCTGTCTTTTCTTTGTTGTGACTCCTGTGCAGTCCCCACAGCTAACCACAACACGAGTCCATAAAATGTGCAATGAGACATTCAAACCACTAGTGTTTAAAAAAGATTCAATAGCAACAGTTTAATAAATGGCAAAAGATCAGTTCTGTTGTTCACACAGGTGTCCTAGAAGAGTAACCACAAGTAGTTACCTACTGCATATGGATATGAACCACTAACTCAGTCTTACTTTCCTAAGGTAAATTATTGTTATAGATTCAAAAGGTCGCCCTGACTGAAAACAACGTAATAATTAAAAGATGGACCATTTTATTGCCCTATACGAAGTAACCGCAGAATACTATGTAACCAAAATGTCAGTAAGTTTAGCTAAATTCAAAATAATACTATCTTTCTCGTATTGGAAGAACTTGAAATCTGTGCAAGTAAAATGATTCTTTTGTCAGAGATTTTCACATAGATTAAAGGACAGGGATTCACTCAGGTGTTGTTGTCCACCTGCACACAGGTAAACACCCTTACCTCTTCGAGCGCGGCCACGGTGCTCCGACAGTCGCTCATTTTAGACTGAAATCCAGAGCTTCCCGGGGACGATAGGTCCTCTTTAGCCAAAGAAACGAAATCCGAAATACTTATCTTTTCCGGCATGTTTTTAACTGTAACAACAGAGGAGCTTCCCAGCAAACGTAGTGAAAACAAACACCTCAAGATCAAGCAAAGTGCATCTCCATAAAGTCCTTTAAATCCACAAGTAAGAGTGATTGCCAGGGAAATAAAGGTTGTTTCATATCTGCAACGAACTGCGAAAACGTCGGTCTTCTCTGTGTTCTGCCGTGTGAGAGAGTCGGTAAAGTTTCACTGCGCCTTCGGTCTACTTTCTTTCTCTTGTGCCGCGCGAGCTTTCAATAGCGCGTGCCGCTTCCAGATTGTGAGCGAGAGGGGAGGGAGTCATTCCATCATCACGTGGGAATGTTTGTATTCACTGACGAAATGAAAAGAGCGCGGGGAGAAATAATGGATTTTAGGTTCATTTTGTGGCTGTTAGAATGAAACATAAATTCATGAATGTAATTCTTTTTGGTCAAAAAAGCACTCTTTGTAGAACTTAAGAGTGCTTTTTTGACCCACTTAAGTAGGAGGTAAATACATCCCAGGTGAAAAAAATACTATAGTAAATTTATAGTAAATACTATAGTGTTTTTGAACCATACTATAGTAAATTGTAGTATACTGTATATATTATAGTATTTACAACACTTTGTTAATGAATGCTATGCATACTGTAGTATTAACTATAGTGAACTGTAATAAATACTGTAGTATACTTTAGTATACTAATGTACCCTATAGTTGTTATATTACCACAGCAACTATATAATTACCACAACAAATTAATTCAAGTACTTTACTATAGTATGGTTCAAAAACACTGTAGTATTTACTATAAATTACTATAGTATTTTATGTAATTTAATAATTAATTCTGTTGTCTTTGAAAAATGGTTAGTGTACGTATATATATTATCTGCAAGTACAGTTTTTTTTTTTAAATATACTTTTAAGATTTGACACTATAAGTGCACAATCAAGTGCACTTCTTTTTCACAAGGGTTTCTATCTTTTCAGATTTTTGGTGAATTACATAAATCTGGACATGTTTTATTTGCTTTCCTGTATGTAGGTTTTTGTCTTTTGTTTCTTTTTGTAATTTGGTAGACAGTTGTTTAGTGCATTGTGCACTTCATATAGCAGACCTTAAATGGTGTGGCGCCATTGAAAAGGATTGTGCGTGTGCACTTTCCCTCTTATTCAGGTGACAATGCAGATAAGCCATTTCCTTACACACTACATGTGCATGAATGAACACGCTTCATCTGTTTCAGTCTAAAGTTTAAATGAAACCCACCCCTGAAAGAAGAAATCAAAAGATTGCTTCAATAACACAGTTGGCACCCTTTTCCTAATCATTTGCAGCCTTAATATTTGAAAAGACAGATTGAATAGTGCTGCTTTGTTGCTTTAGAGCAGAAGTGCTTTGTGCTTATGTTCCATGGTGTCCTAAATAACAGCCATTATTTATAAGACACACATTGAGAATTGTTTCATTCAGGTATCATAGAGGCATGCTGGTTCTTCTCTTAGCCTTTGAAAAGCTGCACACCTTAGCCTCTAACAATACAGTATACTATTACATTTGATGTAATGTGCTGGACAGGTATCAGCTCTGACTGATATCAGATCCTCCTAGGTATGTACAAGAAATCCATGGAGTATAATTTGATTATTGGCTTAAATAAATCACTCTTTTGGACAGCATTTTGTTTCTCATAGTTGCAAATCAAAGCATGAAGAGACACTTTAAAGGAACACTCCACTTTTTTTGAAATAGGCTCATTTTCCAACTCCCCTAGAGTTAAACAGTTGAGTTTTACTATTTTTCGAATCCATTCAGCCGATCTCCGGGTCTGGCGGTACCACTTTTAGCATAGCTTAGCATAGTTCATTGAATTTGATTAGACCGTTAGCATCTCGTTCAAAAATGACTAAAGAGTTTCGATATTTTTCCTATTTAAAACTTGACTCTTCTGTAGTTACATCGTATACTAAGAGCGACGGAAAATGAAAAGTTGCGATTTTCTAGGCCGATATGGCTAGGAACTATACTCTCATTCCGGCATAATAATCAAGGAACTTTGCTGCCGTACCATGGGTGCAGCAGGCGCAGTGATATTACGCAGCCCCTGATTGCACAGGGAATGTGCCTTGCAACCATGGAGACATTTGTGAGAGACGCTGCGTAATATCATTGATGTAACTACAGAAGATTCAAGTTTTAAATAGGAAAAATATTGAAACTCTTTGGTCATTTTTGAACGAGATGCTAACGGTCTAATCAGATTCAATGAACTATGCTAAGCTATGCTAAAAGTGGTACCGCCAGACCCGAAGATCGGCTGAATGGATTCGAAAACGGTAAAACTCAACTGTTTAACTCTAGGGGAGTTGGAAACTGAGCCTATTTGCAAAAAAAGTGGAGTGTTCCTTTAAAGAGTCATAAGGCCTGTCATATCAGACTCTGCCTGCATGAAAACAGAATTCCTGAACTATGTGTGTTTGTCTTCTGCTTTCTGTCTTATAAAAATAAGTCAAAACTTAAGGATTGAGTCGAAATGAAGTAAAGCTGATGAATCAGACAAGTTAAATACATGTAGCCTATCCATGTCTCCATCTAAAATGGAGTGATTTATACAATGAACAGGTAAAATTACCTCTGGGTCAGATATGCAAGTAACTAAACATGCCATATTTCATTCAAAAGATAACTAAACCCAACTAAATTAAGTTAACTTGGTTTGGTGACCTTAATTTCTGCAAAGTACACCTCATCTCCCCAAACGCAATGCATTCCCTCACTCACACAGTGTTTTCTTTATATTCTGTATAGCTTCATGAGTTATTGTTGATGTAATGGAGGTTTTGTGGCCAAACAATACTCTCTTTCTCCCCCTGGCTGTGGCCCCTCTTTGTGTGGCTGCTTTCTGAAAGGGTTTGTGTAGAAATGTTGCATTTAACTGGGTGAACGTCACTCTGGGGGAGAAGGAAAGTGGGTGAAAGAGTGAAAGGAAGTATGAGGCAAAGTTTGAAAAAGCCTTTTTTAAAAGGCTTCCACAGCAGGTTCATCAGGCGAGGTCTAGTCTGGACCACCCTTTTTATTTATCCCATTTTTGTGTCCCACATCTCCACCTCACTACCATATTTTAAAATTGCAGTGGCCGCAATGTGCTGCATGTTTACTAGCCTTTGTCTGTCCACCATTGTTATGTTTCTTCAACATCAGCCAATGGAATGAGTCTGGGGGCTGGATCTAGAAGGGGGCAGAATCTGTTGCTGCAGAACGAAAACTGAGGCGTGTTCCAGGAAAGGTTACGGCTCAGACCAGAAGGATTCCCAGCAGACACCAGCCCCTCCCATCCACACTGCCAAGATCTGTTGACTCTAGAACAGGAGAAGGATCATTTATCCTGTCTTGTCAGCCCAGGGAGGCCACGTTTACAGTAAAACACTGCAAAAGAGAGAAGATATAGCGAATAGAGGAATAGAAAGCTAGCATGGCTAAAAGTTCCAACAAAAATGGGATGAAGACATGAAAACAACACTCCCTACACAGAATTACCACCCAGCCTAGTCATAAAATAAGACGTAGATCCTCCCTTAAAGTCCTATTTCATCACATGTGTTTATAAACCAGTTTAGTAGCAATTCTTGTATTTAATGACAGACTGGTGTAAACAGTTACTGTTTTACTTCATGGTTATAAATGTGTTTTCTGTGAGGGTGTGACAGTCTGTCTGAGGACATTCAAAATCCTCCTCTGGAAACCTTGCTGTTTGATGCAGACTAGTTTTCCTTTTTAATTAAGGTTGTACTGACTTCACATGAATTTTATTATTATAATTATATATAGCTCTGCCCTATAAACGAATATTCATGTTTTGAAAACGCTTTCACTGAACAATTAAGGGAAATGTCCTTCCTCATGTCTTGAGCCACAATATTAAAATGTGTATGAGATTAATATGAGATTAAGTATGCTGGTAATATTGTACATTTTTAACTGTAAATTAGATTTAAACATTTGATTTCAGTGATATTTCACCGGTTAACACGCAGCTAGGGATGGTAACTTTTTTTGGATAAGCTAAAATATTACAGATTACACTGGTTTTTGGGCCAAATGAAAAGAGGTCAACATCTAAGTAAAAAGTGAGCACAAAAATCAATTGTGTTAATATAAAATCTCAGTCAAAAGCTCTGTGTGTGATCTCCCATGACACAGCTAAAGTGAATTGAAAAGCAGAAGCAGGACAGAACCTGCCTGAATGAAACCGACAAGAGATTTTATCATTGCCTCATAACACAAATTAAGCGACAGGCTGTGACGCATGAATACGTCCAAAATGTGACAAAACTCAATTTTTCCTGTGTGATTTCATTTACACATACACTACTCCAAAGTTTGGGGTCACTAAAATGTATGAAGTCTCTTATGCTCACCAAGGCTTCATTTATTTGATCAAATAATACAGTAACACGATTCTGCGCAGTAGTGAGCAGGAAGTGTAGCCTAGCCGCGCGCTATCAAGGACCCGCCTACACTCCCACAGGATCGTTTAGTATGACAGTTTACTGCAGAACAACTCATTATGTCGGTGTGAAATAAACAGTTATGGAAATGTAGAAATTAAAGTTAAAGCTTCAATCTCCTCCCGAAAATCCCGAAAAAAGTCCGTTGGTGCCTCAGTCAGTGACTACTTCGCTCAGAGAAGCTGTCAATCACAGCTTTCAACCATGACGTCACACCCCCGTTTTTATAGCATCAAATAACTAACTAAAACCAAACTTATTTTAAAAAACGAACACTTGAACTTACATCAGTGTTATAAAAACTGCATAAAATGACAGAAACCATCTTTGGAAAAAAAAATATATTAGAAGTTTAATTTGTTTAGCTTGTCTCACGTCCCTTTAAATTACATGGAGAGGGCGGGGTTTATGAGCTATACTGGGATCAACCACCTGGGGGCGATCGAGACACTTTGGCTTCACTTTTCAGGACTTGTGCGGCAGGCTTTGTTCAGTGAAGTTATTTGCATGATTCCAATATGCTGATTTGGTGATCAAGAAACATTTATTTTCATAAATGTTCGAAACAGCTGTGCCGTTTAGTATTTTTGTGAAAACCGTTTTTTCAGGATTCTTTAAAGTATAAACGAAAAGTAATTATTTGAAAATAAAATATTTTGTAACATTACAAACATCTCATTCTTGCTGAATAAAGTATTGATTTATTAATTTTATAAGTATTAACCTTACTGAACCTAAACTTTTAAACTGTAGCATATATTTTAAAAACGAACCATATTTCCTGATGGTATTGGTTGACAGCGACTGTGTAAGCGTGTAACATTTTGTAACCATATAACATTTTCAGACGACTTGGAATGAAGAAAGACTGCATTGCCATTTATCAGTCAGATTTATCTGTCTGTTTTGTGTCAGTCTTGATGTTTGTGTCATTTTCACTGACTCATATGTTAATGCAGCTGCATAAATCCATGTGGAATTTTGTTTTGTGCATAACGAGCACAACCATAACTTTTGACAGAAAATGCTTGCACACAAAATACTACTTTGAGCTTTACACCAGGGCTTTATTCATTGAAACACCACAATATCACATATTAAGTGCTGCCTGTTAAACAGACGGACTTTATAAAAATGACACATCCTGAGACAATTACCAATTTCCTTCAAATACAAAACCTATAAATACAAAATTATTATTCTGTACAATTTAAAAACATAATGCTTATCTAAAAACATCCCAAACAACTATAAACTAATCAAATGCACAAAACTGCCAACTTTTAGTACACACTTCAGCACTCATGCATATACAGACGCACATTTTTCAAGTTTGTAAGGACAGGACAGATGTCCGCATTTGGGACAGTTGCAAACCCCAGGTAAAACTTTTGTACACACTTCAAAAGGCATGTTCAAGTTAATCAAATCTGATTAACTGCTCTTAAAACCCAACCCAACCCCTTGACAAATGCTGAACCAACTCAACTTTTTCTAGAATGCTGCTGAATACAAGTCTTTTGTTCAGTCTCACTGAGAAATGCTTGCTACAGAAGAATTATTTCACTGTAGAACTGGGTGTGGGAATCTAGTTGTAAAAAATTCAAGCTTTTCCATATTTTCCCAACCCATATGTGCTCTGCATTTAAGAAGGGTGTTTTCAATGAGTGTATTTCTACACACACCAGACTGAAACGGTTAACTTCAACTTAGTCTCTGCAGCTATAAAACTTACCATTCAGGTGGGGCAAGAATCCCAACTCCTAAAGGAAAAAAAAAAAAAAAAAAAAAACAACAACCTAGGAAACAAAGTTCACTTTGTATTCCCAGCAGTTCAATGTTCAAACAGTATCAAAGGGTTCTGCCAGATCCCATTAAAGGTCCCTAAACTACTTAGAGAGAACTCAATTACAATAATTTCAGGAAAAACTGATTCTACAGGCATCAAAAAGACTATAAAAAAGCACCAATTTAAATCACTTTGAATTAATCATTTGGAAATGTAAAAATCAGCTGCCAAATCTGGACATTTCCTGAGGTTTTAATGGTACAACCTTCTTTCTTGAGGCATTATGTAGTACTACATAATCATTATTCAGTGCCATAGGAAAGCCCATTGTTACAAGATCAAAATAATACCACAGTGTCTAAAACTACAAGATGGAGGTAGAATGAACAGACAAACACCCATTTCTTAAAATCTGAGGATCTAAATTGCTGTTTTAGAAGAGTTTTCAGATCTCTGGTTCTGGTTCAGTTCGATTATGAAGCAGATTCCCCCCATACATGCTCTTAAATCTTCAGTCTAAAACAATTTCATTCACTAGTCTACATTTTATCTGCAGAAGCACCTTTGTTTGCGAACACCTGAAAAAAATGGTCACACAGCCCTCTACTGGCAATGTTTGACAGTACTACAATAATTATAGCTCTAGAAAAGCTTTAAAATTACCTGAGTTTCATACATCTTATTCAAAAATTACTAATAAACAGTAAGTTTTATTCTATCTAGACAAGTTCTAGCTCATATCTAGACAAGGCAAGGCCTGATTTTCTTTGGTCAGTACAAAAAGTAATAATGACCAAAAACAATCCCAATGGGCGAACATTTAACTTATAAAATTGAAATAATTAAAATCACATGACAAATCAATTTTTGTTTTCTCAAAAACTAAACTATACAAGCAAAATACCTTACTGTAGGTAATATGGCTGACAGAAATAAAAAAAAATATGGCTTCATAGTGTACTAAACCTAACACACGAATCTCCTCTAGAGGGCGCTTGTTGACAATATTGTCTGATTCTAATAACGGTAGTAGTTAAAATATTAAGACACTGCCTCATCCCAAATTTACTCTGTCTTTATCAGAAACAGAACCAATTAAGCCAATTCAGTAGTGCATTTTATAAACTCTTCCATCTGTCATAATGTGAAGGAGTGTTTTAAAACTTCATAGGATCTGTGTCTGAATTAAACTAATTACAATTGAACTTGCACACTATCAGTTATTGTTTTGTTACACTGGATGCCTCATGTTTTGAGCAGATCTCCCAGATCATATGTGTCAAAGAAGTCAGATACGCCTTCTCCATCCTCCAGACCCCAGAGGTAGTCGTCGTGGCTGAGTTGTGGCGAGAAGCTAACAAAAGGCCCAGAGGTGTCGGATGTGAAGGCCATCCCAGGCAGCTGGTCTTCGGTGATCTGCAGAAGGCTGGGAGGAAGATCCAGAATCCCCTCCACATCGAGCAGGGAGGTGCCCGTCATTGATGGCTGAGGCTTTGATGGCAAACCTGTACAAAGAAATAGACTCCATTCAGCCTGTGATTTTATAGCTAGGATTAATCTATTCACCAAGATAAAGCTTGTAGCAAAGTTTTGTAGATGGATTCAGATACACAGCTCTTTATTTATACTGACTCTTGTACACAATGTCCCCACTAGCACTTTTTCAACTGAAACATTTGAAAGGTAAACTTTTGTTATTGGTTCCAAAATACTTTAACACTTTTAGCTTTGCTTTGAAAGTGATAAGAAATAGTAAGTTTCTGGTAATTGTCTCACCTTCGGCTGGCTGGGGTTTGGCAGGTAGGAAGACAGAGGGTGTGGTGGCACTGGGGGTTTGTAGGTAATCTTTTCTGGGTGTGGCATTCTTGACAGGACTAGCGTCCTCTAAACATTCTTCAGGACACAAATACACCTCAATTGGGCCATTCTTACTCTTTAAGTAAATCTGCAGCGAGCCCTAGTGAAGGAAAAAAAAAAAAAAAAAGTTGAAATTTTCCTCTCTGCAGTAATAACATTGTTTTAAACATATAGTGGGTAATAAATGATCACAGTTCTTTGTTACAACTTTTTAAATCTAATTCTGTCATGACAAGTGTTTGGCATGGTAATGCCATTGGTCTTGGCGGAGTAGATCTTTTTTACGCTGCTGCTGTTGGTTTTTGTTGCTGCTGCTGCAGAGCAAGTACAGGACTTGCTGCCACCAATACATACAGTGCACAGCATAAATGAGTACACCCCCTCTGAAACTTCTGAAAGTCAGCAATTACTCAATTACTTAGAAGACATGTTAGGGCTCTTTAGAGATGTAATGTTCCAGCAAGTCTGCTTAATCAATTACCAAAGAAGCATGTCAAAATTATTCAGGAAAATAAGATTTTCTTATCAAGGTGATAAAATGATGTGTGGCAAAAATGAGTACACCCTCCTAAAAGTTACTAAATAAAACAAAAAACAAAAAAATTCTGGTGTAAGTTTAAGGCAATGTTTGATCAACAGGTAAGCATGTTGAACCAAAACATTTAAAGATAAGTAATTTCTTGACAATTAAAAGTGTTATATAGCCCACTGAATCATTCTCAGACTTAATGCTGACAACAATGGAACCACTTGGGAGGGAACTATCAGGAGGCTTATTTCTTAGCACAAAAGAGGAAAGTGGTACAAGAGGATTACCAAATCATTGTTTTAAGTGTGAAAATATAGCAAAAGTAACACAGAAATTCAAAAATAATGGACTTGTGACAAGGCCCCTGAAATAATCAGGCCTTCATTTTAAGCTTTCATTTAGTGATGAGGGATTTTTTTGCTAGACAAAGAGCAGGAGAAATACCAAGCGAGTGTCTCAGAGCCAGCAAAAGCTATGAAAAGAGTGACTGTTTATCTCACAGAGTAAGATGCAGCCTGCAGAAATGACATGCATGGTTGTTGTTCTCATGGGAACTACCTACTGTAGCCAAAGCACAATAATTCAGTTAGCCATTTCCAAAGCCCATATTTACAAAATATAGATTCTGGGAATCAATACTCTGGTCTCATGAGACCAAATCAATCATTTTGGATCTAACAGCATCCAAAATGTTATGGTGTTGCTAGAGGAGGAGTACAGTGAGAAGTGCCTGGTTCCCACAGTAAAGTTCAGTGGTAGTAAAGCTCTTATATAGGGATGTATAAGTGCTGAAGGTGTGAGGGAGTTGTGCTTTATCAATGCTGTCATGAATTCCCACACCACTGTGTAATTTAATACACAAACTTGAAACAGAAGACGTTACCCTTTCCTCATTCCCTGCATTATTGGGCATTTTTCAACATGACAATGAGGATATGCATTCTCCCGAGGTGAAACACCTTCTGTGGACATGTATTGCACTCAATCTTAAAACTCTTGAACGCCTGTGGGTGATTCTGTAGAGACGAGTTGAGCAACACTCCCCATTAAAGATCAGGGCATTTAAGGAGCTCATCATCCAGGAGTTAAACAGGACAGATATGACAATTTGTCATGAACTTGTACACTCTGTGCCAAGAAGGGTCAGAGCAGTATATTCAAAATTACGGAGGGCATATAAGTGCTAGAATAATATACATTTGTTGAATTAAATCTAGGGTGTACTCATTTCTGCAATCCTTAATTTAAACAAAATTGGCTAATTTACTTATTTTATGGCTATTAATGACACATATTTTTATTATGTATATGTTTAATACATTTTAGTTTTGCCATCTTTCCATGAATTGTATTAGTGATCATAAAGAAAATACATCTTTTGTATTTATTCAGAGGGGGTGTAATAATTTATGCTGTGCACTGTACACGACACATTGATGTGAGCAAGTAAGACATGCTGCTGCTGTACAATATAGCGTACATGAATTACCCATAGCAGATCTATACAGGTGGAGCTGGGGAAGGTGGAGGGTTTCTGAAAGCGTGCTGCACTGCTAAGTATTTGAAGGTTGAGCAGTAAGCTCATTGTTTTCTGTTGTAACAGAAGCCAATCAGCTGTTCCCTATAGAGAATGATGTGATAGCAAGCAGGTTGAGTTAAGGACCTATTAGCATGACCTATTAGATGAATACTGACCTCGGATGCTTCTGGAACTTCCAGCTTAGTTTCAGTTGGTGCTTTCACAGCTATCACAGTTTGATCTTTCAGGCTGGTTATGGTACGAATGTCCTGATAGGTCACATATCCTAATGTGAGCTTGAGTTAAGGACAAACTGCTTTGGCATCTAATACAGCTTTTAAAATGACTGACAGTTCAGTCACGAAAACTTTACTGCATTTTAAATTAACTGAACTATAAAAGTCTCACGATTAAGAGAAATGCAAAAATGTTGATCATGGATATCTATGCCACATAAGTGTTTGGATGCAGGGACGCATGCTGTTTGAACAGCATGTATGAGTAAGTTCACAAACATGAAGGAGACAAACCACTCCTCAGTTCTTCAGTGTACAAACACACATAAACAATGAAAGGATATCTTTGGTTGTCCTTGTTCTCTGTCAGTTCTCGTAGCCGTGTTGAGCTGGACTGAATGAGGTCGTCCAGAGCTTTCTCCTGCCTGTCCAGCTCAGAAAGCTCTTTCTTAAGAGCGCTGGTCTTCTCCGAATTGCAGGATGAGCCCTCAAACACACCACTGACCCTAAAGCACACAACATATAGAGAACACACTTTTTGAAACTATGATAAAACCATGACACACATTATTATATATATATATATAAAAGCAGTTTACTATTTTAGTTTATTTTAAAAGGTAATTTATTCCTGTGATGACAAAGCTGAATTTTCAGCAGTGTTCAACATCACATGATCCTTTAGAAAGCTTTCTGATACAAGTTGGTGCTCAAGAAACATTTCTTATTATCAATGTTGAAAACATTGTTGAAATTAAAATGTTGAAAACAGCTGGTTAATATTTTTGTAGAAACCGTAATTTAAGATTTTCTGATGACTAGAAAGTTCAAAAGAACAGCATTTATTTGAAATAGAAACTTTTTGTATCATTTTAAAATGTCTTTACTGTCACTTTTGATCAAATGTAAACAGTTTGGATGCATGTCAGTAGATTAGATCTGTGCATTAGGTCTTAAACTTACAGCAGCCTAATAAACCTGCTGCCATTTGTGTTATTAACCTTAATCAAACAACAAAAGAAAAAGTCACTCAACTGCTCTACTAAACTGAAGCAGCTTTAATAAAAAAATCAGTGTATATTTAACTTAAGGCTAATTTTTTTTAAATAGAGAAATTAATTTGGCTGTAGTGCTCAGTAACTTGCAAAATAGTCTTAAAAAAACCAACATTAAAAAAAATCATGATAAAATTGTGGATTGTGATCCTGCCTGAAGAAAAAAATAAATAAATAAAAAATTTGACAACTTCCTACACACTCACAGCCACTGTATGTTGTTTTTGGATTTCTTGCGGATGAGCTGCACTCCCTCCAAAACATTGGTGATGTCGTAGATGCGTCTCTTCTGAACCTCCAGAACCTCTGTGGCCCAGTTCAGATCCAGAACCCCATCAGCCGATTCACTCAGCAAGCCCACAAATTTCTTAGTCAGCAGGCCGAGGGAAGTGTCATAACGGGTACGTTCCCCTGGAGACTTGGGAGCTATAGAGAGAAAGAGACACAAAAGAGCCATTCTTTTAATTATAGTTTGAGTATAACCAGCTGCAGTTACTACTAGAAGAGCAAGAGATGCTTAAACAGGTGTGTTTACTTTTCAAACCATTATGATGAGAGGCCATAAAACAGGTAGAAACTTCCAGCTCCTCAGTCAACATAAGGAAACTGTGGTCTTGGAATCAACAAATGGACGGAATCAACAAAGGTCCATTTGTCCTAACAGTGACTGCGTCTACATGAGTTGCAGATCATTCTGTTGTACTCACTTTTGGGGCTTGGTGCCCTTGCACATGCAGAGTTTCCCTTCCCTTTTGGTGTGCGGAATTCTGGAAGATAAAGAGGCTCTTCCAGATCTAGTCTCCTCTTGGCCTGAGACAGACAGACAAGAGAATGTTCATTAGATCTGCCTTAAAACTGCCTGTAGAATATGTAGTTTCACCAAATCATCTGAATGAACAGCTCCTAGTTTAGCATTGCGTCCTTGGTATTGCATTTGCTAAACTAAACTTTCAGTTATCAGGCAGGAGTAGGCTATGTTGAAAAGAACACAAGAACAATTGCTCCTCTTTCCTCAAGTGCCCATATATACACACTGCCACTTTATATCCGTCATACGTCAGCAGAGACAAGTCTGTTCTTTCACCAGAAGATCAAGTTGACATTGATCAAAAAGTAAAAAAAAAAAAAAAAAAGAATGATTCACCCATGAATGTTTATATTTTTTTTAGCAGTAAGATCAAATGTACACTTAAAATGGTTATTTTACCATAATGGATGATTAACAGGTGAGTAGGCAGCCCTTTGTCTGGAACAGATCAGAATGATTTAGTGTTTACACTAAAAATAAGAAATGATTGTGTTTTCAACCACTTTTGAATGTGGCTTCATTGATCATGTGTGTTGGACCATTGCCTGCATTTAGCACTGTCCATATAACAAACAGAACTACATTAACTGAGAACGTGATATTGTAAACTTCTGGTCAGTGGGTTTTAAATTATCTTTGAGCCTGACATGACCATCTGTATTAATTAAAACCATTTACCATTAAAACTTTTAAGAAGGACATGACCTGAACGTTTACACATTTCTGAAATCTTTAGCATTCCACACCAGGCAGATGGGCTTGTTTTAGCAACCCAACTCCACAAAGAACTGGTTTAAAGAAGCCAACTGACATGGAAACCTGCACCCACACATTCCTGTTTGATTTCCAATGCCATTCAGGACTGCACTTCGCTCAAGACTGAATACATCTGCTCTGAGAACAGTTCACTTATCCTGTGTGCGTCTGCAAAAATGCTTGCACTGTCCTGACCTGAACAACATCTACACCTGTCACTGACATCTGGAGCTGCTGAGCAGGTGGTTGGGGGAGAGAAGGAGTGTAATCTTTCCGTTTTTCGGTTTCCCCTTTTGTTCTTTTTGCTTTTTTTTGTGTAATGACTCTTTACACCTTGTCTCCTATTTTTTTTTTTAATATATATATATATCCACATTCTAATACAAAACAGTTATTTTTGTTCCACATGTACATACTATGTACTTAATATAGCAATTACAATAACTGGGTTATGACTAGGTACTAACCCTGAACCTACCCCTAAACCTAACTCCTGTAGTTACCGTATATTACCAGTACTTTCTTGGGCAAGTACACTGTAAGTACATGTACTGTAAAATAAAGTGTAACCCAAAAAAGGTGCATTCAAACTTTAGGTTTGCGTAAGGCAGCCTTATCAGTGGCGCACAAGATTACGATGATGTAAGATTTGTTGCGTTTTAACGTTTTTCATGTTCCATTGTTCATTCAAAACTTTGCAGGAATAGGCAAGCTCAATAAAGAGAAGATCTTGGTTGTCAAAACCGTAAACAAGCTGTTCACACAGAACGCATTTTCTGCACTGATTTTCCATTGTTTTCTATGTAAACAAGCGCTAGACGGACATATTTGACCGTTGCACTCTCGTCTTGCAACGGAGAGCGGCATGTTTAGAAAGCCATGTAATGTTCAACTTTTAAAAAACATGTCTCGAGACTTTGAGGGGTTTTTCCCCCATTCCACTGCATCTCAAGTTTTTAAATGCAAAAAAAAAAAAATAAATAAATAAAAAAAAAATACTTTGTGATCGGCGCTTTGACTCTGTATTGAACGATGCATAAACACATTATGCTGTTTTGTTCACATTTGTTTATGCAATTTACAAAATTATATTTAATTTATAAATATTTAACGTTATGCACTTTTTTTGTACAGTGTTACTTCATTGCTTTGAATAAACAATTTATAATGCAATGTATTAATATTTCTCATTGCGCCCTCTTGTGGCCTCAAGAGACAAGCCAAAAGCTTTCCCCCTAACTGAAATTATGCCTTCTAAATTCTAATATAATTCAAATATTAGTAATATTTAAGGATAAAATTCGAATTTGCCATTTTGAATGCCCTAATTAGTGCTATGAAAACAACATTTAAAATTTTTTTTTTACTATTTTTATATAGTATAGCTGCATATTTGAACATGAAAACGTATGTAGCTGCATGTATATTTTAAGATTGTTGAAATCATTTGTGGGTCCTTGGCAACAAGGTTTCAAAAACCAATACATGTCTCAACTACAAGTCGTTCTGGAGTCACCACTAGAAGTTTAAAGTAGAGGCTTTTGGGTAAGACTTTGATGAGCATCTTTGAATTGCATGTCTTCAAATATGTGTTAAAGTCAGCTGTTACCATGCTTTAGCACAGCAGACTGGCTCATGATGAACACACCCCCACCTGGGTGTGAGAGGGGGACCTTTGTGTGGTTCTGTTTCTCAGAAGAGCAGCATCTCATATCTGTAAGAGTTTGTGGTTGGTTCTGCCTGTTTCCTGTGTCAGTGGGAAATGAGAAGTGAGAAATGCTGGCTCAGAGCGGATGGGGTGGAAGCTAAATCATTCACTTATAAAGCACTGATCTGGGAGCAGCCCTAATATACCCACTGAAATCCAAGCATTAACCACTACCAACTAAAACAGATTTCAGAAACTGGTGGGACCGCTCCAGGCTCAGAAGTTTCCTAAAGATATGCAAATCCGCAGAGTAAAGCAAACACCACACACAGCAGTGGATATACAGGATAGCACAAATGCCCATGTGCGTGTGTGTGTGTGTATGGTAAGCATACAGAATTTAATAATCAATATATCCCTGACCCTGCATCTGTGCCTTTGGATAAAAGTATCTGGCAAATACACAATGTAAATATAGCTTGTCAAGATAAAACAAGAATTTAAATAACCGCATGTGGTGACTTGTGTGACAATTATGGTCTGTATGCAATCTTTGCAACTAAATGGGTTAAGATTAATAACTTATTAATATAATTAAAATATTCATAATGACTGTATTTAGTTATCATTGTGTCAAAAATCCAACCATAAAACTTATTCTTCATATCAGTTATAACTATCAGACACTTAAATATAAAAATATGATCAGTTAGCTACCGGTATCAAGTCAGAAAAACAATATTGGCTTGATCTCTCTTATACCCTACTCATTCCTAAACAGAATTAAATAACTTAATTAATTAAAGACAGATCTGCACCATTTCTCATCTCACTCAAGAATAAAAAGAAATATTCACAGAGATCATGATGAAACCCTGCGAAATTCTCAACACTGCCATGGCACAATGCTCGTATAGTCGGAAATGTTTCACGAACAGCTATTTCAACAAAAGTTACACAAAACCTGATCATTTCCAATAACTTTTAGAGGATGTTTCATCATTACAAAAACCCCACTTATTGTTCTTTATTCATAGATGACATATTTACATTACTGTTCAAAAGTTAGGGGTGATTCATTTTTTAATATTTTTGACAGAAGTCTCTTATGCTCTCCAAGGCTGCATTTATTTGATCAAAAACGCAGTAAAAACAGTAATAGTGAAATATTATAATTTAACTGTTTTCTGCTGTACAATGTAACTATTCCTGTGATGGCAAAGCTGAATTTTCAGCAGCCATTACTCCAGTGTTCAGTGTCACATGATTCTTCAGAAATAATTCTAATACTCTTAATGTGGTGCTCAAGAAACGTTTTGTATGATCAATGTTTAAAACAGTTGTGCTGCTCAATATTTTTGTGGAACATTATAAAATGTATTTACTGTCGCTTTTGATCAATTTAATGATGAATAAATGTATTAATTTCCTTTATAAAAAAAAATTATATATATATATATATATATATATATATATATATATATATAAAAATATAAAATACTACTATTAGTACTACAATAATAATACCTGACTAACCCCAAACTTTCGAATGGCAGTGTAACTGGGCACAAATTCTTATCAAATTACTCTGGTTGTGAAAGATGAAGTCTTTGCCTATTCTGCACAGGCTCATTTTCATTCATTGGTTTCATATGGTTTTCATACTGTGTGTGCTATAAGAGTCTTGGATATTTAACATGCAGCCGAGGACAATTTACTCATCTCTGCCCGATAAACATGGCTCTGTTAAAATATTTTGACATTTCTAATATGCGTTACATTTCTTGTGAGACATTAACAAGCTTTTTCTTTGAAGCCTATTGCACATTAGGTCACACCTCCCCCTTCTTCTCCCACGCTAAATGGCCTAACTGAGTTTCTCACTGGAGGTGGGGAATGAAGAGTCCTAAACAGTGTTATTGAGTAACTTTCCAACTAATCTGAGGTGTTTTAACAAACACAATCTGCCTGAAAAAACTGGTTTCTGTACGCCTACAGACACACGTGAGAGAATGACCTGCAAACTGTGCCACTCCCAACCACACACACACTATACTCAAAATGTAAGAGTGAGAAAAGTCATTCTGCATCAGTGACGTATTTCGAGGCGTCAAAGTGAAAGGGAGACACAGGTAAAAGCTAAAGGGGAAGTCCAGATGAAAAGGGCGTAAGGGAAGGACACTTTCAAATACAAAACGTGACCAGACGGGTCTATGCAGTGCGATCTGAATTACACAAGTTAAACAGCTTGAATCCCATCACCCACCTTGTTGATGCAACACCTGGTTACTGAAGGCTCCGCATGGGGAAATAGGTAAATTAAGAGAATGAAATGAGGTAAAACGACCTAAGGGACTCAGGGATCGGGGGGAGGGTGTCACTAGGATCTCAGAAAACAAAGCCAAATCATGTGTTCCTCAACATGGTGATCACTTGATCTCGGGCACGTGAGATTTGGAGTGAACCAGAGACCTAGTGATCTCTATGACCTTTTCAATCCTCAAGTTTGGTTCTATTGTATAATTCTCTAGTCTTTATTTTCCTCTTCTGGAGCTTGCCGAAATAACCCTGACATTATTAAAGGGTTAGTTTACCCAAAAATGAAATTTCTGTCATTAATCACTCACCCTCATGTCGTTCCACACCGTAAGATCTTCGTTCATCTTCAGAAAACAAATTAAGATATTTTTGATGAAATCCAAGAGCTTTCTGATCTCCCTATACACATCAACATCATAAATTTCAAGGCCCAGAAAGGCAGTAAAGACATTGTTAAAATTGTTGAATAGTCGTTATTTTTGTTTTGTTTTTGCACACAAAATGTATTCTCGTCACTTCATAACATTAAGGTTGAACCACTGTAGTCACATGGACTATTTTAATGATGTCTTTACTACTTTTCTGGGCCTTGAAATTTGTTATAACATTGCTGTGTATAGGGAGGTCAGAATTCTCTCAGATCTCACCAAAAATATCTTAATTTGTGTTACGAAGATGAACGAAGGTCTTACGGGTTTGGAACAATGTAATTTATGACGATTTTCATTTTTAGGTAAACTAACACTTTAACTGCTGCATGTAGCCTGCAATTATTGTTGTACTTGTGCATTTGATAAATAAATGTTGACTTGATAACATTAACCTAATCTGTGATAACATCTGGGAAAGCCTAACGCTATTAAATATCCTGAACTGTCAGTTGTTACTGATGTTTACATGCAAACAAATACGCTGATAATTGTTTAAATATCCTGATTTACCTTTTTACATGCAAACCAGTAACCTGGCAATGGATGGGGTGGGGGAAATAAAAATAATTGCATGTACAAGACTTTCTAAAAAAAAAAATATCAGGTAATTTCCTGGTGGTAACATCAAAATGTGAGCATCTCTGTTTTAGATCCATAAAAAGTAATGTGCAAATTTTACTGATAACGCCTCTTTTGTAACAGAGCCTATTCAAATCCAGAGAAGCAGTCTGAGACAGGCTTATTATAATCTATGTCAGAGTTTGAGGCATGTGCATCAGTCCTCCAATGCAGACGCCCAGTCTGTTATCAGCCCTGCCCCATATTTTGCAGTGTGAGTCTGTGATCGTTCCTTTTGTTTATCAGCTGGAAGCAGCAAGCAACACAGAAAGAAGTTATACACAGGCAGTTCCTGAAGAACATACTCTGACCTTTTTGACCTTTTCAACAGGTGGAGCTTCTGTGTGGACGAATGGTGAGACAGGTGTACAATGGCGCAGGAAAAAGAGTGAGTGATAATTACAAATGCAGCTGCATAATTTAAAAGCTGCAAAAGTCAAGAGTTTAAACATACAAATACAGGACTAACCAGTTTGGGGATCAGTCTAATGAACCTGGCTTTATGGGAGCATTCATGTTTATTCATTATCTTTTATATAGTTTGCTAAATATAAAAAGGTTCTGTATTGAGGACTTTACCTTTGAAGACCCTTCCCCCGCTTTAGTATTTTACTATGAACCATATAATATAATGTCCAGTTCAGAAGCTGTAAAGCACCCTTCCCCCATCTATTAGCTTCAGCCGCATCCCCCCCATTGAAATAACCCTCTTATGGCAAGCCACTTCAACATTCACTCCTTAAAATTAATTAGTTAAACAATTTTGATATTACTAGCACTTATTTTTAGTAAAGCAATAGAGAATAGCTTTTTTCAATTTCACTAGTAGCTATTCATTAGATACTGGTACTAGTATTTTCCTACAACTAGTCATTTCCCAGTAACGTCAAGGTAACTATGAATGATTTCCACTGCCAACAAATTGCACATTTTTGTCATTGAATTATATGGTGATCAGTGTTTCAGATATAAACAATTACCTTTTGGCTTGTATGCATTCTGATTGTTGTGGGTTCATATCTCATTAACGCTACTGATTAATTACGTACCAGTACTGATTCTTTAGTTGCTTGTTACTAGTATTTATTCCAGTTATCATAGTTCTAATTGTACAGACACTACCGGTTTATTAAAGAACAGTGTGTATTCATAATATTGATATTTGAACCACAGATCCCTACAGAATTCAATCGCATAAATTAGCAATTTTTTAACAGAAACCATGGAATAGGTTTTAGTCAGGGTAGATGCCATATTGAATTATATGGGTCATTGACGAATAAGGTTTTTAAAAGTGTAAAAAAACATAATGGAGATAAAATTAATTTTGAAGTTTTATTAAGTGTTTTTTTTTTTTTTTTAATAATCAATTATCACTGCTTTTGTCATTTTTTACAAGATGGACAAAATTTGTCCACAAAAAATTCATTCGGTTTAACCAAAATTTTGGTTTTACCGAATGACACTTTTGGTTATACCGAATGACGATATTTTCAAACAATGCTAACAGTCTGATATCTAGCTAGCTAGCTAGCTTGCTTGCAAAAGGACAAACATTTTATATTTAGAACAAGCTTTTAAAATATTACAACATTTTCCATGTTTTATAGCGGTTGCACCGAATGACCTGATGTTTCGGGACATGTGTATGAGCAAGTGAAAACATGAATTTTTCAAATAGTTAAAAGAGAGTTAGTTACTTTGCTTCACAACCATGTGGTCCTTTGCAGGTGTCTGAATGATGTCACATCCTGTCACATGATATTGACCGCATGACTTAATCCAAAATGGTCCCTTTATATTGGTTACTCCGAATGACATCAATGAAATTCATTTTTCCAGACATTCTCTCTCATAACAAAGCAACGACTTCTACACATAATTTTAATACCATTTTGCACACGGTTGATATATGAAGTTATAAAATCATGCCAGAATAAAAAAAAAATATATACATTTATTACATTTTAAGATATTTTAATCACAAATGAAATGGCTGTATTGGCCTTTGGACGGTTAAACCAAATGACCTTTTGACACTTCAAAATCTTTAAAATACCTTTATATGTGGAAAAATATAATTTTAACCTTTTGGATTCAATAAATGAGATCTAGCTGTACTACCTTACATACTTTGGATGTCATATCCTTTGTTTTTTATTATTATTAAGGTCTTTGGACAAAAAAAATAAATAAATTGACCCATTCACATTTGAACCTGGGGTTGTGTGAGTGAGAGATTTACAATGACATGCACTGCATAAAAGTTCTATATCACATGTAATTTTCAAAACTCACAACTTTATAGAGTTTTTTCTACTGAACTTTTTTGTAAACATCAGCTAAACAAATGATATGTTGTTAATCATTTGAACTCGCTGTACTTCCATTCCTCCTCGTTTTAATTTCTGTCAAAAACTAAATATTTCGCTACCCTGACCCTGAGGTTTATATTGTGACTAATAGCAAAACAATAAGAACTTTATTTGAATGTAAAACAGAAGGACGACTAGTTTGTTTTAAGAAATAAATTGCTTGCCACACTCTCTTATCTAAAGGTCCTATCCTAATGTCATGACTGAAATATACATGCTGTGTTGTGGTCATACTTTCCAATTACTGGCCTGTTTTATTCATTCATCAAGAACCGACAGATTTTCATTACACCAGAAATGATGGTACAGATAAACCCCCCTGCCAAGGCCAGAAACGGGAAGTTTTCATGTTGTAGGACATGAATTTCACGTTGTGACTGTAGTCATGTTTTAGTAAATGACATTATTATTGCACTACGACATGAAACAGGAAACATGCGCATTCATAACGTAATAGCAAGAATTGGAGTGGCGATCGCAAGAGGCTTACCGGCAGTCGCCCGGAAGAGGTCCGCACCGGCTTAGGTTCCGGCCCGTGGGGGGTTGCGTACAAACAGTTGGGTCTCTGCTCCGCAGCTGTTGTGTTCCCGATTTGAGTGAAGTATCCAGCCGGTACCAAATTCATCGGTGGGCTTGCAAGTCCCGTGTTGAAAAACTCCGTCCTCACCGCGGAGAACATTTTCTTCTGTGGGCACGAGAGTCCAGATACTGCTCCTCTCCCAGAAGCAGGAGAAATCCCTCTGGGTATCCGCATCATTTTGCGCACGAAAACCCGCGAAAGTGACGCAAAAGAAACTCGTTTATTACTCAAATCGCGTCTATAATTTACTGCAGAACGAATCAACCGTCAAAATGAATATGTATATCTTAAAAGAGTAAGACTGCAAATGCTACAGACGATATGCACTTTTGTATAATAAATACTGTTAAAGTTGTAGATAAATTATGCGTGAAAATGACAAAGATATATAAACATTCGACATACACAAAACTCTCCCAGGGTCCTTTGTTGTAGTGGCACGAGAGAGGCTGTTATGTCTTAATATACTGCAAATAACTTAAACATATATTAAACGTACCAGGGTCATTCAACTTGATAAATATACCTTTAAAAGGTAAACAAAGCTTAGAAATGGTTCCTTTCGTAGTTTTTGCGTAAAGCCGGCGATGGTGGAAAACGTTCCTGTGTGTCTGTAATCCCTCTCCGGTAGAGAAGCTTTGCTTTGACATCAGCTCAACAGAGGACTGCTATTTTAGCGCCAAATTACGTCCCGCGAAATTTGGATCTCCCGCGGTTGAAGACGCTCAGCGATTGGCTGCTGGCACGCCTCACTCGTTCGGATTCTGAATATATTTACATGTAACAGTTGGTGCCTGGCGTTCTTCCTCTTAAAGAGACAGCGCCCTTTTCATCTCTTTTGTGAACAGAATACTCTTCAGACATTACAACAATAGCGTTATCAAACGTATCCTAATCATATTTAGATTTAGCATATAGATATAATTCATATAAATATATTTCATATTATACATAAAAAACGAACAGTTTACTCACAAATTAACTCATATCACTTAAAATACATATTTGTTCTATAAAAAAATAGCACATAAAACAATCATCAAAGCATTTACACAGATAAAATACATCATAAAGTTGATAGATGACTTTACAGCATGCCCATTATGTTTCCATGGGTTGAAAATTAATCATTGTCATAGGTTAATCTTAAATGTCAATGTTTTTCAACGGCAAAATGGAGAATAGTTGACTCTGGCGTGGCCTGACTCCGTGAAAGGAGACTTAAGGAGAAAACAAGAGCTTTAAAGCCCTAAACAACCCCACAGAAAAGAACCTTTACACTTGAAAGGATCTTATCATCTGGCACAAAAAGTGAACCCCCCACCATGCTTCAGATGATTGCTGAGACTCTCCCACCCAGCCATTTGCCCAATAATGGCTTTGTACTTTGTAGTGTTTAGAAGAGGCATAGTCCTTCCTTCCAAATAAACTATTGCAGTGAAGCAATCATAGCCAGCTTTTAAAACAACTACAAATAAATATGACATACTGAACCAACATATAATAAAACAGCACATACACACAAAAGTTAAATGGTGATTGTGATCGTATTACACCAACAGTTTGATTAGGAACGTCTTATCACACGGTAAAATCATTATAATTCGCCAGTTGCTCTTACCACAAATGGGTTCTAGAAATGCAGTTGTTTAAAATTAACCAGGGCTGTGGCAAAATGCCCCACATATTTAAAAGGTGGAGGCAGAAAAATGCCCTTCTCGTAAATTACTCTGTTTTGATGTAATAGGCATAGATGGGTTTAGTGCCTCTGCAGATAATGTGGTGACCTGTATAATTGTCAGATATCTCAGACAGGGCCGTTTCAAGCATAGACGAACTAGGTGGTTGCCTAGGGTGCCACCAGGTGGAGGGGGCGCCTAAGAGCAACTCAGTGCCACTGTACAAAAATGTACATTTAAGCAGCTGATTATTAACATAACAAAGACATATATTTTAAAATATGACTAAAGTCTTCCGTTTCAATTCACACGTGGAAATAAAATTAAAAGTTAAAGGGTTAGTTCACCCAAAAATGAAAAACAATAATATTTATTACTCACCCTCATGCCGTTCCACACCCGTAAGACCTTCGTTCATCTTCAGAACACAAATTAAGATATTTTTGTTGAAATCCGATGGCTCAGTGAGGCCTGCATAGCCAGCAATGACATTTCCTCTCTCAAGATCCATCCATTAATGTACTAAAACATATTTAAATCAGCTCATGTGAGTACAATGGCTCAATATTAATATTATAAAGCGACGAGAATATTTTTGGTGTGCCAAAAAAACAAAATAACGACTTGTATAGTGATGGCCGATTTCAAAACACTGCTTCATGAAGCTTTGGAGCGTTATGAATCTTTTGTGTCGAATCATGATTCGGATCGCGTGTCAAACCGCCAAACTGCTGAAATCACGTGGCTTTGGCGCTCCGAACCGCTGATTCGACACAAAAGATTCATAACGCTCTGAAGCTTCATATATAAGTCGTTATTTTGTTTTTTTGCCGCACCAAAAATATTCTCGTTGCTTTATAATATTAATATTGAACCACTGTACTCACATGAACTGATTTAAATATGTTTTTATTACACTAATGGATCTTGAGAAAGGAAATGTCATTGCTGGCTATGCAGGCCTCGCTGAGCCCTTGGATTTCAACAAAAATATCTTAATTTGCATTCCAAAGATTAACGAAGGTCTTACGGGTGTGGAACGGCATGAGGGTGAGTAATAAATGACATTATTTTCATTTTTGGGTGAACTAACCCTTTAAGTGATAGCCTATACTAACATGTCATATGAAATATTTTAAAGGTATACTAACTTTTGGCCCTCTAGTGGTTAAAAAACAAAACTGCATGCATTTTGTGGAAGAACATTATTTTGGTGCCACACCATACATGCAACAAAGTAGCTGGAGAAACTTTTCTCTGCGTACAGATATGACAAGATATACAAGGGTGAGTGACATATGTAATCAATTTCCTGCGTAAACACTTATAATAGGTTTACCATATTGAATCAGGGTAAGACAAAAACACGTTTTGAAAGAAGGATTGATTATATGTTGATTAATTTTTTGTTTACATTTTGTTTATTTTGAGCAATAAAAGTTAGATAGTGTACCTTTACGAAATGTCAGAAATAGTCCTAAACTCACTTAAAAAAGAGAAAAATCTCTGAAAGCACTGAACACTTGTAAAATATGTGTTGTTACCTTTGTAAATTATTTTATAGGTAAGGGCCTGAATTGTTCAGACATTTATTTCACATAAATTAATGACATGGGTCAAATATTTTTGAGATACATAAGAAAATGCTTTAATGAGGTCTAAAAAAAGACCTCACATAACCAAATCCAAAGGGCAAATTTTGTTATTTTTATGCAGATGCCATATTACCAAATCAACTTAAGTTAAAAGGGAGTGCAACATATTCTTTACTCTGGCAAACGTTTCAAAAATGTGTTCTAGGGATACAAGTAAAAAGGTTAGACATAAGATGCCAAAGTGGATTATTTATAAAACGAATGTTTCAAACTAGTAAACAGTAAGATAAGTCTATTGTGAGTTCTTGTCAGTCATAGTAAAGCACGTGACACAGCATATCGGTCTTCTACAGCAACCAATGTACACAAAAATGTTGTGAGGAGGTTCGTTTGCTCTAGTGCGCCCCCTTCTGGAGAGATATGGACATGCATGGCATTTTTTAAATTTCTTCCTTTTTTGAATGGGTCTTTTGGTTAAATGCCTGAAATAAGTTATGCGGTTAACACAGGCTCACGATATTTTAAGATATCAGTCAAGATATCAGCAATACCCCCTTTAATTTTTTTTTTTTTTTTTTAATATATATTTTCCTTGTCTTGAAAAAGGCGATTGATAACGGTTGTAGGGGCATCACACAGAATATAAACTCATCTACTCACTAGACCGATTCACAGCCTCATTGTGATTAGAACTATTCTAAACTATTCTAACTTAAGCTTTTAGGAAAATGAAAGTTTGCGGAAGCTGAATGGTAGTCATGCGATGGTGGTTAGTTTGTTGCTTACACGTTTAATGAAACAATTCATAAAAGTTTGTGAAGATTATCATGATAATGAACAAAACGTGTGAGAATCATAAACCTTTGTTGGTCACAGAGCTTATTTTCTGCAGTAATCCAAAAGCCAATGGAAAACAGGGTGATGCTAACTTCCGTCATCACCGCAGCACTCCACAAACTAATGAAAACCATAAACTTCTGAAAGGAGAGACAAAATAAATGTCTGGATTAGGGTCAGATTATACTTATTTGAACAACGGAAAACTGTCTAATCATATTTACATGTATTATAGCCTATTTCTGTTGGGTACAAGTGAACACTGTAAAATCGTACTGACAAACATGGGTAAATTATAACGATAAAATTTAGATGATTTATTATGGAAGTTTAAGACTCTGTTATTGGGGCATGTGATGCTTTAAAATGGAGTAACACGTGAAATGTAGGTTTTGGTAGAATACACTTTATTGTATGGAATTAAAAGAGCAACAACTAGCCAATATCTCCTCAATATAATAATTATATTTCATTCACACGCTACTATTAATTTACATACAAGCCGCCACATGATGGCGCCAGCTTATTGTTTGCGGTGCAAACGGATATATGTATGTGATTGTTACTTTGAACACTGGGTGTCGCTATATGTCCTATTATGGTCCTACAGAACACCTCACATTACTCAACACCCAAATCTTAAACCTTAAGTGTGGAGACGGTCAGCCCCTTAAGACCATAATCCCTCTTCTGGAGTCCAGATGAGTTGAATGGAATGAATGCTAGTGCTTATCACAGTTTGACTACATGCCACTCTTTCACCGAACTCTACTTCTGTGGGCAAAGGTCTTTTTGAGAGAGTGACAGACACTCAGAGGACAGTTGTGCTATATTTAAATACAAGTGACTCACATTTAGACATTGTTGTGTAGGCCTGTAACAGATCATGCTAAACACAAAAAAGTCCACGATGACTCTATATGGAAAGATTTTTGGCAGATGCACTGTACTTTTACTTTTTTAACCACTATCATTCACTTTCTCCTGCTTTTACCTGTTTGTAGTGTTTTATAAACACTTTCTCTTTATTATTTTTTTTTCATCAAATGTCTTGAAAGTGACTGTTATGATGTAGCATATCAATAATATATTAAGCTATAGGGGAGATGAAGTGGAGGGAATCACTTTAACTCTTGTTTTTTTGTTTTTAAAAGAGAAATATTATATCTTCAGTACATATCTCTAAGATAGGCTATACCTGAAGCTTTAAAGGCAGCAAAAAGTCAGCACTGAGTTATTTAAGAAAAGATACAAAACAACATATTTGCTCACTTTCATATACGATTTATTTTTTTTGTGTAAAAAGAGTAAGTACAAAGCAAAAACAAAACTCTTAAAGGAGTTTATGAAACTCGTTGATCTGACAGTCTGTAGAAATAGACAATCCCCACAAACATATACAATCCACTCTATATTATAGAGTTCAAATTCTAATCCACGTCTGTATTCCCACTGCCCAAGGCCCCTATAAAACAAAAACTCCCGTCAAGCATAATATGTACATCATCCCAGTGATCGAGAAGCTCACTAAGACCAAACTGCGGCCATGCTGAAATGTGGAAATGTTTTCAAGAAAAAAAAAAAGGGGGGGAGGGGGGTTGGGGCTATCCAAGAATGGCCCTAGAATTGCTGGGAAGGAAGGGTGTGTGAAGAGATATTAGTTAGTCCAAATAGTCAGGAATGTAGCCAGTACAAAATATACAATGCTTGATTGTTGGCACAAAAAACAGGAATGATTAAGGAAAAAAATTGGAGGGCTTTTCTTTTTTGTGATCTTAAAAACTCCTCGGCTTTGGTTTGTTCAAGTGTCCAGTGACCAAAGAATAGACAGCTTGAGAGGGGCGCAGATTGCTTTCCCACACTCTGAATAGAGCCTCACTCCTTCACCCGGCTCACCCCTTCACTCTCTTTTCTTCCATAAGTGGAGGAGAAAAGTTTCTATCCCGCACCTGCAGCATAGATGAGAGGGAGAAAAGTTAACTCAGAGCTCACACACACACATACACACACACACACTGATCCACAGGCAGACTGCAGACAGTCTGGCGCCAAATGAAAAACTTTAGTTTGCTAGAGCTGATAGGGGAATCCAAGCTTGTTTGCTGATTGGCACGATGACCAAAAGAAATTAGGACACTGGACAGACTTTGTGATCGCTGTCTGACATAATATTGTTCATTATAACATTTACCAA
Source organism: Ctenopharyngodon idella (assembly GCF_019924925.1). Classification (NCBI taxonomy): domain Eukaryota; kingdom Metazoa; phylum Chordata; class Actinopteri; order Cypriniformes; family Xenocyprididae; genus Ctenopharyngodon; species Ctenopharyngodon idella. The sequence goes on along the minus strand of NC_067236.1, from coordinate 12,129,022 downwards.
AAACATGAGATTTAATGACTAATCAGTTAACGATTTACTTCCACTTTACAATAAAGGTTCCATTTAAAACCAAAACTGATTTTCCAGTCGAATACCATAGGAGATGCTGTTAAGGTTCCACAAAGAACTTTTTATTTTTGTTTTTTTTTTGGAAAACCATCAATGAACTGGAGCTTTAAAGAACTCAGAACTACGACGCTGGTCTGAAGAAACTATAATAAAAACATTGAAACCTTGTTCAATCACCTAAGAATCATCTTGTGCTTCAAAAAGTTTCATTCTAGGTTCTTTAGAGCAATTTACTTATTGAATTTTTTACTTTATTTTTCTTGGGAGTGTGGATTACAACCTAACAACATCTGACTAATTTATAAAGTAAAATTATTTAAAATAAAGAAACGGAAGCGTACCATTGACCGTTGTCATTTCTCTGTCCTAATGGCACATAGCTCCATCCTCTTTGGAGAAATTACGGGTCATCTCTGAGCTCTACAGAAAGAAAAGACAGTTTATATTTATTCAAATGCACTTTATACTGATTAATATAATGCATAATAATTAAGAAACAATAAATAACATAGCGCGCACCTTCATTGACATGAACATGTCAGGCGTGTTTTGTGAGTCCGTCTCGTTTTCCAGTGCTATCTGCAAGTCGAAGATGTAATCTATTACATGCTGAAGAATCTCCACTTGGCTCACGGACTTGTTCTGAGGGATGCTGGGCACCAGTTCTTTGAGTTTAGAGTAACAGTCATTCATGTCGGACAGCTCCTCAGAGGGACTCTTGCAGCGGCTAATCGCGAGACTCTGCTCTGAGATACAGCACACAGCTTCATAACAGCTTCTGACAGAGCGAACGGGACTGATCGCCTTCATTCTGGATCTGACGTCTGACTTGCTAGTAGAATCCAACCGTAGAGATGCCTGAAGAAGTCCTTTGTCTGGATAGTGAGATGAACTAGCTCTCCAGTTTGATAGATATCCAATGTCTGACTCCTTCACGTCTCGCGGTCATTGAACGATGGCAGCACGAGCAGGCAGGCAGCCGCTTTTTAAAAGCTGCTTCGTGTAGCACCGCCCCCTCCAGAAATAAATAAACCCTCATGTGCCGCGCAGCCAATAGTAAGAGGTGTTTAAGCGTGGAGACTCCGCCCTATGTAAATAGCTAACTCGTCATTGGAAGCGTTGGCATGTCAGTCAGACAAAATGGTGGAATGAGGAAGAGCTGTCAGAATACTAGAGATAGATGTATTTTCAGTGATGGATTTGAGTGAAGATTTCGGGTCAGTAAACCTAAACGGAGCTGGGTGAGCTTGTACAGTAGATTAAATATAAACTTAGCTTAAAGTTCACATATATTTTCCCCCATATCATATTGAAATTAGTTTCAGAATTCAATTTCGTTATAGTATAGCATGTGAATTAGCTACGCCAATAACCTGCTTATTTATAGTGGACACGACTTCAACTTTAACATAGAGGGAAAATGGAAGGAAAATACTTTCATCTGCTTATGAACATTTTGTCTCAGCTCAGACATGATATGGATAAAATCCATAAATCTGTTACTCCCGTGACCTGCAGACAAACTGGCGTCGTGAATGAATTCCCATAGGAGACACATGCAATGATATTAAATATCGATACAAGACACATTTTATGGCCCTCTAAAACTGTAATCTTAATTATTTTTTAATCTTAAAATAAAAACTTAAAATGTAGGCTAAGTAAAATCAAAGTGGTGCCAAAGTCAAAACTCGCAGAAACGAGTTCATTGCACTTTTTTCCAAGTAATGAATCGAGTTTGAAACGTTGATTCCTCTCTTGATTATCATGCCAATAGGGTAAATATAGATCTTGTTTATTAAAACATCTCCTAATATTCTCACGATCACAGAATATTAATAACCAACTCAGGAAACTCTGAAGCAAACTAGTGTGTGTGCGGTTTTTGTGCATTCTAAAAGTGTTACTCGTTATCTATAAATAGATCATAACTATAACTGTCTCCCATGACTCTTTTTTATATGAAAAGGAAGCTTCACAAGCTTCAATAAAACTATAGCCTGACTCTCGTTCCAGTTTTAACCCAGCGCATTTTTAGTTTACATCAAGATGTGTCCCCTCTTTTCTCACAGTGCTGTTTTTGTGAAGGAATGCGCTGGCGGGCCAGCTGTGTGTCCTGTGCCGCTCCAGCTGTGTTGATCTAACGCGCGAGTCCCAGACAGCCTGGCGCCGGGCTCCCGACGTCATCCATTCACGCGCACCAGCGCGCACCCCATCTGCAAAAGACTGGAGCCGCTCTAGCTGGTCAGCCCGGTTGTCAATCAAGCTATTAAAACCCGCCCCAACCACTCGCACAAGACATGTAGACTTGCCCGCACAATTTATTTGCGCACACCTGGACTTACATTCAGTGAAGAGTTTTTCCGTGTGTAAAGCTCTTCAGTCTGGCTAGATTAGTTAAACTAATACAAAAAGCAGCTCTGTTTTCTCTGACTGAAATGGTATAATAGTTTTTAAATAAAACATTGTTTTGCTTAAATGGTACATATTTTGTCATGTTCAAACTAGTTTTAAATGTGAGTTGATCTTAGTCAAGTGAAACACCATATTTCATTTTTCATATGAAAACAGGCTTTGAGGAACAGATAGAAGTGAGGTTCAGTTGCAGTCCAATATCAGGCCGATAAGGTTGACTGCAAAAACCTGTCTATTAAATGTTTTGGTGACTGGCATATTCACACCTTTTGTTTTATGTGCATGCAACCGGATGAATGCGCTTCTTTGCAGGTTGTGCTAATTACCTGGTGCACAGAAACTGTCCATTTATTTGATATTGGCCTTTTTGGACGGCTACAACAAATTCAGCCCTTTCCTTTCTTGCAGTCTGACAGCACGGAAGGCCTCTGCAGGCCAGTTGGATTCAACAAATAGCAATAAAGAATGAAAAAAGAAAGAAAAAAGATGTGGGTGTGAGAACAAGAAGTGGAAGGATGACCCACTCCAAAAAATAAAAATAAACATCTTTGAAAACAGATCATCATCATCTCTGCTGATACCGCAAGACTGTTTTGTCTTGAGCATTATGTTACACTAGTGCGATAATATATACAGTATGTCTCTGCCTATCACAATATGAAGGACAAGGACAGTGAGTGAACTGCCTTGGGTTGCCTATTTTACTGTCCTCCTTGTGCGTATTATAGCTGATTATAACTAATAACTATGACTCATATTATAATATAACTACTGTTACTTATAATGTTTATCCATTTTATTAAATAGTTTAATTAATGTAACTTTAGTGAGCCTAATTTATTTCTAGCTGCTTCACTCACGTTCCAGACTGTCTTTCCGCAAACCTTGGTACTTTGGCTTCTTTTGTAACTATTTTCATTGGGTCCTAATTTGAACCAACTGGCCATTTTTGTCTAAAATAAATAATGTACATTTAAATATAAATTGTATTTCATTTGAATTCACACCACTATTTTATCTTATTTGTTGATATAGCAACAATTTTTACTCCATTTGGAATACAAATATGCAGTTATGTCATGCTAATAAAGCACGTTAAACTGGAATGAATATGCCCCTTATTATGCCCTAATCACGTGACGCACCACATACCTCGTGCACTGACCTGAAGTGCCATTTGATCTCTTATAACATCAGCATTTTGATTAATATAAAAACTACATTAAGTACTTGTACTGAATGATTCAACAGGACACACGAAGACGTATTTCATTCTCATTCTGTTAAGTTATGTGTGACTGCGGTGTCTGTGGATCAGGTCCGGTACAATCGGGTCTGTTTTTCAGCGCATGGGAGAATGTGGCGACTGGCGTCAGTGAGTCTGCCCTGCTCCGCGTCCCCGCCCTCTGCTCGCCCCCGCGCCTCTGTGCAGCTGGACGCACACAATCAAGCCATCAACAATCGCCGTGCATAATTAGCGCGGCCCTCCACCCCCTCCCGCCCTCATCACTCCTAAAGAAAATCTTTCAAGGCGTTTTTTCCCTCTTCGTCGACAAAGCCTCTCTATTTGTCCAATGGCAGTAAGGAATCGCAGAGGGAAGACGAAAACCGCGAGAATATTCTCCACAGAGAAAGGAGTGGCCACTTATTTTGAGTGATATCGAGTGTGTAAAACAGCAGAAGGGATGACATGTAGAACTCAGATGTCATTATTGTGACAAAAAAAATAAATAAATAACAAAGAGCTGATTTGGTATTACATTCGCAAAAACTGAAAAGTTCACCTTGTTTACAGTGTTAATTGAGTTTTATTTGAGCAATTTCTTTAGCTTTCTCTGATTAATGTCTATCTATCTATCTATCTATCTATCTGTCTGTCTTGCTAGCTAACTAGCTAGCTATTAATTAGAGTTGTAGAAAAAAATGTATGTTTTTTAATATGCCATGCAGGACAACCTGATCAGTTTGTACCTAAATGTTTTGATGGAGATCTTTTGAAGAGAGAAAGAAGGGGATCGTGGACATTGGACAGTGTTTGAGCCATAAACCCAGTGAAAGAGTAGGCTATACCAGAGTGCTTAAATGACATAACTGGTAATGTTTGTAATTCCAAGGTTAAGTAGGGCTACACAGTAGGTACTTATTCTGGGGTCAAACGCATGAGTATCACACAGCATATGCACCGACTACAAAAACAGATTGAGACAGGAGTTGGATGTAGATGACAGGAACAAGGGAAAAAGAGAAGGGTTGAAAGAAGGATAAAAGAGGGCAAGACATCGTATGAGACAGCGAGACAGAACTCTGGGATATATACCGAGGCCAAAAGCCCTCTTGTCCTTTGCAGACATTTTGTATCTGCATGTAAATTAGATCCAACGTGCACTCATTTCTGGGTCAATGATGCTTTGACATCACTGAGTTTCTGAGGTCTCTCAACCTCAAAGTATGTGTATGCGCACGTATATGTACACATTCACACGTTCATTTGAGATCCATGAACAGATGATCTGAAAGAGTCATTGAGAAACAAACAGCTGATTTCTTGACACATGGTCTCCCTCCTTTTGCTGTTCCAATCCAGGTCACTGCCTCTTCTTCCTCAAGATGCTACATACACACACACAATAACTGACCTGATTTCTAGACCCATCGTGGATAGACAGTCAACTAATCAGACATAACTCCCACTCATCCTCTGAGATGAAAGCGGAGATCATAGAGGGGGCTTTGATTTGTGAAAAAGATCAGTGATTAGGGTGCATGTAGAGTAATAACATACATATATACTGTATGTTTTTAGATTCTTTTGAATTCTTTCACAGCAAAGTTGCTCAGTTTTAACCTTCAAACCACTGATGTAGTATGATTAAACTCTTTAGATAAGAGAACAGAAGACAAATGATATAATTATTGAAGGTCATTGCATTAATTAGTTAATAATTGTGAGACAATAGAGCAGCCAGCACAGAAACAACAGTAAAGCTCAAGAGGTCATCAGCACTTGACGTGGCTGTGTTCTAGCTAATGTCAGGGTGACCGAACGAGATTATGGGGGTTGTGGTAAAGCTAAGCTTATGTCGATTCAGCATTCCCTGTCTGATGGTGTGGTGGTGGGGTGCTTAAGAGAGAGCTGATGACCTTTGACTCGCGAAGAGGCCATAAAGAGAGAAGCACAGAGTAATTAAGATAAGATTCACAGTGAGAAACGACTCCAGTAAACAAACTCTCCCGTAATGTCTCAGTGTGAAACGCTTCAAATAAACAAACAATCATTTGCATTATGAGTTTTAGATCGGCCGATTATGAGTGTTTTGGGATGTGAGAATGTGTAAATGTGATCATGTGTTTGTGTGTGTGGATTTAGTTTGTGTGATAAAGAGGCATGTTTAATTGCAGGATTGTGTGTGTGTTGTTTGTTCTGTAATGGGTGTTAAATAACCACAGAGATGCTCACCTGTGTCAACGGATTGAGTTAATTATCAGCTTTCAGACGTCTACCAAGGTCTGACCATCAACAATGATGGAGAGAGAGAGAGACAGAGCGCGATAAGCATGCAAACACTATAATCATGTAGAAATGCTGTTTTATAAGAGAATGTTGTGACAGGATTCTGTTTATAGAACTTCTCATTCATTTCTATGGTGTCTGCAAACAATGATTGACTGTTTTACAACTCTGACAGCAATTCAGTGATGTCAAGGATATCATGTGATTGGTTATCAATTGGACACATGATCCAAATTGACTGTTACTCTCCAATGGTAGAGCCATGGAGGTTCTGGGATCACATTTTAGTTATAACAAAGCAAGGCCGAAACCATGTCTTGAACCATTTTTTTTTTTTCCCTTTTTTTTTTTAATAAAGTATAAAGAAACAAACAGAACAAAGGAAACTGTTGCTATACAATGCTATATCAGATATGTACAAATGCTATATCATATATGTACAATAACAATTGTAGAAAAAAATAAAATAAAATAACATTACGATGTCCAGAAATCAATTTCAAGAGTACGTTGAGAACTCATGTTTAATGTGATAGTTTCATAATACAATATATTGTTAGTTCTGAGATTCTTCAATTTAGTGAATAAATACATATATTCGCAATTAATACTCGAATTCCCTAGTGGTCTGGTGGTAGAATTTTTGTTAAAAGTATCAAAGGTTCCGTGTTCTAATCCACCCTTGTATATATATTATATATATATTTTCCCTCATTAAAATCAAAGATGTCCATCAATGGTTGTACAGTATCTCACAGAAGTGAGTACACCCCTCACATTTTTGTAAATATTTTATTATATCTTTTCATGTGACAACACTGAAGAAATGACACTTTGTAGTGAGTGTACAGCTTGTATAACAGTGTAAATTTGCTGTCCCCTTAAAATAACTCAACACACAGCCATTAATGTCTAAACTGCTAGCCACAAAAGTGAGTACACCTCTAAGTAACAATGTCCAAATTGGGCCCAATTAGCCATTTTCTCTCCCCGGTGTCATGTGACTCATGAGTGTTACAAGGTCTCAGGTATGAATGGGGAGCAGGTGTGTTAAATTTGGTGTTATCGCTCTCACTCTCTCATACTGGTCACTGGAAGTTCAACATGGCACCTCATGGCAAAGAACTCTCTGAGGATCTGAAAAAAAGAATTGTTGCTCTACATAAAGATGGCGTAGGCTATAAGAAGATTGCCAAGACCCTGAAACTGAGCTGCACTCAGAACAGGCCTCGCCATGGTTGACCAAAGAAGTTGAGTGCACATGCTCAGCGTCATATCCAGAGGTTGTGTTTGGGAAATAGACATATGAGTGCTGACAGCATTGCTGCAGAGGTTGAAGGGGTGGGGGGTCAGCCTGTCAGTGCTGACCCCCCATACGCCGCACACTGCATCAAATTGGTCTGCATGGCTGTCGTCCCAGAAGGAAGCCTCTTCTAAAGATGATGCACAAGAAAGCCCGCAAACAGTTTGCTGAAGACAAGCAGACATGGATTACTGGAACCATGTCCTGTGGTCTGATGAGACCAAGATAAACTTATTTAGTTCAGATGGTGTCAAGTGTGTGTGGCGGCAACCAGGTGAGGAGTACAAAGACAAGTGTGTCTTGCCTACAGTCAAGCATGGTGGTGGGAGTGTCATGGTCTGGGGCTGCGTGAGTGCTGCCGGCACTGGGGAGCTACAGTTCATTGAGGGAACCATGAATGCCAACATGTACTGTGACATACTGAAGCAGAGCATGATCCCCTCCCTTCGGAGACTGGGCCACAGGGCAGTATTCCAACATGATAATGACCCCAAACACACCTCCAGGACGACCACTGCCTTGCTAAGGAAACTGAGGGTACCTAAACCCTATTGAGCAAGGTCTCTAACATCCACCAGCTCCATGATGTCGTCATGGAAGAGGACTCCAGTGGCAACCTGTGAAGCTCTGGTGAACTCCATGCCCAAGAGGGTTAAGGCAGTGCTGGAAAATAATGGTGGCCACACAAAATATTGACACTTTGGGCCCAATTTGGACATTTTCACTTAGGGGTGTACTCACTTTTGTGGCCAGCGGTTTAGACATTAATGGCTGTGTGTTGAGTTATTTTGAGGGGACAGCAAATTTACACTGTTATACAAGCTGTACACTCACTACTTTACACTGTAGCAAAGTGTCATTTTTTCAGTGTTGTCACATGAAAAGATATAATAAAATATTTACAAAAATGTGAGGGGTGTACTCACTTCTGAGAGATACTGTATATCAAAAGCAGGGACACGTTTGTGTGCATTTGTTTTGTGATTTTACTGGAAAGAATAGAACCTCCGCAACGGCGTTAAGCGATCGATTGACGTGCTCGTTTGTGCTGTGAAGCAAAAAGAGAACGTAAACCCCGTCTACTTTGATTTGATTGGCCATCTCAATCATTTTGACATTGACGAGCGCTCTTAAACTACTGAGGTAGACCAGACTAAAAATGTAACTTTTAAACCTTTTTGTCATCCTAACAACATGCCAACATGCATGTTGGCCATTTCTAATTATTGGGGGGGACTTGTCCCCCTCAATGTCTATGGTGGTTACAGCACTGTAACAAGGTATTTTAGGCAGCATAATTAAGAACATCTATGATCTATGAAGATTTGAACATCTATCATGCCTTAAAATGTTGCCTCTGTAGGCACAGTAGATTTTGGAAAAGGATAAATGTTTAGTTGAATTCAGGGGCTTCTAAACATTCTGAAATCTTAAAAGGTTGGTTCACCCAAAAATGAAATTTCTGTCATTAATTACTCACCCTCATATCGTTCCAAACCCGTAAGACCTTCGTTCATCTTCGGAACACAAATTAAGATATTGTTGATGAGATCCGAGAGGTTTTTTATCCTGAAATTACCACATTCAAGGTCCAGAAAAGTAGTAAAAATATTGTTAAAATAGTCAACATGACAACCTTAATGTTATGAAGTGACAAGAATATTTTATTCAACAACAACAACAACAAAAAAAGACTTTATTCAACAAATTCTTCTCTCCCGTCATTCTCCTACGCTGTTTACGTTGCTGCGCTTCCACTTAAATATAGTTGTTATTTTTGTTTTTGCACACAAAAAGTATTCTCGTCGCTTCATAACAATAAGGTTGAACCACTGTAGTCACGTTGACTATTTTAACAATGTTTTTACTACTTTTCTGGACTTTGAATGTGGTAATTTCGTGCTTTCTATGGAGGATAAAAAACCTCTCCGACTTCATCAAAAATATCTTAATTTGTGTTCCGAAGATGAACGAAGGTTTAACGGGTTTGGAATGACATGAGAGTGAGTAATTAATGACAGAAATTTCATTTTTTGGTGAACTAATACTAGTCCCGTGAAACGTGAGTCACGAGAAAAGAGTTCATCAACTTGTAGAAGCAAGCTAAAATTGCATGGTTGCTTCAGAAAATGCCTTTTTCTCAGACTTTATAACACTATTGGTTAGGTTTAGAGTAGCGTAACATGTAGTTGCTACATTCTTTTCAAACGCAATAGAGCATTAACCTCTTAGCGCTACTCATCAGACATTTAATTTTCATTTTTGGCAGATTCACATTTCCCTGTTTCGGATAAAACTGAACCTACTTTCAGTGCCACCCACAAGACATTTCACTGTCGCAAAACATTCAAGAAGCAACGTAATATCGCTTTGCAGAAATGTCGTCACATTCACATTTTTTCCAATAAAAAATGGTGGATGTTGTAGAGACGTGATTGAACAGTTGAATACATTTTCAAACTATAACATATGAAAACAGTCATTTATTTCAGACATTTATGGAGTTTTGCACCTGCATATGAAGCAATGAGTGTGTGAGAATAGCCGTGACTGTATATTCCATACTCCAGCAGCACCTGCCCAGCCTCAGGAGTTGTTGGTTATAGATGTGAGGGTTGCCATAATCTCAGCTGTGGTCTATGGGAAGGTGGGTGGTAGAGGAAAGATTGTTTAAGGTTAAAGACAGTGAATAAGACACCCACTTTCACCCCATAAAACACCACCATATGATTTGTGATTCTTATGCCTCGCTGCAGCTTCTGTATTACCGTAACCTTTAAATGACATCTAACTAACATCTGGAAGAGGTTATCCGTCACCTGGCCCAGGCTTTGTGCCGTAATTTGAGCTGAAGTCATGCTGTCTCAGAGTCGGGTGCGTTGCTCTCGATGGAACCATAAGAGCAGCGCTCTCGCGCAGCGGGGACCTTAATGCGGCATGTACACACAATGGCCTAGATATGGTATTTTGTATGTTGTGGTGTTATTGTGTCTCTGTCTCTCATAATGGCCCATAATAAGCACAGAAGCACAGCTGGCGTGTTTTGGAGATGGCACTTCCTGAGGGAGTGTTCCGCCGAGAAATAATGACGGCTTTGATTGGACGGTGGGGAGAGAGTGGCAGTTCCTGCTCTTTTGTTCCATTGTACAGGAGATGGAATGGGAAAAGTGTGAGCGAGTGTGTTGGGAGATTATACACAGCTGTTGGAGATGTCATATTAAAGACACACTTCACACACACATGCATATCTTTCTGCCCTTCCCCGGCAAGACAACACCCAAAAAATGTCATTATCACTTAAATCAGAGAAAAATAAGTACAAAAAACAAACACACAGGACAGGCGTGCGCATATAATTTTGCGTAATTCCAAGTAAATGCATTATCATTAATATATCATCTCTATCAGCCTGTTAATTGCTGTGATTACGAAATGCATAATTTTAGGAACCGCAAAAGCAGATATAAACATCACAAGACCCCAGAAAAAAGCAAAACTGTAAGAAGCGTTAATGAATGGCTTTTAAATAGAACGCTAGCATCTTTTACAATCAAACAAATAAATAACACCTTTATTTTTAGGTGGCAGCAGCATATGTTCTCACTCTTCGTCACACACACAGACAAACGTACACACTTTTTTTCTGTTTGAGTGAATTTTCCATTAGAGTCTGCAAAGATCACAGGTTGGGTTGTTTCCTGCCACTGCAAGAGCGCAACCACAGCAGCTAACCAGTATCTGCTCTCACTGCAGCACCCAGGGCATTAATAACACACTCATCCGCACTCACACACACTTCTTTTAACCTCAGCTGCAAGTTCTGTCTCTCTAAGATTTTCCATCTTTGCTTTACAGGCAACTGCATTACCCAAAAGTCACACCACACACGCACACTTGCACATATGCAGGCATATATGTTCCTATACAGGCTTAGTATAAAGCTCTTTGAGTTTTTCCTGGCATTTTTTCTTCAGGTTTTGAGCACTACAAGCTGAACAAAATGAATATAAAATGTAACTAATGTACATAAATGTAAAAAAGCATGGTGCCTATAGATAAAGTCAAATATGTAATTTAGGTAAAAAAAAAAAAAAAAACATTTCCTTTTCAGATCTTTTCTTTCGTATTGTGACATACATTTGAGTATAAGAGATTAGCAAAAAAACAAACAACAACAACAACAACAACAAAAAATTGTAGGGTGGGGACTTGTTTCTGCATTAGTTGTGGATTAAATTTTGAGATTTGGGTGTTGCACTCAAAAATGGAGGCATACGTCACCAAAGAGAAGTTTGTTGTTTTTCAACAGAAGATCCAGTTTTGACATTTTGTTTAAACATTTTTAAGAATTGTTCAGAATAAGATATACACTTCCTGGCCAAAAAAAAAAAAAAAAAAAAGGTCACTGTTTGGATTTAAATAGGCAGTTCTTGACCAAAAATTGATTCACCTCTTGATGGAAATAAATGTTGTGATGTTATTTCCATCAAGAGGTGCATACATTTTTGGTCAAGATCTTGTATTGACAATGCAAGAGGTGAACACTCTGTAAAGTCTAATCCAGCACATCCCACAGACTTTCAATGAATTTAAGGACTCAGAGGTACCAATTCATGTGTGAAAATGATTCTTTTTGCTCCCTCCCCAACCATTCTTTCACAATTTTAACCCTGGTGAATCTTGACATTGTCATCCTGGAATATGGTCATGATGTGTCTTCCTGCATGGTTGTTTAAGAAATGAAAAGCTGCACACTCCATCAATTAGGGTTAGAAGAACTGTTGCAAACATACAACATGCTAGAAATATAATAATCACTGTAACAATAATCCAGTGGTAACACTTTACAATAAGGTTCATTAGTTAAACATTAGTTAAAGTATTAACTAACATGAACTAACCATGAGCAATACATGTGTATTTGTTGATGTTTGTTAATAAAAATCCAGCTGTTCATTGTTTGTTCAACTAATGTAGTTAACTAATATTAACTAACAAAACTTATTGTAAAGTATTACTGATCCAATCATAGACTCTTGAGCATTTGCCAAACAGTGACTTTTTTGGGGGGCAGGGCAGTGTATAACATGTATTTAAAAAAAAAAAAAAATAGTAGAATACACAAAAATTAGTCAAGCATACCCTTTTCATACAACCAGACTAAACCCCCTTCAAGAACTACTTAAGTGATTTAAAAAAACTTTTTTTTTTCTTTCACATTTTTAGGACATGCACCAATTTCGCAAGATGTGAGTGAGAGAGAAAAATGAGACTTATATAGTGTTTGTTTGACTGAATTACTCTCTCTGATCCTGACGGGACATCCAGATGTAAGAGTAGACAGACTGTGGCTGTAAGGGTGTTTTTATGCCCCCAGTTTACTATATCATAGTTTCCTTTTCCCCTGTTATCTATCTGTTTCTCAACACATGTGCAAGCACATGTGTGTGCTTTTTATATAAGACAATGTTTAGACTTGAGGTCTAAACTAGAAACTAGAAGTGAGAAATGAGGTCAAAATGAGATGCTGAGATACAGACATGTATAGTTTGTTCCTCTGGCAGCGACTCAACAAAAGGTCAAAATTTGTTGTGTCAGGCACACACTAACATCTAAATACCACAACCATCATCGTAATCCCACAGTCCTTCCTTCCTCCATGTCTCACTTCATCTGCTCCCACTGAAGAGATCAGATGATGACTGGAGACATTCGGTCGTTGTGATCGCCCGCCGTGAAATTGGCCCTTGGGCATGGATGATCGGACGCAAGTCACAAACGGCAGTTGGTGAGTTGTGAGGTGTTGGATTTCTGTGTTTCTTACTGATAAGGAAGGAGTGGGAGGGGAAACCGGACCCAGCCATGAAATCTCAGACTTGTGTCTGTCAGAAATCACAGGATGGAATTCAGTCCATTTTAGTTTTTTCCCTCTCACTTAAGAAACTATTTTTAATGTGTAACTAGTAACAGGGAGTTTGTCAAGACAAATTCTGAATGTTGGCTTGAATTCTTGAAAGTCTTTCCTGAAAGTTTGAGGATGTTGCAGCAGAAACAAGCAGAAAGCTTTTAAGTTTAAAAGTTCAGACAGACAGCCAGCCAGACAGCCAGATAGATAGATAGATAGATAGATAGATAGATAGTCATTCATTAGGTAGAGATGAGAGCTTATCTTGCTTGTCTGACATGCTACACTACTTTTTTTAGACAAATTAATCGCCGTTTCTGTTCAAAATTGGTAAATCTACTGAAAGAGCAAACAGCAGGTAAAGCTTGCAAATCTGGTTGTCAGTAACTTACGAAAGTCACTGCCTAGCAATAAAAACACTTGACTGTCTCACACATAAACCCACAGTTCTCCCTCCACTGACAGGATATTTTAGACAACATAAATGGAAGATTATTTTACACATAAGGCAGTTCTGGGGCTTATAACTGTAAGGATTATATTGTACATATAGTCCAAAGTCCAATTACACAAATGCTTATTTTCTCTATGAGTTTTGCATGTTGATTTCAAACAGTTCAAAAGCTTCCAGCTGAAAGGGAACATTCTCAGAACGTTCTAGAAGTTATGAACAAACACTATTCCAGTAACGTTAATAGAACATTTGTTCAAAATTATCTGGTCTTTAAGAAAGTCCTTAAAACGTTAGCACAAAAATGTTATTTATACATCATTCATGGAACGTTTTTTCAGTAACATTTTAGTTGGATGTTTGTCCAACATTTGTTGTTTCAAAACATTCAGAGAACATTTAAAAGTAACGTTCCCTTAATGTTTTGCAATGCTTTAAAGGGTTAGTTCACCCAAAAATGAAAATTCTGTCATTAATTTCTCACCCTCATATCGTTCCAAACCCGTAAGACCTTCGTTCATCTTCGGCACACAAATTAAAATATTTTTGATGAAATCTGAGAGGTTTCTGAACCACACATAGGCAGCAATGTCATTGCACCTTTTGAGGTCCAGAAAGGTTCTAAAGACATCGTTAAAATAGTCAGTGTGACTACAGTGGTTCAACCTTAATGTTATGAAGCGATGAGAATACTTTTTGTGCTCAAAAACAAAACAAAAATAATGACTTTATTCAACAATCTCTTCTCTTCTATGCTGTTCACGTGAGCAACACGACGCACGACGTGATGCTGACTCAGAAACCAGTTCAGAAACCCTCGGATTTCATCAAAAATATCTTAATTTGTGTCCTGAAGATGAATGAAGGTCTTACAGGTGTGGATCGACATGAGGGTAAGTAATTAATGATAGAATTTTCAGTTTTGGGTGAACTAACCCTTTAATGTTCGCATATAAGAAAAAAACATTTTTAAAACATTTAGACTTTTGAACATTCAGAAAACACTGAGAAACAACATTTTCATATCATTATAGCAACATGTCGTTAAAGAACATTTTTTTTTTTTTTTAGTTGATCAACTGAACGTAATAAAACATGTTTAACGAACTGAATCTTTTTCCTGGGTAATTTTTTTTTTGTAGCAAAGACTGTTTAAAAAAATAAATAAAACGTAACAGCTTCTCTCATATATTTCTGCATTTACAAAATTCTAAAATGCATTCATAAAATATATTCCAATTAATATTTGATGAATACAATCGCAGAGAGCGATAAAATGGTAAAAAAAAGCTGATTAGCTAAATCACTGTTTACCACTTAAGAGACAATGCAAGGTAATGCAAATGTGCCTTGACTGGAAACATAGCTGTTTCCCCATAGTTTACACAATGGTCTTAATCTTTAACTGCTGGTTCTGTTTTTGTGTAATCTCATTTTACATGCTAGGTCCGTCACAGGTTCCAGAATATCCTGAGGCCACAGTCGTGATGTATGTGTGACCTCTTTACCCTACTGGTAAAACCCAACCTCTCACCTTTAACCTGCCATGTGACTTGCTCCTGATGGATTTTTTGTAGCTGCTCCTCTGAGCTGTGAAATATAAACTAAACAGAAGAGAGGCGACAGGACAACACCATTCTGACACCGCACTCTGTAAGAGCTATTTGATATGCCATAACTCTAAAAGTCACTTCCACTTGGAAACACTCCTTGAGATTGGTGTGTTTGCAAATGATTGATGACAAATGATTAATCACTTCGGTTTTCATATTTAATTGATTGTCCATTTGCAAGATATATTAGTAAAATGGGGTTCCACTTTCTACAAACCATTTAAATAAACTCAGCCTTTGGTTTTTGAAGCAACCAACCAACAAATCCCTCCGAATATTTTAACACTGATTGGTTTGCACGTACCACAAGAGAAATCATGATCTCTGCTCTCCGCAGCATTCCAAAGAACTTTTCCAAGATCCAAAGTGCCCCCTACAGGATACTAGTGGATTTCATTTGCAGTCCAAAACATGCAGTGATGTCAAGCTGTCAAACATACACAGATTGCACATCATTCAAGTAAACAGATATATCAACAAACATTTAAGTAGGACGTTTTTTGGACATTCTTTCAGGCATATACAGGCTTTAGTCAAATACATGTCATACACATTATGTTTGAAGATATATGATTAAAGGAAGTTCATAAATAATAATTATGTACAAAAAGCAAAAAAAAAAAAAAAAAAAAAAACTGTGAAAGAGAATCAGACTATTTTTAAAAGCTCAAGGCACTTGTTGGGAGATATTCTGAGTCAAGGACACTGAACAGATGCTCACTGTCTCATTCAAGGTTGTTGCACTCCTACAGACTCATCCAGAGAGGGAACAAATACAGCTTCTCTTGTGACTTCATGCCAACATTGAGCTCAAAACAGTCAATGACAAATCACTTTCCCTGTCTGTGCTGCCCATAGTTTCTAACATGGATCTACGAACAAGAAACCGTTTAAATCCCCATCTAGCCCACTTGGGAAATGCCTGTAGAGATGTGCACAGCTCAACAAATTCTCTGGTGATGAAATAACGTCTTTTCTTTCTCAAAGAGGAACCAAAGGGGGATGCAGCCTACACTGAGGGAACACAAAATACCATCATAATCTCATTTTATCTGTCTTTGAAACCAAGCATCTCTATAACACCTGGAGAAAGCTATCAGTTAGCATTCCCATTCACCTAAATATAGATGCACAGCCTTCACTACCGACTATCCTAAGCTGTGAAACAGGGAAAACCATGAGACCATTTAACAATTTTAAGAGAACTTCAAAAACTAATTATAGGAAATATGAAACACTTATATGTATTGGTCAAAATGGCAGTATTTGAATGGCCGTCAATGGAGAAAGATGCTTTTTGCTTGCAGATTGTGTAGTGACTGCATCTACCAGCAGGGGCAAACTGGATCACACTAACCAGCTAAACTTTGACCTCTTGGAAGAAACAACTAACTAAATAACAAGTTTGCTGTTTTATTGTGTTGACCAAGGTCAAGAGCAACAAAGCATTTTTTTGATGTTCAAGATGTCGAAATAGATTCTTCAGGTTTATTTTACGATTAACTCAGTCCTTGGCAACTGATATAGAATTGAGCAGATGCACATATGAAACACACACACAGTTTTTGACAATGCAGGACCTCATTCCCCTCCTCCTGCTCCCCCCTAGTAGGAGACCCACAGCTGCGCAAGCCAGGTGCTATCTACTCTAACACACTCACACACACACTCACACACTTCCACCCGCCAACGAACCCAGCAGGAAATGCCTAATACCAGTTTTAGAATGATGCCACTATGCCAGCAGGAGAGGGTGCTGCACTTACTCGCGTTCCCTTGTGGGCGCCAGCGTCTGGAGACCTTCAGCAGAAAGTCTGATATGAACATCTTGAACACATGGGTATGATGAAATTTCGACTTGGGGGTAAAGATGCAATAAAATATTCAAAAGTGGGGATGAAGATTGAAGGATCTGACACTGAAAAATCCATACTGATCAACCACTGATCGTCTATGTTGGTTGTGACCCTAATGTTCAGTGAACTTTACTTTACATTCCTCTGGGGTGTTAAATCTCATAATATTCTGGCAGACCAGTTGGATTAGATCAATGAGCTCATCTTTTACCTGACAGACTATAGACATGTATGATGTTCAAATTTACAATATTTACATTGTTAGAGAGGATATTAAATGAATAAATTAGTTCTTAGCAGTCTAACTAGAGAACTTTCCCATGTGTGTTGCCCTTTGTCACTTGTAAATGCCAGATTTTAACATATAAAATACGCATTTAAACAAATAAATGTCAAATTTTTCACTTTACCCACAGATATCATATTTGGTATGATGTCAAGGTCTATATCTTTTAGTCTTGTGCTAAAAAAAGGTATTTACCTAAGATTACATGTTAGTATCTAGCTTAAATTTGCAGCTTTCTCCATAATAGAATTATTTTCTTTAACTAAACTCTAAATATGATGGGGTTATTTTATGATAAAGTATGTGAAACAATATTATTTTAATATAATTAAAGGATTAGTTCACTTTAAAATGAAAATTAGCCCAAGCTTTACTCATCCTCAAGACATTCTAGATGTATATGACTTTCTTCTTTCTGATGAACGTGCAATATTAATAAATATCCTGATGCATCCGAGTTTTATAATGGCAGAGAACGGGACCAATGAGTATGAAGCTCAAGAAAGTGCATCCATCCAAAGCAAAACGTACTCCACACGGCTCTGGGGGGTTAAAAAAGGCCTTCTGAAGCAAAGTGATGCATTTGTGTAAGAAAAATATCCATATTTAACAAGTTATAAAGTAAAATAAGCACTTCCGCCAGATTGCCTTCAACTTTTGAAGAAAGTGTAATGCCTCTCGCACGCTATGTCCTACGCCTTTCCTATTCAACTTACAAAAAAAGTAAGTTGAATACAGAAGGCGGTCTGGCAGAAGCTAGTTATTTTACTTGTTAAATATGGATATTTTTCTTACACAAAGCATGCATCACTTCGCTTCAGAAGGCCTTTATTAACCCCCCGGAGTACGTTTATGATGGATAGATGCACTTTCTTCAGTTTCATACTTGTTGGTCCCGTTCACTGCCATTATAAAGCTCGGATGCATCAGGATATTTATTAATATTGCACGTTCATCAGAAAGAAGAAAGTCATATACATCTAGAATGTCTTGAGGGTGAGTAAAGCTTGGGCTAATTTTCATTTTAAAGTGAACTAATCCTTTAATATAATTAACCCAGTTTTCATTTTATGTTTTAGTTAAAGTTTTTGTAATTTTGTGTTTTTGTCATTTTTATTAGCTTTATATAGTTTTTATTAATTTTTATTTCATTTTTAGTGTGTCAAGTTAAACAAAATGAAAATGAGAAATTTTGCCTTGGCAACTAGCTAAAATAAAATACGTTTTTTTTAAGCATTTTATTTCAAGTAGTGAAACTGTTTTTTATGGTTTTAGTTTTATTTAATATAACAACCCTAATGTGAAATAGGTACTTGATAAGTGTCACCCTCCTCCATCTTTTAAAGCCCCTCTACCTCCTGTTCTCTTTCCCACAGGTGAGACCCAGGCCAGAGTACACCAAAAAAGTACATCAGCTATTTCTGTCTGTGGCTTACCACACTATTGACGCTGTACCGCTCATACATACTCAGTCATCACGTAGGAGTTAAGCAGACATAAGCATGTACAAACACACACCAGCACATACTGTACACAAGTACATACGCATATAGGAAAGGTTCGATGTTCGAAACTGAACCGCAAGCAAAAAACTTTGCTGATGTGTGCTGGTATCATATCTCTTCAAGACTTTTCAAGCAAAGGTTACAGGTGTTCAGAAAATCAACTCTTAGTCAATCGGACGTGATGGATCACGTGGTCGGAAGAGTCGTTGTCCAGGAAATGATGCTTCGTCGGAATGGAAACTTTAGTGCGGCCCACCACAACAGAGACACCCTGTGAGAGAGTGTGTGTAAACAGCACGATGCCTTCTCAAAACCTCACATTGAGTGCGGTCACACACTCACCTCTAAGTTTTCCATCCACAAGATGTCAGACCAGTATTTTGTCACCGGATGTTTTTCAAGGTCAGGGGTAAAAAAAATAGATTCTCAGCCTCTGATCTGTCTGTCTTTCCATCTCGCTGTGCACCTGCAGACCTGGGGAGCCAGTCCAGGAGAATCATGTGGCCTACTGGTATACTGCTATTTGAGACTGTGGTTTTAATGTTGCTTTTTCGATGTTAGTCAACTTTAGGGTTTGATTATACAAATGAATGTATTAAGAGGCTTCATTCATAATTATCTGGTCTTGTGATGTCGTTTCTACTTTTAAAGAATTGTTTATAAATCACATTTTTTTATAATGTATGAGATAATGCTTAAAGGTGAACTCAGAATCAGAGTTTTATGACTGCCATGTTGACCGGTACGCTTTTGAAGTACCATACACATACTACTCTTACTGTTTCTGCCACATCTTTATACGTATATAGTGACACCCAGTGGTATGGATGTATATGTAATTCCTTCAACAGTGCCATTGCCATACGCTATTTAAAGTCAGCTATGATTCATTTATCCGGTGAGCAAAGTGTCCAATAACAAGCAAGTTAACAAGAATAAACTAAGAGTCATTGGTCATGTGATCTCAACATTGTGGCCTACATGAGAGGACACGATAAATGTAAAATAAAACAGCTTTTAAGCTACACTCTAAAAAATGCTGGGTTAAAAACAACCCAAGTTGGGTTGAAAATGGACAAAGCCAGCAATTGGGTTGTTTTAACCCAACTGTTGGGTTAAATTTTTGCCCAACATGCTGGGCAGTTTTATTTAACCCAACTATTGTTTAAAAATTAGGTAACACTTTAGTATAGGGAACACATATAAACTATTAACTATGACTTTTCCATCAATAAACTCCTAATTTACTGCTTTTTAATAGTTAGTAAGGTAGTTGTTAAGTTTAGGAATTGGCAGGATTAAGAATGTAGAATAAGGCATTAATATGTGCTTAACAAGTACTAATAAATAGCCAATATTCTAGTAATGTGCATGCTAATAAGCAACTAGTTAAAAGACCCTAAAATAAAGTTACCAAATATTACTATGTGGCTGGCTTAAAATGAACTCAAAATAGGTTGGAAATTAATAATCAGAAACATAATTACAGAGGCAACCAATAATAATCAAAAGGTGAATATTTATTAATAAGCAATTTAATAAATGTTTATTGTTTAATTATTATTCATTAAACTTATTAATAAATGTTAATTTACAACATACTTTGGGTTCATTTTAAAGGGTTAGTTCACCCAAAAATGAAATTTCTGTCATTTATTACTCACCCTCATGTCGTTCCACACCCGTAAGACCTTCGTTCATCTTTGGAACACAAATTAAGATATTGTTGATGAGATCCGAGAGGTTTTTTATCCTGAAATTACCACATTCAAGGTCCAGAAAAGTAGTAAAAATATTATTCAGAACACAAATTAAGATATTTTTTATAAAATCCGATGGCTCAGTGAGGCCTGCATTGACAGCAAGATAATTAACACTTTCAGATGCCCAGAAAGCTACTAAAGACATGTTTAAAACAGTTCATGTGACTACAGTGGTTCAACCTTAATGTTATGAAGCGACGAGAATACTTTTTGTGCACCAAAAAAACTAAATAACGACTTTATTCAACAATATCTAGTGATGGGTAATTTCAAAACACTGCTTCATGATGCTTCAAAGCTTTACGAATCTTTTGTTTTGAATCAGTGGTTCAGAGCACGTATCATACTGCCAAAGTCACGCCCCCAGTGGTGAACCATTGAAATTTCAAAACCCTTATGATGTAACAAAGCCTTGTTTACTAAAATCACGTGACTTTGGTAGTTTTATACACACTCCGAACCACTGATTTGTCCATTTTCAACCCAACTTGGGTTGTTTTTTAACCCAGCATTTTTTAGAGTGTACTAAATGTCTTAATCTCATGTAAATGTACATTATGTACCACATATTTTTAAAAAGAAATTTCTCAATAATATTGATATTCTTTGTAAAATTTTAATAAGGAAATAATTACTGAGTGCACCTTTAAATTTCTATAATACTGTAAGAAAATTGTTCTGATGGCATGAACACTGCTTATTTTTTTTTATTTTTATTTTTTTAGTGAAATAGGCTTTAAGGGACAACATTTTAGACTTTTTTAAAGTCTAAATTTAAAAATGTAGACTTACTCTTTGTTGAACACAGACATGCACTCCTGCAGGAAGAGTGGGTGTCTGGGAGCAGCTGCATGGGAGAGATGTCGAATGTGGTTTCCTCCCAATGAACCTATCCTCCCTGTGTCTTATCAGTCAAAAAGAGAGGCGATCATTCTGTAAAAGTAACCAGGTTGGTAACATTCATCAGTAAGATCTCTGCCTGAAAAATAAACACAGCTGAGCTTCCATAGGTGAGCTCCCAGAAATAAACAGAGGGAGAGAAAGACAGACAGTAAGACAAAGAAAGAAAAGATTTTAGGAGAATAATTATTTATCATACCCCCGGTTTCACATACAAGGCTTAAGCTGGTCCTAGACTAAAATGCATGTTTGAACTGTTTTAACTGAAAGTAACTTGTACTGACATATCTTAAAATATGTCACTGCCATTGTTTTGTCTCAAGATACACAACAGTAATGTTTTTTCTTGTGTACGTTTATTAAAGTTACTTAAATATCCTAATTGAACTAAAGCCTAATCCTGGCTTAGGCTAAGCCCTGTCTGTGAAGCCAGGCCATTATATATCACGTTATATATTATATATGAGCAAAAACCACGAGAACCAGACAAGTCCTCTGCACAGACCCCATAGCCAGCTTCAACTCCTCCTCCCTCCAAATGCTTAGCTGTTGACACTTCATATTCAGCAGTATTATTGTTTTTACTGCACTGACACTATTGAATGAGAGCTGGAAGATGGTATCATCTGGACATTATTTTATGTGATATATAATTAGCATTATAATTTTCAGTTCAGAGATATTTATATCCTTCATTCAAACCTTAGATGTCCCCTTTCATAAGAGAAGTTGCAACGGTTGTATAGAAAAGGTCATGGCTGGGTTTTCCCTGCAAGCATCGGATGACACAATAAGGAAGGTCCCTCACACATTTTCACATACTTGTCATTCACAAAGTTCTACACATCCCCAGCAAATGTTCGTTTATTCAATATATTTGGCTAATTTGATAATGCTTTCAGATGTTTTAAGAGTGTAGTGCTGGTAGCTATGTTTAACATTTTTTTACTGTTAAACTTAGATCAACTTAGATAATTAATGTGGTTCAGATAACATAATATTTTGAGTTTCTATATATTAAACCAGTCTTCATTGTATTAACTCAAATTTTTAATTTCAATGAACTCAAAATTTTAAGGAAACCTGGTAACTTGTACTTTTTCAAGTTAAACGACTAATCATTTTTTAACAGTGTAGCAAATAATAGCAGAAAAAACTCCACATATTCCATCTTGGCTAGTTCATCAGTGACTAATCAAGTGTATTAAAGTAGATGAAACTAGACGTAGATTCTTGTGATTCTTTCCCATGTGTAAGTGCTTGTGTTTTTTTTATTGAGTATACATACAAAATGAATGGGAGACACTTTACAAATGAGCTTATAAGTTAAAGTTTCTTTATACAGTTTTAACATTTCAAGTTGTATAAATTAACATTAGTTCATGTATTATTAATGAACATAAATTAACAATAAACAAGTCTATTTGTAAACTAACATTAGCCTAGAATAAGTACTGTAAAACATGTGTCCATTGTTAGTTTATGATACATAAAGGCATAATATAAACTGAACCTTATGATAAAGCGTTATCAATGACTGAAGGGTGGGATTGTGTCAGAAATGAAATGGCTATTATTAGAAGAGTGTGTGAGAACTAGTGATTAAAATGTGACCTTTACATGATTGTGGGTTTAATGAAATATAACAAAATCATTTTGGGACTGATATTTGGAAAAACAATTATTCATGGATAAAGATTAGCATTTAGGGATGGGTTAATCTAAAGTAATTTTAGTTAGCTTTATGTAAAACAATAGAAGTCTGTACATGCTCATTAGCTATGTAAATGTGTGCGTGTGTATGTGTGTGTGCATAAAGGCGGCAAGGTGCAGAGCAAAAGCAACTGGAAATGAGTCACTGTGGGGCAAAGTAAGATGCTGTTTTGGAGAAATACACTTTCTGCACCCGTCCTCAACCTGTCCTTCGCACAGAAACACATACACACACACACACACACGCACACACACCTATACATGTACACGTACAGATACAGATGCATTTGTCTGTCCCACGCAGTTAAAAGCTACAGTGAGGTTCGCCCACGCAGTATTGCATACTGCGCTCTGCGGCCTGCTGCAGTGAGTGTGTGTGCAGTGAAAGAGCCCTGTTTAACCGCAGTAAAAACAACATCTCTTCTTTGTACTGATATTAACTTCTTGATACCTTTTGCTGGGCTACAGCAGATCGCACAACAACAGGATGCCCAAGTTTGAGATCTGCTGAAAAACAAATCTTCTTTTCAGCTCGAGCACGACACAAAACAACACCTACAGATCATCACACACCTGAAGATTTGCAGTCTCATATAAGCCCCACCCACAGGAAAGACAAATCACAAATGAGGCCTACTTAATATCGCAAGTGTTTTTCCTAGTAACAATGAGATTAGGGAGAGCAAATAGAGATTACTTACATTTCTTGTTTTTTCTCCTGAGAAGAAGACATCAGTAATGTCACATTTGTCTCTTCTGGAGATTTAGAAGAGATCAACAACTCAGAAACTCAAATCAGATTTGCCAATTTACTAAGATCAAAATAAGGTCAATAAAGATTTATTTAGTTTCTTTCAGGGTAGTGCTATTCAGAACAAGAATGCCTTTTATTTTAATGTAAGAAAGTAGAATTACAATTAATTGAACATCATATAACTGTAATTTTAAATTTTTCTAAGAAAATCAGACAAGACAAACCTTGAATACTGGCTTGCTTAAAAGTTTTGAACAAGTCTTGAAGTTTGATAAATCAACTTCCCCTTCCTGTCCATTTCAACTTCCTGTCAGGTGTGGCCAATTGAATTCAACTGGGGGTTATGCGCCACAAGCTTAGTATTCTGGAAAAAAAGAAAGAAAAAAAAAATGTCACATTGCATCTGGTTCAAGTCTATTGTATGTGCTTTAAATATAATGTCGTTTTACTCAAGGTGCCTTCAAAGATGCAAGCAAAAATGAGCATAACCAATGTCCATCGCATATGCAGACTGACATCTAATTTTTTTCTTCTTCTCACTAACATTTATATATTTCAATCGAATAAAACACCAACAATAAAAAGAACTAGCTAAGTTATCTGAAGTCCATAGATATCGCCGGCAGTTAGTACCACTGTTAACACTTTTTCCGACAAGCGGATGCAATGAAAACTGTTTTCCTGTTTGTTCACGTGACATTCGGCTTATTCAAGCCCTATTCACACTCATGAATTGAAAGGGAGCCACTCATGAAAAAAATACAAGAACTTCTATTAAAGGGACATTTTCATTTTCATTTTAGAAGAAACATCTAAGACAAAGTTCATACTAGAGTGAAACTGAATGAGTGTTTTTCCTTCTGATTGAACATCCTTTTCTGGAAAGATGTAGGCTACATGAATCAGTCACCAGAACAGTGGATTGGGTTTATGCCAAAGGATATTACACTATCATTGAATAAACATGTTGGATTAATTTTTGTTTTGACTTTTGAGCAATAAAACTTTCAGTGGTTCTCAACCTTTTTGACTCCAAGGCCCCCCATTGTCCAAAAAATATACATATACAAAATATATATATTTTTGATAAAATCCGATGGCTCAGTGAGGTCTGCATTGACAGCAAGTTAATTTACACTTTCAAATGCCCAGAAAGGTACTAAAGACATATTTAAAACAGTTCATGTGACTACAATGGTTCAACCTTAATGTTATGAAGCGACGAGAATACTTTTTGCGTGCCAAAAAAACAAAATAATGACTTTATTCAACAATATCAAGTAAAGGGGGATTTCAAAACACTGCTTCATGAAGCTTCAAAGCTTTACAAATCTTTTGTTTTGAATCAGAGGTTCGGAGCGTGTATCAAACTGCCAAAGTCACGTGAACCATTGAAATTTCGAAACACTTATGATGTAACGAAGCCTCGTTTACTGAAATCACAAGACTTTGGCAGTTTGATCGTTTGATACGCGCTCCGAAACACTGATTCGAAACAAAAGATTCGTAAAGCTTCGAAGCTTCATGAAGCAGTGTTTTGAAATCGCCCATCACTAGATATTGTTGAATAAAGTCGTTATTTTGCTTTTTTGGCGCACAAAAAGTATTCTCATCGCTTCATAACATTAAGGTTGAACCGCTGTAGTCACATGAACTGTTTTAAATATGTTTTAGTACCTTTCTCTGTGTTTGAAAGTGTAAATTAACTTGCTGTCAATGCAGGCCTCACTGAGCCATCGGATTTTATCAAAAATATCTTAATTTGTGTTCCGAAGATGAACGAAGGTCTTACGGGTGTGGAACGACATGAGGGTGAGCAATTAATGACTTTTGGGTGAACTAACCCTTTAAGGAACAATTTTTACTCACAATTTCTACATGATAAAATAATTTAGAACTTGCCATAACTAGAAAAATGTATATTCATAAAATGTATAACAATTCCTATGGAGGTTTTTTTTAAATTTACATGACTTTTCCAGGTCTCACACTTGTATAATTCTTTAAAGAAAAAGGAAAAGAAAAAAAAAAATTTGAAAAAAGAATTAAAAAATAAATATCTTGATTTTTAGTTGCTCTTTATTTGAAATAATTTAAAGTCATCTTGAGGCCCTGTGGTTGAGAATCATTGGTCTAAGCAGTTAAAATTCTCTTTTGCAAAGAGCATTATTGCAACTAAAAAGATGAAGGTTCTCTGCCTGAAAACTCCTTTTCCTTTTAGAAGTCAGCTGAAAAGTCCAGAACTGAGTTTTATCTAAGATCTAAAGAGTTTGCTGATGTTCTAATGAGATTAAGTGAACCAGAACACACTGATATCTATCACACATTTCTTCTTCCTGTTTACTCATCAGTTGACGTGTGATAGCAGTGGACAGAGAGTTTGGTTGACCTAAATGAGCTACAAAAAGCTTTATACGTGCCTGTGGCCTCTCTGAAAACACTCAGGGGTCTGATGGGGATGTGAACTATAGACTCAAAGGTGCGTCTGTGCGTAAGCGAGCGAGCGTCTGTGCGTGAGGGTCAAAGTAGGCTATAATTGTGTGTTCGCAGCTGTATGTGAGTGTGTGAGAAACGGCCACAGCTGAGAAACCTCCTAATGGAGCAATCACGCCTGGTCGCGAGAGCGCGTATGTGTGTGTGTGTTGAGGGCACACTGCTGTCTCTGTGCTGCCCAGTAAGCTTCACTGTTCTCCGGGCAGCACATCTGCGGCATGTGGGCGGTGTGGAGCACCGGTGTCTCTCCCTCTCTCACATTCTCTCCGCCTTTATTTTTTTCTTCTGTTCTACACATCTCCCCTTATAGGGATTTCTGACCTTTGCCCCTGTAGTAACAGCACCACCCACCCACCCTTCTCCATCTCTGTCTCTCTTACACACACACACACACACACACACTCTCTCTGGGGGTGGGAGGGGAATATCAAAGTGTGTCATCGTGTCCGGTCGCAACACACGTGCATGTGACTGGCTGGTGGCCTCATCACTGAGTGACTCTCCACTGCACCTGTGTGTGTGTGAGAGAGACCCAAGACAGGAAACACAGAAATAACTGCCGAGTGTCTTCATCCTGTGCAGAAGTGTGTGTGTAAGTGAGAGGGAGGAGTCAGACACTTGCACCTGGACAGTTTGGCTCTGTCACACTCACTGCCTTCATACTGTTGCACAAAGTCACCAATATGATCAGAGACAGAAAGAGAGACAGAGGGAGGAATAATACAGACACAGAGAAGAGAAAGAGTAGCCGATCTTTTGTAAACAAGGTCCAAAATTAACTTTTGGCCTCACCTGCCAATATATTTTTAGGATATATTATTAGTCCTTATATGTATGAGTGTGTATGTGTGTGTGTATATATATATATATATATATATATATATATATATATATATATATATATATGTAAACACATAATGAAACTCGCCGTCTCAGAATCATTTAGGTCTAGCGTGACCACAAAAACAAAGATGTCAATTTTAGGAATATGTCACCACATTAAGTTCTGGAGTTCTTAAAAAAAGACTTAGTTGGTTTTTAGAAGATGTGTAACAGTCACTGTGCTTTTTTGAAACAGTTGACGTCTTATAAAACATCAACATAATTTAAAAATTAATAATAATTATAGGGTGAACTCTGATTAATTAGGCCACTTTCTGACATGGATATTCCTCAAAAAATGGCCTACTTTACTATCACATATAACATAACACGTAACATAACACGTAACATAACACGCAACGTAACACGTAACATAACACGTAACATAACACGTAACATATAACATAACACATAACATAACATATAACACAACATATAACACAACATATAACATAATATATAACACAACATATAACATAACATATAACATATATAACACAACATAACATATAACGTAACATAACGTAACATATAATAGCATATAACATAGCATTTAACATAACATAACATAACATAACATAACGCAACAAAAACAATCACAACATAACATCACAAAACATGTAACATAACACATCACAATATGTAACATAACACAACATAACAAATCACAACACAACACAGTATACCAAAACATAATGCATCATAACACAACAAAGTAAATAACATTACAAAAACACAGAACAACATATAACATAACACAATAACACAACACAGCATATAACATAACATAAAACAAAACAAAACACAACAAATAGCAACACATAACCTAGTATAACATCACAAAAACAGAACAACATATAACATTTCACAGTGTATAACCAAACATAACACAACATCACAACACATATCACAACACAGCACATAATATAATGCCAATTTTTCCTTGATTTTCTTAATGGACCCTGTCTGTACACTATCAGCCACATAAAGAGATAAAGAGAGCTAAACTGCTGTCCCACATATAGTTCATTTCACTGAGATGCAAGTGAGGCCGTTTTTCCAGCAACACACTTTTTCAGTTTGAAGAAACAGCCGCTGATCAATCTGATAGGCAAGCAGCAGTAACCACAAGGGGACATACCCAGAGTCAAGCTGATTTTTATAGCGATGTGGCACATAC
The DNA here is from genome assembly GCF_019924925.1 of Ctenopharyngodon idella. Taxonomy (NCBI): domain Eukaryota; kingdom Metazoa; phylum Chordata; class Actinopteri; order Cypriniformes; family Xenocyprididae; genus Ctenopharyngodon; species Ctenopharyngodon idella. The sequence continues at coordinate 12,100,423 of NC_067236.1, read as the reverse complement.
AAGCCAGAGAGAAACATGTGCATAAATGCAAAAAATATCTCCATCATACCAAAATAACCTCATAAAGGGGGGAAAGGGGAGGAAGAGACAGAGAGAGAGAGAGAGAGAGAGACAGAGACAGACAGACAGAGAAAGTAAAAGAGAGAGAGAGAGAGAGAGAGAGAGAGAGAGAAAGAGAGCACCTGCAGCACGGTCCACACCTACACACAGGTGTCAGGAAGAGATAGACACAAAGAGAAAAAAGAAAAGAAAAGAGAAAATAGAGCAGAGGAAATCAGACTGCGGTCAACAAAAAAGCTTTTTCTAGATTTGTCAGTGTGTCAGGGTGTGTGCGTACATGCGCATGTGTGTGTCTGGTTCAATGAACATGCCACCACACCTGTGTGCATATGTTGGTATATTTGCGGCTGTACTGGACATAGTATTTCAATACATGTTAAGCTCATTGACAACATTTGTGGCATGTTGTTGATAACCACAGAAAAAGTAATTGGATTTCTTAAAAAATTAAAGTGAATAGGGCCAATTTTTTGAGCATTTTGGAGAAATGTTAAGTCAATTTTCACACAAATTCTTCTGTTGAACTTGTGCGTTATTTGAGCTGTAAAGTTGTTCACATTTTAATTTGTTTATGATTATCAGGGTTTTAGGCATTCTGTTATCATGCCAATGATGTTGTAAAATTGGATGCAACTTTACATAAATGGTAAGTAAGCGATTTTGTCACACTCAAATCATGTTAACGCACAAATTACTTCTTGTGAATATACTTTTGAAACATATTTTAACATTTATGGATTGGCCCCATTCACTTCCATTGGAAGTACTTCACCATTACTTCAAATTTAGCTTTTTTTTAAGAAAAAGAGGGACGAGTTAAAATACATATATGATATGTATAATATAAAATATACAAAAAGTATAGTATAAAAACCACAAAAACTGACAATATAGTATAAAAATACTATATAGCGATATATACAAGTCTATCATAATTCAGCCATTGTTAAGTGTGACTTAAGTGTAAAAATGAGGGGGAAAAAAACGAAAGAAGTTGTATAAAAAGATCTTGGTAATCTGACCTTCGCCAATGTTTGTGTATAACATACATAGCAGAAATGTGTTTATGTAACCCCTATGTATGTCTGGCGGTGAAAACACAGGTAGGTGCATATAGCACACATGTGGGAGTGTGAAGATGAATGTATCATTTCCCAGAAATTTGTCTGCTCATACAGGTGCTGTGTGAATCATGTATGCGTCTCATCCCAGAGACACAGCCAGAGATGACAGATAACAGTGACATCATCAGCTGAGGAGCAGACAACAACACACCACATGAGACTTCCAGAATCCTCCATTCTGACGGTTCTACAACCCCTCAAACCAGTTTTAGAGCACACAGTCTTTGTTTTAGAACTCCATGTCAGAGATAACACTCAAACTTCACTCAAAGTCTGGCCCAGTCCATTAGTACTTCAAATTCAACTTAAAGGGATAGTTCGCCCAAAAATGAAAATTCTGTCAATTACTCACCCTCATGTCGTTTCGTTCAAGACTTTCGTTCATCTTCTGAACACCAATGAAGATATTTTAAATGAAATCTAAGAGCTTTCTGTCCCTCCACTGACAGCTACAACTACCACTTTGACGCTTCAAAAAGTTCATAAAGAGATCGTAAAACTAATCCATTTGAATTGAGCGGTTTAGTCCAAATTTTCTGAAGAGACTCGATTGCTTTATATGATGAACAGATTTAATTTAGGCTTTTATTTGCATATAAACATTCATCAACTCACACATCAGTTGTTGTAAACAGAAGCTTAAGCATGTTTGCTTGACGTGCGAGAACCAATGAGATTCATTCTCATGTGTTACGCATCAAGTTTGAGCTTCCAGAAGAGGTTCTCGCCCGCCAAGCAGGTTCGGTTGAGCTTCTGTTTATGTTCGCTGATCAATGTTTATATGTGAATAAAAGCCTAAATTCAATCTGTTCATCATATAAAGTGATTGAACCTCTTCAGAATATTTGGACTAAACAACTCGATTCATATGGATTAGTTTAACGATCTCCTTATAAACTTTTTGAAGCCTCAAAATGTCAGTTGCGTAGTTCTCAACAGAGGGACGGAAAGCTCTCAGATTTCATCAAAACAGATCTTAATTTGTGTTCCGAATATGAACGAAGGTCTTACGGGTGTAGAACAACATGAGGGTGAGTAATTAATGACAGAATTTTCATTTTTGGGTGAACTAACCCTTTAACGTGGAGGTAAACAAGCACAGTTACCGCTGCTTAAGTCGGATAGATTAACATATAATTATCCGGCGGATCTAGTCAGGCCAGTCAGCAGATTCAGCTTATTGTCAAGCTCTTTTTCATTTTCTAAAATGAGCAGCTGACTCATGTGTGGAACATACCAGAGCTGAGGTGTGAAACCAACATATTTACAATAACCCACTTAAAGCAAGTATGTATAGCTCACACCAAAATGAGAATTGTCATCATTTATTCACTATCAACTTGTGCCAAAACTGTATGACTTCCTGTTTTGTGGAACACAAAAAATAAATTTTGAAAAATGTCTTTTTTCTTTTTTTCTTTTGCCCATACTATGAAATTCAGTGGAGTCCAATGTTTTGAATTTTTTTTTAAATTTATTGTTATAGTACAAAACTTGTTTTTGTTTTTAAACACAAGATCTAATCTAACTCCTCCTAAAGGTTTCAGGCTACATCACCTAAAATGCCCCCGCACCCACCCAAAAAAACGTACCAACCATCTAGAAACCAACTGCCTACCAACGCCCTAGCAACCACACATTTTCCAGCTTTCAAGTCTTTCTTCAAACTACCCATGCATTCAAACTAAGGCCTAAATGACCTTTAAAAGCCTTTGGAAAGCAATGTCAAATCTCCCTTTTCTAGTCATTTCTGCAGTTCTGTTTGGTGCTGCCAGGGGCACAGAAATTCCACACTTGCCTTAACCTATTGTAGATTTATTCAGAGGTATGCTTTTAACATTTACATGTGCTGCCTCCTAGTGGTACACAGACATTACATGTGCAACTTGATAAAGAAAAAAAAAATATATTGTTGAATTTTTCCTGAATAATGGACACTGGGATAAGCTACAAGCTAAATTGTTAGGTAAACAGTCTTATGTACGCCTTCCTGAAGGGTCATGAAAGCTCCAGATTTCACAAAGCAAGCGTTGTAATGCATGTTACCATGAGGCAGAATTTGTAATTAGTATTTTAAATCAGGGGGTGATGTATTAGAATTCTGCAGTACTATAATGTCCATAGAGATCAGCGATTGGCCAGAGCACAAGGCAGCCAAAGAGCAGATGCTCTAAAACAGACAGTGTGACAGATTTAGCTTCAGGAAATATCACTGGAAGAAGGTTGCTGCTAGCTTTACAGCTCCAACTTAAACCATCAACATTTTGTCAGGAAAATCCATTTGTACATACATACATACTACACATATTATGTGCCATTTTATACATGGATCACATAATACTCTTGCAAAACAGCACTCAATGTTAAAAGAGTAATTCATCTGAAAATGAAAAAGGTTTGAATTTCTGTCATGACACAAAAAGGAAGCTTTCAAGCTTTACAAAAAGGACACAAAAGCACAGTGAAATAGTCCATATGATTAGTGCACATTATTCTTCTGAAGTCATACCATACAATAGTTTTGGGTGAGAAACTGTGTCCTCCTTTTTAAAGCTTTAAATCTATAGTCCCAATTTATTGTAACTGCCTGAAAATAAGTGACCATCACTTTATAGCAGTGCTATTTTAGTATCATTGATATGCTATTATAGTTTTTGTTAATATTTTGAATTATATTTTATTTTTATATTAGTTTTTGTTCTTTTTAAATGTCTATATAGTAAATGTCTATAAAACTCATCTTTAATAACCAAAATGGCATATTTAAATGTTTTTTCCTTTGAAAATAATTTCTTCATGTCTTAAAATAGCTTGAATTTAACTCTACACCTTGCTTCATTTAGTATACCTGGATTCATGAATATGCAAATTAGTCCCCACCCCACTTTATCACACCAGTTCAGACTACCTGATCCACTCGGTCAACTTTAGTAAACGCTACACAATGGCAAATGGAAACGTTGGTTTAATTCATCCATATACTTTATGTTTGAACCAGAAACTGGTTTAGAAGAAGAGAAGGAACAAATTATACGGGCTCGTCTACAAGTCAATGTATCATAATGGTAATGCGTTTTATGTATCACACTCTACAATGTCGGACACATAATGGTAATTAATATGATTAGCCTTTGGCTTGACTACATTATCAAACAGCTAATAATGTGTTGCTAATGTTACACAAACTATGTTCCCGTTCATCATCTCAGAGTCAGACAGCTGCCTTCTAAAAATCAGCATCTTTAGAAGCGCTTTGAGCATCATAGAAAGTCAGTGGAGAAAGCTATATAGTTCATCATTACATTGTAATATACATCATATACATAATTCACCCACTATATTGTTATATGTACACCACACTTTGATGGGGTTGGTTACATGTTTGAGATGGTAAGAAACAGGCGTGGTTTCAAACCACATTTTTGAGTCTGTCTTTGGTTCAGCAATTGTGTTGACTTATGAATTTGCACATGGTTTGTCTTAAAGCATATTAAAAATCACCACATAGACATATAAACAACATTAAAAACTGGATTTTTAAGGTTAAATTTTCAGTTTTAGCTTTTTCAGATTTTTAAATAATTTAGTACTTCAAGTTAACTAAATGAAGCTTAACAAAATGAGAAATGTTTGGCAGCTGAAATAAAAAGGTTTTTAATATTTTATTAAAATTCAGTTCAAGATTATTTTATTTCAAGTGATGAACTGTTTTGTTATGGTTTTAGTTTTAGATAACGATAACCCTGCTATACAGAAGAATATTCTCAGAAAGAAAGTCATACAGTTTGGAACGACATGAGGGTGAGTAAATTATGACCATAATTGTGTTCATTTTTGGGTGAAATATCCCTTTAAATCAGAAGACAAGTATGTCTGTGTGTCCTGAGTCACAGTTCATCTTTCTTTTCTCCAAAAGAACAGGTGACACCAGTGCCCTTTAACCCACAGTATCCTTTAGGCACCTTTTGCAGATATTGCTGGTGGTAGTCTTCAGCATAGTAAAAATCAGTGTGCTCTCGGATCTCTGTGGTGATCTCACCCAGGCCTTTTCTTGTCAGGGCCTAGCAGAGGAAGAGCAGAGAAAGAGACGGTAAATGATGACACATTCTTGATATCAAGAGGGTAAATGTGATCGCTGTCTAGGGAGAAGCAACTCCTTTTTGTGTGTCCAAAACTCTTTAAAAGGGACATGAATGAAGTTCTGTCTCCCTCTAGGGGTCACATCTGAACTTCAACAGCAGAAAATTGCTTTAGGTGGTACTAGCACAAACATAGAGAACAAAAGACCTTTGAACATCAATCACAGTATTTTTAAAGCTCACATGTCTCTATAACAGAAAGAAAGAGAGGAAAGAATTATTGTGCTGGCTTTGAGCCATTACAACTGTCCTTTTTAAATTGTATGTAGTTTCAGATCTCAGTCACTAGGTGGTGACAGAAGTCTGCTGCATTTACTCCGCTTTTGATTTAATGTTTAACAAAAGAGGCTGCATGTGCACCCTAACATCCTGATATCCTAACAGCCTGGACATAAACAAAAATAAAGATAACTGTACAACAAGATAAAGCCAACATTAATTAATTCAGTTCATTTAGGACGTTATTAATAGATTTATGATTATTACACTGCCCTTTTAATTAACAGAATCCACTAACATGGTAAAAATTATTAAAAGCTACATTTTTCTGTGGTTCTATAGAGCACATCGGTTTTCTCTATTCTTAAATAAATTAATGCCTCTGACAAAATTAAGAATATTTTTCTAAAAATACCCAAAAATTCTTAATTAACTAATTAATTTCTTGGGCTAGGCCCATATTGGAGAGTCAAGTACAAATCTAAATTACAGAAAAAAATCTTCATTGTTGAGCCCTGTTTATTAACCTTTAAATTGAGCAAATTATTTTAAATGGTGTACATTAAAAGCAGAGGAAGTGTAAATTCTGGAAAATTGTATGTGTGTGTGTGGATATGGTGTCAGAAAGTTGGCGCTGTCAAAGCTCAGTGGTCTGTGTCTCTCCAGTGGAGGAGAACATTTCTGTGGACAGTCAAGAAAAGAGAGAGAGAGAGAGAGAGGGGGGGGAGGAGGCAAGGAGAGAGAGATATACATAATCATTTGCATATCTGAATATGCTTCATGTGACTCTGATGATTCAAATAATGTTTCTGCATCCTCAAACACACTCATGCTCATGTTATTATTTGTCCAGCTTTCTATGAACTAAAAAGCTATGCTGCAAAAAAACAGAATATAGAAACTGTGACAGTGTTTTAGCTTAGCTAGCAAGCTTGTCGTTTCTTGTTTAGAGTCTCTGCTAAAAACTACAGCACCTTCCATATATCAGAAGCTACAAAGTTCTGCTGCACAAATAGAAAAGCATGTGTAGGTGTATATATACACATCTATATATACACATGTGTGATTCACTTTAGGCTAAAACATACAAGAGCACAACAGCATAATGTAAAAAAAAAAAACAGTGTATAGGCCAAGGCTGTTCTCCACGCATGTTTAGTTTGCATGTAAGCATGAGTGTGTGTGTGTGTGTGTGTGTGTGTGTGTCTATGTGCATGAGATATAGTCAGGAATCCATTTTGTCATACTTGGCTGTTCCTGCATTTTGTGAGAGGGAATAAGACAGCGGAGGGTCATGTGACCTGTAAGAGGAGACAGATCAAAGTGTGAGAGCATGAGCGTCTATGTGTTTGAGATTACATGACATGGAACAGAGAGAGAGAGAGATTTTGTTTTTTAGATGGAGCGCTCTTGGGAACCTGAGCTAGGAAACAGCATTTTGTGTCTATTTACCGTGTCTATTTAGGGCAGTTATTACAACATTTATGATTTTTACATGGCCCTTTTCATTATCAGAATCTGGTAACATGGTCGAAATGATTAAAAGCTGCATTCAAACACCATTCAAAACCCATTTTGTTTTTCATAAACTAATGTATTTCACAATAAAACAGGATATTCCACCAGGAGGAAAAAATAGGATGGGATTTTATCCATCGGAAATGGATTGGATTGTGAAAACTGGATCGGGTTGATGTCAGCTAAAAAGCATTTTACATAAGACTTTTTTTTGTTTGTATTTACATGGGTTAAAAAGGGAACAAACAAAAACAAGACTAAAGAAAATAATGATGAATTAAAAAGACACAAGTGGGTTTTATATCAATATGGTCTATTCATTTCATAAAAAAATGCTTTTTACATACAAAATCTTACATTTTACAAAAAAAAAAAAAATATTGATAAAAGACTGATAACATTTTTAAGTGAGAATAACAATAGCATTGAAGTGTAAAAAAGATGAAAAATGTAGATATTATAATACATAATGTAAATTTTGACATTAAAATAATTTTTCATCCCATTTGTGCATTGACTTTTTCTTTAAAAAAGTCATATCCCCACATTATTTAATATGGGCCATGAAAAAAAACATAACATATCCATAAAAAAATAAAAAATAAATAAAATGTTGATGTCTGCAGCATAACACAAGCAGATGAACAAAGAAAATTCATAAACTTCTATTCAAATCCCCAAAATAACTCCTCTGAGAAAGTGCTTCACTGCAGCACAATTGTACCTCCACTCTATCTTCCTGCGTCTCGCTCTCTTTCACTACTGAATAAAAACTCTTTGATGTTCTGCAAATTCCTACATTTTATTACAGCACCCCTCCCCTCCTCAGCCACAGCGTTTAAAAGAGTGTTTTCGTCCTTTTCCTTCTCCCTGACTGCCCTCACTGATGGCAGAGTTTTGGGAGACTCTGATGGAGTGCAACTCTCAACGGGTGCTAATAATTCATTTCCCGTCTGCGTGCGATGTCGGTGTCTGATTCATCACCTGAATTTGACCTAATGGAAGAGTCCTTAAAAAGGGCTCATCAATCTCTTCACACTCATCATGTCTATCTTTCATTTCGGTGTCCCTCTTCAAATTTGAGACAATCAGCTGTGCTTTTCCATAGTATGACGGACGCAAACACACACGCACATTTCTCAATATTTTAACAAGACTCTGGGCTAACATGTCTAATCTCATCACCGCTGCTTATGTAACCAAGCCGTTCTTCGAAACCACTTCAGATTCGCTCTGCCCTCAGAGAGAGAAGGATGAGGAGAGAAGCACAAGCATCAACTGCAGGGAAGAGCTATAAAGTCTAGGAGATGTGTTGCCCTTTTAATAAACATATTTAAAATAGATTTCATGCAATCTGGAGCCATTCGTTCCATACAAAAGCCTTCAGGTTTCAGGTCATATCACCAACTGTACAACATTCACATGCCATATAGAATTTCTAGTGAAGTGAAAATGACGTGAAGATGTGAATTTGTCCTCTGCATTTAACCCATCCAAGTTAGTGCACACACATTAGGAGCAGTGAGTAGTGAACACACACACATTGCAAACTATAGAATTATAGAATTTCTAGAAATATTTATTTGTAATATTATTTACACAGACAACATCAGTTCTCATATATAATCAAATACTGATTGTTATTTAGGCAACTCAATAGTCTGTTTTATTTTTATTATACTTTTATTCATCAAGGATGTATTAAATTTATCAAAAGTGACAGAAAAACAATGTTACAAAAGATTTTGGTTTCAAATAAATGCCGTTCTTTTGAACTTTCTATTCAAAGAATCCTGAAAAAAGTATCACTGTTTCCACAAAAATATTAAGCAGCACAACAGTTTTAAGAAATGTTTCTTGAGCATCAAATCAGCATATTATGTAACACTAAAGGCTGGAGTAATGACTGCTGAAAATTCAGCTTTGCCACCATAGGAATAAACTATTAATAAAATATTACAATTTTTTCCCCCTGTATTCGATCAAATAATTGCAGCCTTGGTGAGCATGAGACTCCTTTAAAAATAATAATAAAAAAGTGTTTTTTAAAAGTGTTCTTGCTAAATAAAGGGAGGAGAATAAATGGATGAATTGGGCAGACATGCACTAATATATATATATATATATATATATATATTTATTAGTGTTGTCATTAACGCATTAACGCAGGCGATTATTATTTTTTTTTTCAGTTTAACGCATTAAAGATTTTTTTAATGCAATTAACGCAGCATCCGTTTTTTCCGTCGTAATTTGTCTAGCGTTACATTATATGATCAAGCTCTTATTCACGCAAATGCTTTTAAACCATTCAATCGTCATAAGACAAACGAGAACGCATTGTCTGTGAATGTCGAATGTCGTATAGCCTAGGTAAATATGACATTTATTATAATGGGTTTATGGGAAGATTGTTTTAAGTTCACTTAAATCAAAAGTTATTTTTTAAAGCCAAAAAAAAAAATGATAGCTTTTAGTTATACTGTAATGTTGAATGTCTATAATTAATGTTTAACAATTTCAGTTTCATAGAGACATCAGTACCAGTAATAGTATCAGTAATACTGGCCTTCATTCACAAAAAGATGCCATTAAACAAATATTTAAAATATACTGTCTTTTGTTTCTACGTTAATTTGGAGAGTAACTGAAATTATTACAAAAAAAAAACCTTTTTAATCGCGATTAATCATGATTATTTACAGAAAAAAATGTGCGATTAATTAGTTCATTTTTTTAATCGATTGACAGCACTAATATACAGGTGCTGGTCATATAATTAGAATATCATCAAAAAGTTGATTTATTAACTAATTCCATTCAAAAAGTGAAACTTGTATATTATATTCATTCATTACACACAGACTGATATATTTCAAATGTTTATTTCTTTTAATTTTGATGATTATAACTGACAACTAAGGAAAATCCCAAATTCAGTATCTCAGAAAATTAGAATATTACTTAAGACCAATACAAAGAAAGGATTTTTAGAAATCTTGGCCAACTGAAAAGTATGAACATGAAAAGTATGAGCATGTACATCACTCAATACTTAGTTGGGGCTCCTTTTGCCTGAATTACTGCAGCAATGCGGCGTGGCATGGAGTCGATCAGTCTGTGGCACTGCTCAGGTGTTATAAGAGCCCAGGTTGCTCTGATAGTGGCCTTCAGCTCTTCTGCATTGTTGGGTCTGGCATAACGCATCTTCCTCTTCACAATACCCCATAGATTTTCTAGGGGGTTAAGGTCAGGCGAGTTTGCTGGCCAATTAAGAACAGGGATACCATGGTCCTTAAACCAGGTACTGGTATCTTTGGCACTGTGTGCAGGTGCCAAGTCCTGTTGGAAAATGAAATCTGC